>NC_056631.2:175965693-176281693 GCF_002870075.4 Lactuca sativa
TAGGCTTTTATGATTTGGGCCTTGTTGGTCCATTGGACTTCTGATTTTAGGCCATGAATATGCTATGAGCTTTCTTAGAATTAGGTCCATGATGGCTTTTGGGTCCAATTAGGAAGTTGGGCCATATTGGGCCTTAGGATGTCATTAAGGAAGTTGGGCCTTTTTGAGCAAATGAGTTGGGTCTTGGTTTTGGGTCAAGTAAGAAAAAGGGTAAAATGGTCGTTTACCCTGGATGTTGGACAAGTAATTTAGATTCTTGATTATGGATCGAGATCCAATTATTTGTTTGGATATTATTTGATGATGTTAGCACAGGGATTTTCCAAATCAAGAGATCGAGATTTTATCTGAGAGATTCAACAACTTGAGGTGAGTTTCCTCACTGTGTTTAGTGGGTCGAAGGCACTAATGCTGGCCCATGGTTTATTATGATGATTAGGATGCTACTGATATGTTTACCAACAATCTCCCCCTTTGCGTCAATTTGGAGCGAGACCTTCACTTCTTACTTGGGCCGGCAGCTGAAGCTGGTACCTTCTTCTTCACGGTGCTAAACAGACACTTGGTTATGGAGAGGATGGTCTGTCTAAACCGGATGTACCAATTGATCATATCATTGAAGTACTTGATGTCATCAGCCGAATTATCTTTACATCGCTTGACGATTGATAAGACGTGCTCCAAGCAAGTCGTGGTGTAAAGATGTTTGTCTGCTAAAGCGAAGAGACATTTCTGTCCTTCGGCTCTGGTGAACATCACTGAGTTTCGCCTCGGATCTATCTTACCCATTTGCATTGTGTTTAGATC
Source organism: Lactuca sativa (assembly GCF_002870075.4). Lineage (NCBI taxonomy): Eukaryota > Viridiplantae > Streptophyta > Magnoliopsida > Asterales > Asteraceae > Lactuca > Lactuca sativa. The sequence goes on from NC_056631.2 coordinate 175,966,501, forward strand.
ACTGGCCGATCCCACTGGTGCTACTTTCGGTTTCTTCTTGAAAACAGTGGCGACCTCCTGATCCATTTGGGCAACCTCCATGATGTAGCAAGCCAACATCCTTTTGACATGGTCTAAGATGGGACCATATTCGGCTTCATTTGTCAGCAGGATATTGTACAAGACTATCCAGTCATGAGGATTCAGATTCGGCAGATCCGCCAGGGTGATGATGTGGGCAGTTCTTGCAGATCCTCGGATAAGCTTGAACTTGACGTTTGTAAATCTCCCCACGGCAAAAGGCTTCAGCACTCGAACATTAACAATCTTCTGGGCGCTCCATGTAAGGTATTGAGGGCGAGCGGCCTCCAGGTAGAAGTCAATGAGCTCCCTGTCAAGCTCATCGTTTGGATGCGGGACTTCAAAAATGTTAGAGAAGACATGGAAGATGAACGCCTTTCGAGTCAGCGGCATATCGAACTGCGAATCGATAGTGTTGTTGCAGTCGAACGATATCACCGGCTCGAGCCATAGAATGCTAGGAGTCTCTATGGCCTCTTTTATCAAACGATCCCTGGTCCAGGCAGGGAAGAGCAACTTTCGGCTCTCAAGGAGATCGTGGGCTTCTTTTTGCTTTCGTTCGGCTTCTTCAGCCTCACGCGCCACACGACTGGCATCATCTTCAACATTGCGACTGTTCTTTCTTTTTAACATGTCAGCAATGGTCTCCTTGTCTTCATCTTCATCTTCATCTCCTCCCTCTACTATGTTTTTACTCTTGTTCTTCACACCCGAACCCGAGGCATGACCAGTTGGGGGTGGTTCGGTTGTGTGAGTAGCTTTGGAGGAAGGAGGTGGTTTCGATCCTTTCTTCTCATCTCCCCCTTGTTTCGGAATGGACACGAAACTTGGTAGGCCTTCAATCTTGCTTAATAAATCCATGGCCGGAGAGAGTTTTTCAGCGAGGTTGCGCCTCACCGAATGATTAAGGATGGGGTCGTGTGCTTCCAGGATGTTGGATAGAGCTGTGTGGACATCCGAAACACACGTCTTTATGACTTCCCTCTCGGATCGAAGAGCTTCCAATTGTTCTTGAGAGTTGGAAAGCTGCGTGCTCTTGACCTTTAGGGCAGTTGTTTTACTTGCCAGAACGTCCATCAGAGAGTTCTCTGCCGCAAGATCCTCTTGTAGCTTTGCCAGACGGGCATCGATAGAGGCACGGAGTGCCGAGTTGTCGTCGCTGATATTTTGTCTGAGAGTAGCGAACGAAGTCAACTCCGTCGAGACGAACTTGGCCAATTGCTGAACAATCGGTTCCAGAATTGTCTTTGTGGCGTCGGCGCTTTCCTGCAAGGACTTCAGCAGGTCAGAAGTGTCGGAGAATAGTTTATCGACTTTTTCGGTCGCAGCCTCACAGGCTCTGGTGGAGGCGTCTATCGCAGCAGTTGCTGAGGCCACTGAATCATGTTGAGCCCTGGAGAAGGCATCAACTATCTTCTGAAGGGCAGCTTCAGACAAAGATGACTGCTGGTTGGAAGAGGAGGCGAGAAGTTGATCAACCTTCTCGTTAAGCTCACGAAGATGCTTCTTTGTCACTGGAGCATCATCCTCCTCATCACTCTGAACTTGAAACGGACTATAGTAGACCGAATCAAAGTTCATGTGATCACCACCAAGGTATTGATCATCGCCATCGGAGGCGTCTTCTGGAGATGGAGGTGGTGGTGAAGCTGGGGGTGTGGTGGGTTTGGTTGGTTCAGGTTGAGTAGGTGGGGGGTTAGTTTCGGGTGGTGGTTGTGTATGGGTAGGTTCGTTTGTGTGGGTTTCGGTTTGTGGTGGTTCGGTTACAGGAGGGGTTTCGGTAACAGGTGGTGTTTCGGTTGATGTGGTGAATATGGGTGGAGGTATAGGGAATGAGGTTGGGGGGATAGTGGGGTTTATGGTGGGAATGGAAATAGGAATTGTAGGTGGAGGTGAAGGACCTGGTGATTGATGAAGTTCCATCTCTAGGGTTGGGGACCGAGGTGGTGTATTGCCTCGTTGAGGAGATTCGTCTCCTTGAGATCCTTCAGAGTCCGAACTTCTACCTTCGGATTCGCTCGAAGAGGAGGGAATAAGGAGCTTTCGCTTCGGTTGAGTCTTCCTCCTCTTAGGCTGTGGGGACGGAGTAGCCTTCGGTTGTTTGCGCTTTTTGGGAGAAGGTCCCTTTGGAGCTTTGGACACTTGCTTCCCTTTATCACCCTTTTTGCCCCTGGCCGCCGGTTTATCGGCATCATGAATCGATCGCAGTATGTCCAGTGTTAGTTCCCTCGGACCAGTTGGCCTAAACTCTTTGATCGTTCTGATCAGTCTGCTATCAGCGGGCACATCGGCATACATCGACTCCGGGATAGAGCCAATGAAAGAGAATTTTGATGCATCGGAGACAATGATCTTCTTGGTATGAAACGTACCAACAGAAGACATCGATGCATCATCAGCGGTTGGAACATCGAACTTGTCCATAGCCCATCGTGTGATCAAGATCCAGAACCGGGCCAACGACACCTTAGAGTGTCGTGAAGACGAAGAGAGGCTCTGAATCAGTTGTTGCCAAAGGACAAACCCATAGTCCAGGTTTATCCCGTTGTATACCCCGTACATTATTGAAAGGAAAAGACGACTGGCCCCGTCCGATCCTGAGCTCCTTTCTGATAAGCCCTTGAAGAGAACTGTAAATAACCCATTCCACTGGGGCGGTAGGCAGGACTTCTTAAATTTGGGCACGGAGGTGAGAACCTCTGTGTAGCCCATGTTGTAAAACATGTTAAACAGCATCCCAACCGGAATCGTCTCCGGATGAACTCGTGACGGGTCAGCAGCAAACCCTAACATAGTGCAGAAACGGGGGCGAGAAATCGAGGTCTTGTGTTCTGCAAGCTGGAAAAATACCCTGTCAACGGCTTTGTCGTAGTAAGCCGTCGCGTAGACCTGAGATAAGGCCACCATTGGCACTGTTTCAATCCTTGATAGTGCAGGAGCAAGCTGGGAGTATTTGAGGCATTCAATGACCGGCGACATGTAGGAGTCGTACGCCAGTGGGTTGAGATCAATGACCAGACATTGCTGAGGACGGATGGGGAGGATCTGAGAAGTAGCATGAACGGAAGAAGATTCAGCCATTGTTTGCAGGTTGGAGAAGATGATGAACAGTAGACGGTTTATGAGTTTTTGCTCTTGAGAAATTTCGGAGGCAGTAAAGAGGTAAAAGGTTTTATGGACTGCCTTTTATAGAGAGGGATTGGAGAGAGAAAGATCGTTTCATATCTTCTAGGCGATGATCACGTAGGAGAGAGATTGTCAGAATCCTAGGATCACGCTACCCAACAAGCGCCGTTTCAGAAGAAAATCGCTTCAAATCCGCACGCGCCATTAATTACCAGAGATATGACGCTTGAATTTCGCACACGCGTCCATAAGTGTCAGTAAAAGCGCGGCCGTTTCAAATTCACATGCGCCTGTCTTTTACCGTCGTTTGAATTTCTATCTTTTGAACTCCCGCCGCGTCAGCAACCTTTTCGTCTTATCCGTTTTTAAACGGCATCTTTTGAATTAAACGCCCACGTGGATTATTGCTGACCACAACTTCATTATTAACCAACCAAAATTGATCCAGCCTGTAAAATAATTAGTAACGGAATTTTTGAAAATCAAGGATTTTCGTGCAAAGAGTGTAAAAGAAAAAGAAATAAAGCAACTCTTTTAAGGATATTCTGTGATGTCAATAATGACACGAAACTGATGATCCCGGGCACGAATCTCTTCCTTCAAGGTCAAGAGAGACCTCAAAGTGTTAGTGTGGAATCCCGTTGAATTACGATCAAACATTTATTAATAAATGTTGAAAGTCTTCTTTTAATAAGGCTAATTAAGGGTGGTTTCGCTTTGATTCAACAATTCAATTCTTGAGATAAGAACGAATGTGAACAAAGTACTTGTGAGACCAGTGTAGTCTGTTGAACAAGTAGGTTGGAGTTGATTTTGTAGTGGCTTGGATTAATATGAAATCTCAGATAAAAATTTAAAACTGGATCCCGTGGGAAGAAATGTTATGGTGTGTAACAATTTCATTGGAATCAAGCAAAAAGTAAAAAATTGAGATTTCATGAAGGTACATTCGTCGATTCATTGGTGAAAACTTGATCAAGATAATTGGTCACCGTTAATTCGTTGGTGTTGAATTTTGGGTTTCACTCAGCTCGTAGTGGCACGAAACTAAGATCATAAACACAGATGTTGTGTAACCATAAACCTCAGTGGTAGTTTCTGAGAGTCTCAAGGGTTACAGTGATGAAACGAATGTAATGGAGAAGTGTAGTGGGGATGGTGAAAGAAAACATAGTACCTCTGCTGCGAAAATAAGGACCAAGCAGGAGACTCTGAACTCATGTGAGAAGAGAGTGAGGTAGCTCACGATTAGAATAAATGAGTTAGCCTTATTGGGAAGACAAGGTTTGTGTTTACCAGGTCATGAATGCTATTATTCAAAATCTTATGAGGCTTGGGACACATACAGCAGCATGCTTCTAGGGACACTTAAGAAAGTCATCAAATATATTCCCATAAACAAATGAGCACACGAAAAGAAAAAAAATATTTTTGGAGTTTTGATATTTAAAAAGATAAAAATAAGATAAAAAAATAAGACTTAAAAAAATATAAAAAAGGGAAAAGAGAAAGAAAAAAATATGATTTAAAAAAAACTTTGGAAAAAATTGAAAAACCGAACCCGAACGTTCGGTTGGTTTCGGTTGGGAAAAAGTTGAAAAACCGAACCCGAGCGTTCGGTTGGTTTCGGTTCAGGAAAATTTTGGAAAAACCGAACCCGAACCTTCGGTTGGTTTCGGTTCAACAAAATTTTGGAAAACCGAACCCGAACCTTCGGTTGGTTTCGGTTCAGGAAAATTTTGAAAAACCGAACCCGAACCTTCGGTTGGTTTCGGTTCAGGAAAATTTTGAAAAACCGAACCCGAACCTTCTGGAGGTTTCGGTTTTGGAAAATTTTGAGAAACCAAGAAGTTTAGATATGCAATTTGGAATTTTTTTTTACACAAAGAAAAACAAATTTTGTACAAAGAAAATATACAACTCATAAAAACTACCTTTGAAGTAATGAGCGAGTCATATGTTTGAACCGAACCCGAACGTTCGGTTGGTTTCGCTTCTTACGTTTGAGTATGAGAGGTAGTGTGAGGTACTGACTCTGATTCCATCATACCTAGCCCTTGCAATATTTTGATAAATGATGCTTCAGGAAGAGCTTTTGTGAAGACGTCAGCCAGTTGATCAGTGGTTCTTACAAAGTGAACTTCGACATTTCCATCTTCCACATGATCTTTGATGAAGTGATACCTCAGTGCTATGTGTTTGGTTTTAGAGTGTTGCACTGGGTTATGACAGATCCTAATTGCACTTTCAGAGTCACAATATAGTGGGATCTTCTTCATATTGAGTCCATAGTCTCGAAGTTGACTCTGGATCCAAATCACTTGGGATGTACAGGATGCAGCGGCAATGTATTCCGCTTCGGCAGTAGACAGCGACACACACGTTTGTTTCTTGGATTGCCAGCTGACCAACTTCCCATCAAGAAATTGACAGCCACCAGTTGTGCTTTTACGGTCGAGTCCACATCCTCCAAGGTCAGAATCAGAGTAGGCTTGAACGAAGAAGCCTGAATTGGATGGATACCATAGACCTAAGGAGGTGGTTCGCTTGAGATAGCGTAGGATGTTCTTTACTGCCAGCATGTGAGGTTCGCGTGGGTTAGCCTGAAATCGAGCACAATAACACACAGAAAACATGATATCTGGCCTGCTAGCAGTTAAATACATCAGTGAGCCTATCATTTGACGATAGAGCGTGATGTCGACAGCCGGTTTATCTAGTGAAGGGGTAAGCTTGGTGCCGAATGCCATTGGGACTTTTACTTTTGAGTCTCCCATCATTCCAAACTTCGCTAGGAGAGTCTTTGTGTAAGCTTCCTGATTGATAAAGATGCCTTCGGGTCCTTGTCTTATATTTAAACCAAGGAAAAAATTAATAGGACCCATTGAGCTCATTTCAAACTTAGTCTCCATCAACTTTCTGAATTCAGCTGTTAAGCTGGGATTCGTAGAGCCAAAGATGATGTCATCGACATAAATTTGAACTATCATAAGGTGGTTACCTTCCTTTTTGCGAAAGAAGTTTGGGTCAACCGAACCTTGTTTGAATTTAGACATCTTTAAAATTTTTGTAAGCGTTTCATACCAGGCTCTCGGAGCTTGTTTGAGTCCGTACACAACTTTATCCAGAATATAGCAATGATTTGGATACTTTTCGTTCACGAACCCAGGAGGTTGCTCCACATACACAGTTTCTTCGAGTTCTCCATTGAGAAATGCACACTTGACGTCCATTTGGAAAACCTCAAAGTTTTTGTGAGCAGCATAGGCCAGAAATATTCGAACCGATTCTAGCCTAGCTACTGGAGCGAATGTCTCTTCATAATCTATCCCTTCCTCCTGACAGTATCCCTTGACCACCAGACGAGCCTTGTTCCTTATGACATTACCTTCCTTGTCCATTTTGTTTCTAAAAACCCATTTAAGACCAACAACCGAAGCATCTGGAGGAGTTGGAATGAGGCGCCAGACTTTGTTCCTTTCAAACTCGTTCAGTTCGTCTTGCATTGCTTGAACCCAATCAGAGTGATCGAGGGCAGTGTTCACTGTCTTCGGTTCAACTTTTGATACGAATGAGTTAAACATACAAAACTCAACCTTTGAAAATAAGGATGTCTATTTTGCCTTCAGTTGAGATCGGGTCAGAACCTTTTCAGATACATCACCAACTACTTGAGAGATGGGATGATCTCTGGTCCATTTGGTAAGAGGAGGGTAATTCGGATCGAAGGTTGGATCTAGTTCAGCGTTGATCATCTCTTCTGGCTCAGATTGGCTATCGAAATCAAGCGTCATATCATCATGCTCCCCCTCAATTGATGAGTTTTGAGAAACATGAGGTTCAGGGGTTTCTTGTGGTGCTGGATTTTCAGGCGTTGAAGCACCTTCGTTTGGAGGGACATCTTCGGTCGGAGAGGCACCTTCGGTTGGTGGAGGACCTTCAGTTGAAGAAGTAGAGCTTGGCTTCCCCTGGACTTGTGTACTTGGCTCCCCCTCGACTGAAGCATTGTTGGTTGGAGATTTAGCAGTGGGCGATTCTCTTTCATGCATTCTTCTTGCAGCATCTTCGACAATCTGCTTCATATGATCTATTTTGTTGTCAGCTGCACCTGCTTCTGAGAGAGAAGCTTTTTCCGGTTCGTCAAAGAGTTCCAGAAAATTCTCGTACAAATTGGCGATCGAGACTGTGACTTGGCCAGTTTGAGGAAAGATTTCCCCGGCAGTGTCTTCTATGGTCTGTAGCTTCTTGACATAGCTATCGTCAAAGGTCACATAGTATGTTTCTTCAATCCTCCTTGAACGTTTGTTTAGGACCCTGTACGCCTTGGATGTGAGTGAGTAACCCAGAAAAATTCCCTCGTCGGCTTTGACATCAAACTTGTTGCGGTGTTCTTTAGAGTTAAAGATGAAACACCTTGAGCCAAACACGTGGAAACATTTCACATTGGGCTTCCTGTTGTTTAATATCTCATATGGTGTGAGCGTGAATCGCTTGTTGAGATAGGACCTGTTTTGTGTATAACAAGCAGCAGAAATAGCGTCAGCCCAAAAATAAAGAGGTAAGGAAGCGAAACTTAACATAGTTCGGGCAGCTTCACACAGAGATCGGTTTCGTCTTTCGACTATTCCGTTCTGCTGTGGTGTGTAGGGAGCTGAGAAATTGTGACTAATTCCCTTTTCTGCAAGAAACTCTTCAAACTCCCTGTTCTTGAATTCGAGACCATTGTCGCTTCTGATGTTACGAACGACCTTCTTGAGCTGGACTTCAATTTGCTTGATAAACACTTTCAACTTTTGAGTCGCTTCAGATTTGAGCTTCAGAAAGAACACCCATGTAAATCGTGAAAAGTCATCAACGATAACAAGAATATACTTGCTACCACCAATGCTTTCGATAGATGAAGGACCACACAAATCGATATGAAGCAATTCGAGTGGTTCAACAACTTTTGTGTTGATTACAGATGGGTGACTTTGACGACTTTGCTTTCCCATTTCGCATGCAGCACACAAATGCTCTCTGTCGAACTTGAGCAATGGAAGACCCCTAACATGACCTCCAGTGACAAGTCGGTTGATATCTTTGAAATTGAGATGTTAGAGTCTTCGGTGCCACAACCAGCTTTCGTCGGATTGAGCTTTTGATAACAGACAAATGGCTGGGTTTCCTTTGATGGGTTTCATGTTCAGAGGAAACATTTCACCCTTTCGCTCTGACTTTAGAATCACTTTCTTTGTCCTTTTCTCTATGATTTCAGAACCTTCATCATCGAATGAGACTTTGAGACCTGTGCCTCCAACAAGCTGAGATACACTGATGAGGTTGTGTTGAAGTCCTTCCACATAGGCCACCTTCCTTATGGTAAAGTCACCATTCGTTATCATCCCATATCCCTTTATGGTGCCGAAAGAGTTATTTCCAAACTTAACGTTGCCACCATTTGCAAGAGATCTGTATTCCCTGAGCTCCTCTTTCCTCCCTGTCATGTGACGCGAGCAACCACTATCGATGTACCATTCTTCGTCAAACTGCTCGTCACTGATAACCTGCAAAAGTTAAGCAGATTTAGGAACCCAAAGTTTCTTGGGTCCATGTGAGCTTTTCATGGGAACGGGGATAGTAAGAGAGATGTCAACTAGATATGTTCGTTTTATTAGAGTTGTTTCATCTTTCTTTTTAATGGTAAAAACTTTTATTTTATTAGGATTGGTTGTGTTCGTTTTGGACTCTGGTTTAGATTCATCGACCTTCTGCTTTCCCTTCTGTTCCGCTGATGAACGAGGTTTTTGAGAACAGGCAGGATTAGCTTTTGAGCAAGATGAAGATGAATTGGTGGAAGTAGAAGAATTAGAAGAACGGGAAGAGTTAGAATGAGAAGTTATGGATGGAGAGGACTTCCTGGTTGGTGACTCTGGGTGACTCTTTTGCTTTTGATCATTGGAGGGACTGACCTTAGAGTCTTGTTCTCCTTTAACTTCAGAACTGAACTTCTGCATTCGGTTGGAGTTGTTCTTGGAACCGAACCTTTGGTTTCGGTTGAAGTCCTTTTCAGAACCGAACCTTTGCCTTCGGTTGGTATTTCCTTGTGAACCGAACCTTGGCTTTCGGTTGATGTTCTTTTAGAACCGAACCTTTGTCTTCGGTTGGTATCTTCTTGTGAACCGAACCTTGGCTTTCAGTTGTTGGAATTTTCAGGCTTTCTTACAGGATTGTTTTCATACTTCAGATTCTTGTCTTTATGTGAGTAGTATGCATTCTGGGAGTGCCAGAATTGTTTCTTCTCAGAAAGATTTTTCCTGTATCTTAGGTTCCTTTCCATCTTCTTATCTCTCATCTGCTTAGGTTGATGATGAACGTTCGCTTTCGTTTTTGTTGTCACCTTGGCTGGTTCCTTCTGAGCTTCAGGCGTTTTACTTTGAGCCGAGGGAGCAGAGGGAGTTTCTGAAGAAGATTCAGTTTGTACTGAGGAAGTGGAAGGAATATCTGATGAAGTTTCACTTTGAGCTGTTGGAGTAGAGGGAATGTCTTCTTTTGCTGAACGATCATCCTCTTGAGGAATATCTTTCGTACCACTGGTGCTTGGTTCACTGAAATTATCAGGTTTATTCAAAGGTTCAGGTATGTATCTTCCTTTTCTCATCCAGGAGGTTCTTTCAGATAGGCCAACAGTTTCGTTTCCATTATCTATTGGAGCTTCCCAGAAGTACTCATCACAGCCATCAGCATTGTCTTCGTTTACAATATTTGTGAGCTCGGCTGTTTGATGTTCGGTTACTCCAGTCACTTTGTATACTTGATTTGGAGTTGTCCTGACCTTTTGATAGACCACTGCTTTTTCTACTAATTTCGGGGACTTTTGTTGGGACAATCTAGCGAATTCCATAGAATTTTCAGAAATAAGATTTTTGTGGTCTTCAGTTTCGCTTTTGACAAATTCTGAGCAGTCAACCGTATCCTCTACAGAAATTTCACTCATGTTTTCGTCCTCGTTGAGCTCAGATGCATTTTCAACATCGATTTTATTTTCTGAGCTTACGTTGGCGTTTAGAGAGTCAAACTTTTGCATGGTTTCGGTTCTCAGTTTAAGTCTGTCATTTTCGTCCAAAAGATTTTTGAGCATGTCCTTGTGGTCTTTGGATTTAATGAAGGACTCAATTTTGTCCAGTCCATACATGTAGGTCGGATTGAAATCATCAGACGATATCACACTCTCACAATTGTAGGCTTCGGCATCGATTTCATCCTCCTTAAATTCTAGGAAGGGCAAAATCATACGATGGATCTTTTGGTCTATCTCACAATCCAAGTGAAATTGAGTAATATTGGAATATAAACGTTTAGCTATTAAACAAAAAACATTTCGTTGTTTTAACAATTTCAAATTGTCTCTCTGCAAATAAATGTTTTCGTCTTTAACTTTAACTAATTCCGACTCTTTTAACTCAATCCACATACGTCGCTCTTCACTCTTTGATGCCACCCTGCTTAATTGATCAGTCAGGTTAGAATTGGTGACTCGAGTTTGAGTTAAGCTACTATCTAAATGAGAAATTCGTGTATTAACATTTTTTAGTTCTTTCTCATATGAGGATGATGGTACTTTAGATGAAATAAAAACAGATTGTACCTTCTTTATCAGTTCATCGAGCTCATTGAACTGCTGGCTGAGTGGTTTGGCCGTAAAGCACATATCCTCCTGCACCTTCGGTCCATTGCTTCCTTCATCGGTATTGTATCCCCTCATTTGAGATACGCTAGACACCATGAAGCATTTTCCACCACTGCTTTCCTCCTTAGCCATATAAGCCTTTCCATGAGTAGGCTTCCTCACTTCTTCGTTTTCTGAGTCAGTAGACCAAACTTCTATGCTACCGAACTCATCGTCATTAACCGAACCCTGCACAATAAGAGCATTAATAGAAGGGTTAGCGGTAGACTTCTTCTTTCTCAACTCATCCAATCTCTTCTGCAGCACGGCTTCCTCATCCTTTCCATCGTCCTTTTCAGCCATCTTCTTAAGAACACAATCCTTAGCATAGTGGTTCTTGCCCCCACAGTAGAAACAGCTTACTCCGGAATCGCCATCTGCCTTCGGTTCCTTCTTGGGCTCCTCAGCCTTCGGTTCATTGTTCGCTTTTTCAGAGCTGTAACTCCCCTGCCAGTTTCGGTTTTTGTTGCTGGGGAATCTCTTCTTTATGAACCTCTTAGGATTGGATACCATCATGGCATAATCCTCAGTTGTGAGGTCATACTCTTCCAAGTTGAGCTCTTCATCCTCCATCACGGCTTTACTTTTAGATAGGAGGGCCAACGAACCAAGACTAGAAACAACGTTCTTCTCTTGAACCATAATCTTCTCTTGGGACTTTAGAATACCCACCAGTTTCGCCAAAGAGTATGATTTAAACTGTTCATGGGCTTTGACTGTGGAAACTACTGCTCTCCATTCAGATCTCAGTCCGTTCAAGAAAGTAACCTTTTGTTCAATGAGCTTCCTTTCAATGTCGTGTTTGATCATCTTGCTGAGAAGATGATTGAAGCGATCAAACGTCTGGGTCACCGTTTCTTCGGTCCCTTGCCTGAATTCTCCAAACTCAGATAGAAGCAAGGTTTGGATAGAATGTTCAAGATCTTCGTCTGTGGAATACATTTCGCGAAGTCTATCCCACACTTCCTTCGCCGTAGTGCATGAGCTGACCAGTCTGAATGTGTCGGACTGAAGGGCGAATCTGATCAACCTTAGTGCCTTAATATTGCACTGGAATTTATCTTTTTCATCTTGCGCAATATTCGTCACGTCCTTAAGCAGATCGTTGTACTCTTTTTGCGTCTTAATGATTCTGGATGTCGCAGAATGAGAAAACGGTCCATTGATGATGGCTTCCCATATGAGAAAACCATTGTCCTCCGATCCAATCACGTAATCTTCAAAATGATGCGCCCATACTTCATAGTCATGGGTGTATAAGATTGGAATCTTTGTCGTCGAACCGATGCTGTTGGAAATATTAATAGGGTTTGATTGCGTCGCGTCCATTATGATCGTAAAAACCTGTTCAAAGATCAGACTTGTAATAAAGCAGATTAGGGCAAAACAATAAATATTAAGATACGTCAATTAAGATGACGACTCAATAAATATCGATGATTGCGGAAAACCCTAATGGAAATCTTTTTCACAGAAAAGATATGTATCGATTACACAGCCTACTGCTCTGATACCAATTGATGGGATTAAAACAACTTTTAATCTATGAAGATTGATTAGATCTTGAACAAGTATATGAATATGAAACAGCAAAAACGCAAGAATAAGAACAAAACAGCTTGAATCAAACGTGTCGAATGATTAAATAAAATCCTTAGAAGAGCTCGATTAAGAACATCAACTGTAAAGGATTGGAAGATTACAAGAACGATTACTGGAAAATATAGTACTCTTGATGAATCGCTATATCGATAATCTCTGCAATCTTAACCTAATATGCATGCAAGCATTAACTTAAATACTATACATAAAAGGCTCACGGCTGGACAGGCCCAAACTGGAGAATACAAGGCTAATCTAACGAGCCCAAAAGACGCAACACCAAAACAATCTTCAGCCCAACAGTTCCACGTTTTACATGACTCTGATGTTTTTGGATGTTATTTGATATACTCTAATTTCACTATGGTTTTATAATATTGTTATGGATAATGGTTTTATTAATATAAAAATCAAAATTTATGGTCTTAATTTTTGGGACGTTACACCAACACTATAATGTCAACATCAAATCCCCGAGGGGCCCAAAGATATCGCTTTTCCTTTATATGTCAAAAGATATGAATAAACTTTAACTACATAATTATAACCTTTACTTATCATGATATACATGGAAATACGTTTTATGACATCAAGTTACTGATATGTTTTCGTAAGACCAATGTATACAAATTTACAAACTATAACTTATGCATATCTGCTTGAAGAATAGAAGATATCATCTTCTTAGAATTACTCGTGATTGAATCTATGAAGTAATCTCTAAGCGCGGGTTTAACCAATACTTAAAATCCCCATTTTAAGCACTTATGAGCACAACAACAATCTCCATGCCATGTCTAATTCCCATGAGCATCTACTAATACTCCATGACAATCTTGAATCAATACCCACTCCCAAAAAGTATGACTGATTGTGGTAATTCGAATACATAAATACTCAAGAAGTAAAACATGAAAAATGCACCACAAAAGTAAACAACTGAATAAGGTATTACACATGCTTATAAATAAATCTCTATTATTTAATCACCAAAAAAAATTACAATTTATTTTGTTACATTGTTTCAACCCATCAACTAATTACTAAAACTAATATCGTCTCTCAGTCCTATGCTCCTAGCATGATCGATGTGCTTAGACTTGCTCAATGCCTTTATAAAAGGATCATCATGATTATCCTCCGATGATACTCGATTCACTAAGAGGTCGCCATCTTCAACTCTATGTCGGAAGTAATGGTATTTCCTCATAATATGCCTAGATCTCCCATTATCTTTTGGTTCTTTGTCTAAAGCAACCGCAACTTCATTATCCCAACAAATTTCTATGCGTTCTTGGATTGATGGAACAAATCCGAGTTTACTTATGAAATTATTCAACCATGTTGCTTCCTTTGCCACCTCACTAGCTGCGATGTACTCTAATTCACAGGTATAATCAGCCACTGTTTTCTGCTTGGAACTCTTCCAAGTTACAGCTCCATCCTTCAAAAAGACTACCCATCTATATTGTAAACGATAATTGTCTCTACCTATTTGAAATTTGGCATCACTATAACCACTCACTGTGAATTCATATATTCCACCGAGAACTAAGAACATTTCCTTGGTTCTCACCAAATATTCCAGAATGTTGTTAACTGTTTTCCAATGAGCTCTGTCAGGATTATCGTGAAAATGAATTACCATGATTAAAGCATAAGAAACATCAGTATGAGTACAAGTCATAGCATACATGACCGATCCAACAGATGAAGCATATGTGACTTGACTCTTAGCATCTATTTCTTCATCACTGCTTGGGCATTGAGTCTTACTCAATTTAACGATATGATGAATGGACAAGTCGCCTTTCTTGGAATTTTCCATACTGAAATATTTCAATATTTTATCCAAGTATGTACTTTGGCTAAGTCCAATTAGATGTTTTTTTTCTATCCTTATAAATCCTTATTCCAAGAATATATGTTGCCTCTCCTAGATCCTTCATAACTATTGGGTCTAAAAACTATGGTTTATACTTTGCTTTTCTAGGAAATTAGATTTTCGGTCCATGTGGTGTGTGCGGTTAAATGTGTTCACGACCCAATGGGTGTTTACGGCCGTGAACCAGTTCACGGCCATGAACCTGTTCACGACCCTTGTTCCATATAAATAGTGTAAGTGGTAGTGAGAGTGCAAACGGCTAGAGAGAGAAAGTAGAGAGAAGGTGCAAGTGTGTGTGTGAATCTCTTGTAAGGAACTTCATTCTAATCATCAATACATTAGATTCATTTTATTCTTCTTCTCCTTCTTTTTCAATATTTGATCTTGCATCATTTAATTGATTGGGATTCCGCACCATCAATTGGATCTGATTGATACATCAAACGAATTTGGAACCTACAGGTGGTATCAGAGCTTGGATTGTATCAATCATTTTGGCCAGATTTGGAGCGTATTTGATCTTTTTCTTGAATGATTTTTTCGTTTTTGGATAGTTCTTGGAAAAATACGGGGGGGGGGGGGGGGGGTTGTTCTTTGCATTTTCCATAAAAATGAGTTTTGGAACGAGTTTTTGGGCTTAAAAGGGTGAAAAACGTCGTTTTTTTTGTAACTATTGAATTGTTCTCGGCCACCGAAGAAGGGTTCTCGACAAACAGAAGCAACTTTCTCGGCCGTGATCGGAAGAAGTTTTCACGACCCTCGGAGCTTGGAATCTATCAATCATTTTGGCCAGATCTGGAGCGTATTTGATCTTTTTCTGGAAGGATTTTTTCGTTTTTGGATAGTTCTTGGCAAAATAGGGGTGGTTTGTTCTTTGCATTTTCCATAAAAACGAGTTTTGGATCGAGTTTTTGGGCTTAAAAGGGTGAAAAATGTCATTTTTTCATAACCGTTGAAGTGTTCTTGGCCACCAAAAAAGGGTTCTCGGCCGACGGAAGCAGCTTTCACGGCCGTGATCCGAAGAAGCTTTCACAGCCCTCAGAGCTTTCACGGTCCAAGGTTCGTATACGACCGAGAAGCGCTCACGGCTCAGCAGTCTCGCACATTCATGGTCTTCGCCTCGTTCACGGCTCAGCAGCCTCGTTCTCGGTCTCTGTCACACCCCAAAACCGATAACAGCGGAATACGTTTCGGGGTGGATGACGTAGTGAACAGTATCATCACAATTGTATAATAGTAGAAACAAGAATCAAACAACCATAGTATTACATAGTGAATTTAATTACATGCGTGTTTTGTAATGTTTGACAATCACTCAAAAGTAATTCGAAAATAAGAGATGGGTCTTGTGTGCTCCACCTTCTCCAAAAATGCTGCGTCTGTACCTGTCTATCTTTGACCTGAAGATACAAGTTATTTTGAAAACAATTATCAGCATAAAGCTGGTGAGTTCATAAGAGTTTAGTGTGAGTTTTTGTATACAAAGCATTAGTATTAAAAATGTATCCTTTATGTTCATAAGTAGTAGAAATTCAGAAAATCTCATATTTTCCAGGAAATACATTGTAAGTGACAATCTGTGAAAAGTGTACATTCTTTATCTCTTTGAAAACAATTTATTGCAAAGATTCTTTGGCCAATCTTCAAATAACAAATATGTCAAGATAAGTTAAGCCCGTGATCCATGATAGAGGTACGAGCTTCCTTTAGTGATAGATACTTGCTTACTTCGGGATGTGGTTTAACATTTAGTGTAGTGTTTTAGTGTAGTTGTAGGGTATTCCTTGTAATTTACCAATAGTGAGAATAATAGAGAATCCCATGACCTTCCCGGTCATGCACAGTGTAGTGAAGTAGTGGCATCCCTGGGCCTGTACGGCACGGACTGAGTTAACAGTCGGGATGTAATAGCATCTGCCCCCGTATAGATCTATACATGTAGAGTCGTCTCCTGCTGGAACACTCTGGGCGTAGTGAATAGCGAATAGAGTATCTCGTAGCGGGTTAGTGTATTATTGTTTGTTTAATGTTTTCTCTATGGTCATAGTGTAGTAATCTTTTAGTATTGATCATAGTGTATTCTCTTACTAGTGTATCGTCTAGTATTAGTGAGTATTATAGTGTAGATAGTAATAACTTTAGCGAGTAGTAGCGGTAGCGACCCTAACCATACCTATTATGGTTATCATAGTGGGGGTGTTTCTTAGCACGTTAGTGACTTTAGCATTTAGTGGGAGCAGAAATATTCGTATCCCATGCTGATATACAGATTTTATATAAGTAAGAAATCAACGACAGTCGGACGGATAACTACTACCCTAAGCCCACAATCAAACAAGAACAGGAAATAAGGCGAGATATCGGTCCTAAGTCCTCCAAATCTTATTTATATAAATATATCAGAGTGGTTACATTTTATAAGCAAATTGATTTAATAAAAGTATTTTTCCAAAAGAACATTTGAATTCTGATTCACTGTTTAAAAATAGTTTGAAAAGGGTAAAACCCGTTTTTAAGGCATAGGGGCAAATCACATGTGATTTGAACTAAGAGTAGTGAATCACATGCGATTAACCCTTGTAACTCGGAAATCGTTCTGTAAAACTTTGCATAAACATTTATAAGCAACTTGTATCTCCCCCCTAAAACATGTAAAACACTTGAAAGGTTCATTAAAGGGGTATGAACTCACCTGAAATCGCGGAAATCGGGTGAATCGGGTAAATCGGGTAATAGTGTCGATTGAGCGTTTGGTACCAAATAACCACTTGAGCACCTTTTAGGACCCTAATGGCATATGAAATATGTATTTTGCAAGAAGTTAATCATCTTATGCTTCTCATTATAGTATTTGGACATTCTAGTGTCGTTTTCGGGGTTTTAAGGCCTAGAAAGGGTTCCCGGGAGTGGTACAAGACCATGGATGATTTACGGGAGGGTCCTAGAGTTTATTCTCTTAGAGTTTATGGCCTAAAAGCCATTCATTGGGAGTTTACGGCCGTAAGCCCCCTAGGCTTGGCCGTAAACTCTTGTGACACTCCAAAATGTGTGTTTAAGGCCTCATCTCACTTCCTTGATTTAGTGGTGTGTGTTTTGGACCAAGAGGGAAGGATTAAACATCTAAATTTGTGATATTTTAGGGGAGTTTACGGCCAAGACTTGTTCTTGGGCCGTAAACTCCTATAAGTCCTTTAAGGTGATGGTTTTACTTGTACAACATGGTCCCAAATGGCTTAGAAAAATCCTAGAAGGTCCTATAGTGAGTTTGGAGCAATTTGGCACATATTTATGGGGAGTTTACAGCCCAAGAACATCCTTGGCCGTAAACTCTTCATTTGGTGTCAAAATGAAGTGTTTAATGGTACAACACACTTCCATAGGCCTTAGATTAATTCCTTTCATGCATTAGGGTAGTTTAGGGACTTGTTTGACATAATTTCTTGGGTGTTTACGGCCCAAGCTTAGCCTTGGCCGTAAACTCCTCTTTTTGTGTTCAAATGATGTTGTTTAATGCTTTCAAGCCTTCCTTGTTGTCAAGTCTAATTTTCCAAACATCCTAGAAGTGTTTTTGGGGCTTAAAACATGGATTTGTGGGGTGTTTGAGGTGTTTACGGCCTAAGCACATGCTTGGGCCGTAAACTCCTTTTTAAGCATCATTCTTTTGTGTTTTAAGGTCCAAACTCTTCTAGTTATAAGCCTTAATTAGTATACTAGCATACAAGAAGGAAAAACTTGGTCTTTGGCTTGGATTTGGGGGTTTACGGCCTAAGGAGCTTCTTAGGCCGTAAACTCCTCTTTGAATCTTGATTCCTATGGTTTTTGGCCCACAAATTCAATGAAGCATGTCTAGAATAAGATAGGGGATGAGTACTTACGTTTGGAAGTCGGAAATTAGCGGAATCGGGGTCGTTTTTGAGTCTAGAGAGAGAAAGTAGAGAGAGAGAGAGAGTGGGTGTGTAGTGAATGAGTGTTCAAATGTTGGGAACACCATTGCATATGTCTCGAGAATCGTGCCCGATACACGGCTACCCGATGTTTAAAGTTAACTGGGTTAAAACTTTTTACCCGGTGAAGTGGTTGAGAAGGTAAAACCACTCTATTAGGTTAAACGGGGTTAACACCTATGAGACATATTACTTATAATAATATCAAACCATGCTTAAATTTAGATATTCGGATATTGACGATTCCAAATATTACGTAAAATAACGTATAGTGACGCTTTCCGTTAGTGAAAATGGGATTTTTAACGGAATTAGATTTGGGGTTGTCACATCATCCCTCCGTTAGGGGAATTTCGTCTCGAAATTTAGAATACAAACAGATACGATATTACAATACTACTAAGAAAAGAGATGAGGGTATTTGAGTTTCATTTGATCCTCGCGCTCCCAAGTGAATTCCGGTCCTCGCTTGGCGTTCCACCGAACCTTCACAATTGGGATGCGGCTTTGTTTCGTCTGCTTTACTTCACGATCCAATACCTCCGCAGGCTCTTCCACGAAGTTGAGGCTCTCGTTGAGCTCGATCTCGTCGAGGGGAATCACGAGAATCTCGTCAGACAGACATTTCTTCAAGTTTGAGACGTGGAAGGTCGGATGTATGTTACTTAGCTCGCGGGGTAAGTTTAGTTTGTAAGCTACAGGGCCGATTCTGGCAAGAATCTCAAAAGGCTTTATGTACCTTGGGTTTAACTTTCCACGCTTCCCGAAGCGTATCGTGCCTTTCCAGGGCGAGACCTTCAGAAGGGCCCGGTCTCCGACCTGGAATTCCAAGGGTTTCCTTCGTCTGTCGGCGTAGCTCTTCTGTCGATCCCTAGCGGCTTTTAGTCGTTCACGTATCTGTACGATCTTCTCGGTCGTTTCTCTAATGATCTCTGGACCAGTGAGGGCGCTATCAGGAACTCGTCCTTTAGCTAACTGAGTGTCTCCCACCTCGGCCCAGCACAACGGGGATCTGCACTTTCGTCCGTAGAGGGCTTCGAATGGAGCTGCCTTGATGCTCGTGTGATAACTATTGTTGTAGGAAAACTCCACGAGAGGTAAGTGTGTATCCCACGATTTCCCGAAGTCGATCACACAAGCTCGCAGCATGTCTTCTAATGTTTGGATCGTCCTCTCACTTTGCCCGTCAGTCTGCGGATGGTAGGCCGTACTCATATCCAGCCTCGTCCCTAGTGCCTTTTGTAATGATTGCCAAAATCTAGAGGTGAATCTACTATCTCTGTCTGATATAATAGATATAGGGACGCCATGCAATCGCACTATTTCTTTTATATAAGTCCTAGTGAGCTTTTCCATCTTATCCGTCTCTCTGATGGGTAGGAAGTGGGCGGACTTGGTCAACCTGTCAACAATGACCCAAATGGTATCCAATCCACCTGCTGTCTTGGGCAGCTTGGTGATGAAGTCCATTGTGATTCGCTCCCACTTCCATTCTGGTATTTCTGGTTGTTGGAGGAGTCCTGATGGCTTTTGACATTCTGCTTTGACCTTCGCGCAAGTAAGGCACTTACCTACAAAGGTAGCGATCTCCGCTTTCATGTTCGGCCACCAGTAAAGCTTTTTAAGATCCAGATACATCTTATCTGAACCCGGGTGGACGGAGTAACGAGTGTTGTGTGCTTCTATCATCACCAAATCCCTAAAACCTCCATGGCGTGGAGTCCAGATTCGGTCCATAAAGTAATAGGTTCCGTCACCCTTAACCTCCAGATTTTTATCCATTCCGCGCAGGGATTCTCCCGCCACATTTTCAGGCTTTAAGGCTTCCAGCTGAGCCTCTTTGATCTGCGTGGATAGATGTGAATGTATAGTCATGGTTAGTGACTTGGTTCTTCGTCCGGAATACTCTTTTCTGCTCAGGGCGTCTGCTACTACGTTGGCTTTCCCCGGATGATATCTAATTTCACAGTCGTAATCGTTAAGTAGTTCGACCCATCGACGCTGTCTCATGTTGAGTTCCTTCTGGTTCAGTATATGTTGGAGGCTTTTATGATCAGTGTACACCACGCTCTTCGTCCCATACAAGTAGTGTCTCCAGATTTTTAGTGCGAAGACGACCGCTCCTAACTCGAGGTCGTGAGTTGTGTAGTTCACCTCATGGTTCTTTAGCTGTCTCGAGGCATAGGCGATAACCTTGCCTCGTTGCATCAAGACACAACCGAGCCCCTGATTGGATGCATCACAGTATACAACAAAATCTTCTGTCCCTTCGGGAAGGGATAATACTGGTGCGGTGCATAGGGCTCGCTTCAGGGTCTGAAATGCCTTCTCCTGTTTCTCTTCCCAGTCGAATGGCACACCCTTCTGTGTTAACGTGGTGAGAGGCTTCGCAATCCGAGAGAAGTTTTGGATGAACCGTCGGTAGTAGCCAGCGAGGCCTAGAAATTGACGAATTTCCGTGGGCGTCTTTGGTGCTGACCAGTTCTTAATAGCCTTGATTTTGGAGGGGTCCACGTGGATTCCGTCTTCACTGACCACGTGCCCTAAGAATTCTACTCTCCGGATCCAAAACTCGCACTTAGAGAACTTCGCGTACAACTTCTCGGATCGTAGGGTTTCCAGGGCTAATCGTAAATGGTTTCTGTGCTCTTCCTCGCTCCGAGAGTAGACAAGAATGTCGTCAATAAAGACAATGACGAACTGATCTAGATATGGACGACATACCCTATTCATCAAGTCCATGAATACTGCGGGGGCGTTAGTCAGTCCAAAGGGCATCACTACAAACTTGAAATGCCCGTAGCGGGTTCGGAAAGCTGTCTTTGGAACATCTTCCTCGAGCACCCGTAATTGGTGATACCCGGATCTAAGATCAATCTTGGAGAAGTAACTGGCTCCTTGGAGTTGGTCGAATAGGTCGTCGATACGAGGAAGAGGATAGCGATTCTTGATCGTGAGTTTATTGAGTTCCCTATAATCGATGCACATCCGAAATGACCCATCCTTTTTCTTCATGAACAAGACCGGAGCTCCCCAAGGTGAGAAGCTCGGTCTTATGAAGCCCTTGCTAAGCAGTTCGTTGAGTTGACCGGATAGTTCTTGCATTTCGGCAGGCGCTAGTCGGTAGGGCGACTTAGCTACGGGAGTAGCTCCTGGGATTAGGTCGATTCTGAATTCAACCTGTCGTTTAGGAGGTAGGCCTGGGAGATCCTCCGGAAAGACATCAGGAAAATCGCATACCACTGGAATGTCCTTTGGATCCTTCGATTTCTGATTAGTGTCGACTACGTGAGCAAGAAAGGCGCGATATTCTTTGCGCAAGTATTTCTGAGCCTGAATACTAGAGATGATACGAAGGTTTGTACTTGGCTTATCTCCGTATATCACTAGGGTCTCTCGATTCGGAAAGTTCAGGCGAATGGCTTTCTCGGAACATAGGATGTCGGCGTAGTGAAGGCTTAGCCAATCCATACCAACAATGACATCGAAATTTTTGATTGAGACTGGTATAAGGTCGATTAAAAAGGGGTGATCATCTAACGTGAGAGTACAACCTATATAGATTTCATTAGAGCTCTCTGTCTTCCCATTAGCCATTTCTACAACGAATGTTTCTTTTAGTGGTTGAGGGGTTTGTTTGAGTAAATGTTTAAAGTTTTGATTTATGAAGCTTCTTTCTGCACCACTATCGAATAAGACACAGGCATAAGAGTTGTTGAGAAGAAACGTACCCGTGACGACTGTGGGATTGGCTACTGCTTCATTGTGACCGATAGCAAGTAACCTTCCAGTTCCCCCAGCATTTGCAGTCTTCGGACAGTTCTTCTTAAAATGGCCCGCTTCACCGCAGCCATAACAAGTTGGGGTCACTCCCGTACCAGGAACCTGTGTGATAGGTTTGGGAAGGGCCTTGCAAAATCGGACAGTATGGCCCTTCCGACCGCAGTTGGAACACTGCAATTCACGGCATGGACCGTTGTGGTGAAAAGGGCACTTGGGACATTTAGGCAAGTTCCCACTGTAAGCTTTCGGTGGGGCTGGAGCAGCTGGTACGGCCGGGGTGGTGGCAGCATGAACCGCCACAATTTGCTGATCCCTGGAGGCGGTTTGAGTTTTCTTGCCCTTCTTCTTATCCCACCGTTTCCTTTTTCTGTCAGAGGATCCGGATGGTGCAGTGGTTGTTGTGGTTGTTGCTGCTGGAGTGGAGGAGATCTCGTGATTGATCAGACTCTGGGCCAATTCCTTGGCGCTGTCGAAAGTGGTAGGGCGTGAAGCCAGAACATTTCCTCGATACGGGGGCACTAAACCCCAGATGTAACACTCAATCTTCTTGCTTTCAGAGGGGATCATGTTGGGACACATAGCCGCCAAGTCGCAAAACCTAGCCGTATAAGCTGTTATGTCGGTCCCCTTCATCTTGAGGTTCCAGAGTTCTTCCTCAAGCTTCTGAACTTCGCCCCTAGGGCAGTACTCTCCTCTCATGAGATCTTTTAGAGTGTCCCAGCCCATGGCATTGGCTGTGACCAAGGAGAGTGCGTTGACATGGCCGTTCCACCATGACAAAGCCCTGTTAGTGAGGGTAGCAGTAGCGAACTTGATTTTGCTCTCCTCGGGACAAGAGCACATCTCGAATACAGCTTCGGTCCTTTCGAACCATTGGGACAACGCCAGAATTCCTCCGGTACCATCGAAGAAAGTAGGTTTACAATTCATGAAGTCCTTATAAGTTCATCCCTGCACTCGTTGGTGGACTTCATCAAATCTAGAATTTCCACCGCTCGCATCACCCGAGTTCATTTGGGCCATGGCTGCTGTTACCGCTGCAGTCACAGCCGCTTGGAACAACACCGGATCGAACTGCGGAGGAGGAGGTGGTGGAGGAGGGGTTTGAGTTTCAGGTCTTCCTCTGTTGGGACGCTTTCGTGGAGGCATCCTTCACTGGAAGATCATAGAAATGATAGCAATAGTAAGAGCCTATTGCGAATATGAATAGAGTGTTTCGTGGATTAAATCAACATAGTCCAAGATCAGGGTAAGAGCTATAGCAATAGAGAAATCATCTGCCAATATACTGGTATTAATGATGCAATAGAAGTTCATGAAAATTGACCTAGTAGTAGGTCTTACATCATACCATAGAGAAAATGTTGGCAGTTTAGAGGTTCAGATAGAGTACTTTTAAACTAGGAATGCTTACAGACAAAAGACCTATGGAACATAGAGATAAAAGGCTAGTCCTTTAAACAAAAGAGTGAGGTAACTAGATGCCTTCTACTGGCGACGGCTGCTTGTCGGGCGAATCCTTAGATCTTCCAGTTGCCGCATAACTTCTTGAAGGTGTCGATCCTGAGTCCTTTGGCGTGCTCGGAGTTCCCTAATTTCAGCTCGGGATGCTGCCAGCTGATGCTGCAGAGCCTCGTTGGTCCTCCTTGTCCTGTCCATGGCTTCTTCGAGTTGGCGGATGCGAACAGTGTTGAGGTTTGAGTTGGCATCCACTTCTACCACCCAACCTATGGCAGCTTGACTTTGCTCAACATTCCTGGCAATTCTTCGGATCATGATGGGCAGAACCCGATCTGCTGATCCTCCTTCGCTTATGTTGTAGAAACTTCGGTCTCCATTGTAAGGCAAGGGCTGACCCTGCTCCTCGCTCCATCGATGCAAGGACATTGCCCACATAGGAGTGGGGCCCTGAAATGCCGGTCGGGGGTTAGGGTTCGGGGCTTCAGGAGGTTGATTGTTGACTTCTGGCTCGGAGCTCGAGCTATCCGAGAAGCCTTCAGCATGATGATCATCCAAAGGAATAGGGTGATCATCGTCAGACTCTTCTTCGAGCCACCCTCCATTGCCCTGGTTCGGAAAGTATGGATCACCGGGTAGGTGGAAGCCAGCCATGCTATCTACGCGAGAGGGGGGGGGGGAAAGAAGATTAATAGACGTACTATTCTAAGATACTTATAGGAGGAATCATTACCAGTTGACCCAATACTTGCATAGTGCATACCGATTACATGTAACCGAAGCAAGATAGTCCTTCGAATAAACCACCCTAACTTCAGACCCCCAATCAAACAAGAACAGGGAATGAAGCAAAGGCTGCAGATTCTGAGTCTATAGCGCCCCAATCACATGTAATCGTGGTGTATACACTTAGCAACTATTGTCCTACTAGTAACGACCCTTGATGATAACACATACGTATAATCTAGAGATACAGAATACCCCTATAGTATTCTTATGTTAGCGGTATTGTGGTATTTTTGGTAAGTTTTAGACTTGTTGCAACATCACAACCGAACTTAGGCACATGCTAGTCACCCTCAGGAAAACGTAGTTGATCAGGCTACATCACCCTGAATGTGACTATATGTCTCTAAACCCAATTGTGCTGCCCAACAATCTTAATACTTTTGTTTTGTTCTAGGATGATACTGATTCCTGTGTTTCATAGTGATGTGTGTATATATATACTTAGTTAGATCTTTTAGATACTTAACAGTATATATTTTTGGTCAGAGTGTTTTAGTCCCGAAGTGTTTATAGTTCGTATATCTTTTATAGGTTGATATACTTGATTCACTATAAACAATGCTCTGATACCAATCTGTCACACCCCAAAACCGATAACGGCGGAATACGTTTCAGGGTGGATGACGTAGTGAACAGTATCATCACAATTGTATAATAGTAGAAACAAGAATCAAACAACCATAGTATTACATAGTGAATTTAATTACATGCGTGTTTTGTAATGTTTGACAATCACTCAAAAGTAATTCGAAAATAAGAGATGGGTCTTGTGTGCTCCACCTTCTCCAAAAATGCTGCGTCTGTACCTGTCTATCTTTGACCTGAAGATACAAGTTATTTTGAAAACAATTATCAGCATAAAGCTGGTGAGTTCATAAGAGTTTAGTGTGAGTTTTTGTATACAAAGCATTAGTATTAAAAATGTATCCTTTATGTTCATAAGTAGTAGAAATTCAGAAAATCTCATATTTTCCAGGAAATACATTGTAAGTGACAATCTGTGAAAAGTGTACATTCTTTATCTCTTTGAAAACAATTTATTGCAAAGATTCTTTGGCCAATCTTCAAATAACAAATATGTCAAGATAAGTTAAGCCCGTGATCCATGATAGAGGTACGAGCTTCCTTTAGTGATAGATACTTGCTTACTTCGGGATGTGGTTTAACATTTAGTGTAGTGTTTTAGTGTAGTTGTAGGGTATTCCTTGTAATTTACCAATAGTGAGAATAATAGAGAATCCCATGACCTTCCCGGTCATGCACAGTGTAGTGAAGTAGTGGCATCCCTAGGCCTGTACGGCGCGGACTGAGTTAACAGTCGGGATGTAATAGCATCTGCCCCCGTATAGATCTATACATGTAGAGTCGTCTCCTGCTGGAACACTCTGGGCGTAGTGAATAGCGAATAGAGTATCTCGTAGCGGGTTAGTGTATTATTGTTTGTTTAATGTTTTCTCTATGGTCATAGTGTAGTAATCTTTTAGTATTGATCATAGTGTATTCTCTTACTAGTGTATCGTCTAGTATTAGTGAGTATTATAGTGTAGATAGTAATAACTTTAGCGAGTAGTAGCGGTAGCGACCCTAACCATACCTATTATGGTTATCTTAGTGGGGGTGTTTCTTAGCACGTTAGTGACTTTAGCATTTAGTGGGAGCAGAAATATTCGTATCCCATGCTGATATACAGATTTTATATAAGTAAGAAATCAACGACAGTCGGACGGATAACTACTACCCTAAGCCCACAATCAAACAAGAACAGGAAATAAGGCGAGATATCGGTCCTAAGTCCTCCAAATCTTATTTATATAAATATATCAGAGTGGTTACATTTTATAAGCAAATTGATTTAATAAAAGTATTTTTCCAAAAGAACATTTGAATTCTGATTCACTGTTTAAAAATAGTTTGAAAAGGGTAAAACCCGTTTTTAAGGCATAGGGGCAAATCACATGTGATTTGAACTAAGAGTAGTGAATCACATGCGATTAACCCTTGTAACTCGGAAATCGTTCTGTAAAACTTTGCATAAACATTTATAAGCAACTTGTATCTCCCCCCTAAAACATGTAAAACACTTGAAAGGTTCATTAAAGGGGTATGAACTCACCTGAAATCGCGGAAATCGGGTGAATCGGGTAAATCGGGTAATAGTGTCGATTGAGCGTTTGGTACCAAATAACCACTTGAGCACCTTTTAGGACCCTAATGGAATATGAAATATGTATTTTGCAAGAAGTTAATCATCTTATGCTTCTCATTATAGTATTTGGACATTCTAGTGTCGTTTTCGGGGTTTTAAGGCCTAGAAAGGGTTCCCGGGAGTGGTACAAGTCCATGGATGATTTACGGGAGGGTCCTAGAGTTTATTCTCTTAGAGTTTATGGCCTAAAAGCCATTCATTGGGAGTTTACGGCCGTAAGCCCCCTAGGCTTGGCCGTAAACTCTTGTGACACTCCAAAATGTGTGTTTAAGGCCTCATCTCACTTCCTTGATTTAGTGGTGTGTGTTTTGGACCAAGAGGGAAGGATTAAACATCTAAATTTGTGATATTTTAGGGGAGTTTACGGCCAAGACTTGTTCTTGGGCCGTAAACTCCTATAAGTCCTTTAAGGTGATGGTTTTACTTGTACAACATGGTCCCAAATGGCTTAGAAAAATCCTAGAAGGTCCTATAGTGAGTTTGGAGCAATTTGGCACATATTTATGGGGAGTTTACGGCCCAAGAACATCCTTGGCCGTAAACTCTTCATTTGGTGTCAAAATGAAGTGTTTAATGGTACAACACACTTCCATAGGCCTTAGATTAATTCCTTTCATGCATTAGGGTAGTTTAGGGACTTGTTTGACATAATTTCTTGGGTGTTTACGGCCCAAGCTTAGCCTTGGCCGTAAACTCCTCTTTTTGTGTTCAAATGATGTTGTTTAATGCTTTCAAGCCTTCCTTGTTGTCAAGTCTAATTTTCCAAACATCCTAGAAGTGTTTTTGGGGCTTAAAACATGGATTTGTGGGGTGTTTGAGGTGTTTACGGCCTAAGCACATGCTTGGGCCGTAAACTCCTTTTTAAGCATCATTCTTTTGTGTTTTAAGGTCCAAACTCTTCTAGTTATAAGCCTTAATTAGTATACTAGCATACAAGAAGGAAAAACTTGGTCTTTGGCTTGGATTTGGGGGTTTACGGCCTAAGGAGCTTCTTAGGCCGTAAACTCCTCTTTGAATCTTGATTCCTATGGTTTTTGGCCCACAAATTCAATGAAGCATGTCTAGAATAAGATAGGGGATGAGTACTTACGTTTGGAAGTCGGAAATTAGCGGAATCGGGGTCGTTTTTGAGTCTAGAGAGAGAAAGTAGAGAGAGAGAGTGGGTGTGTAGTGAATGAGTGTTCAAATGTTGGGAACACCATTGCATATGTCTCGAGAATCGTGCCCGATACACGGCTACCCGATGTTTAAAGTTAACTGGGTTAAAACTTTTTACCCGGTGAAGTGGTTGAGAAGGTAAAACCACTCTATTAGGTTAAACGGGGTTAACACCTATGAGACATATTACTTATAATAATATCAAACCATGCTTAAATTTAGATATTCGGATATTGACGATTCCAAATATTACGTAAAATAACGTATAGTGACGCTTTCCGTTAGTGAAAATGGGATTTTTAACGGAATTAGATTTGGGGTTGTCACAGTCTCTCACCTCACAAGTGTTCGGCCTAACTCATATTCGAATCCCATCTTTGCATACGCGGACCTCGCAACTGTCCTCATACGACGTTATGTAAAATCCATAAAAGTTGGATGGTGCGTTATGTAACATCCCGAATTCCCAGGTATTATTTATTATTGTATTTTTTTGGTGATTTGTGAGGAGACTCGGCGAGTTGGAGCCCAAACTCGCCGAGTATGATCGCGGGTTCGCGTCTGGACTCGGCGAGTCCACGCTGTTTAATGAAACCCTAATTCCCCGGGTTTGGAGCCTATTTAAGGGCACTTATAGCCTCCCATTGCGGCTACCAGTCCCTTGAGAGAACCCTAAGAGAGCTAAATCGCTTTGAGAGAGAAGAAGTCACTTTTGGATCTTTGTATCCTTTGTTTAGCAAGAAGAGGGTGACAAGAGCAAGGAGGAGGTGAGATTCAAGCAGATCCAGAGTCCAGAGGCTTCATTTTGAGGTAATAGTTCGAACCTCCTTCAGTTTTAGGGTTGATCTTTAGAGTTAGGGTTTTCTAAACCCTTTGGAGAGTGATTATGTGAAGCAAATGGTCCCTCTTCGAGTTTGTGCCTTGGATCTGGACTCAAAGAGGTCCAAAGACCTTAACCCTTGGAGCTTTTTGGGTTAGTATGGAGTTATTGGACTTAGGTTGTCATTTTTGGGACCAAATCTCCTTTTGATGCCTTGTTGTGGTTATACAAGCATCAAGTTTTGAACTTTACGTGACATTCATGCTTAGGAAGGCCAGATCTATGGTTTGGGGAAGCAGATCTGACCTCAGGAGGTCAATAGAGTTTGTGCATGGCATGAAATCGCCGAGTTGTTCTTGAGACTCGGCGAGTAGGGTTTGGGTTTCACGTAAATTGTTCAGCGAGTAGACTCGTCGGGTTGGGGGATGACCCAGTGAGTCAGGGAGAGTCAAAGGGGGGTTGAGTCAAGCCGGAACTCGTCGAGTTGTTCTTGAGACTCGGCGAGTTGAGTCGTGGTGGCCCCGCGATTCATGCCAGGTGGAACTCGTCGAGTTAGGGAAGTACTCGACGTGTGAAGAGAGGATCCGAGGGAGTCAGTGAACACATATAGACTCACCGAGTCGCTCTAGTGCACTCGCCGAGTCCGGTCAAAGTTGACCGTTGACCATTGACCAGAGTTGACCAGTGTTGACTTGATAGGGTTAGTTAACCTTAGTTGTGAAAGTGTTAATTAGAGATATATTGTGTTATAGGAGGACTATAGCTCGGGAGATCGAGCGCTAGTGATTTCAGGGATTTGCGAGTTATCGAGATACGCGAGGTGAGTCTTCTCTCTATACTTTACCTTGAGTAGGTAATCAGAGTTATGTGATAGAGTATTTGTATGCTATATGTATGTTATGTGTTGTACTGCATTATTTCTATGTGATCTATGCTGTGCATGCCTATAGAGTTGGAATCGGAAGGTTCACAGAGTTAGAACCAGAGGGTTCACAGAGTAGGGTCTACGGACCCACAGAGTTATAGCCTCGAGTGGCTAATATGTGCTATGTGTGGTATTTTGGGGAACTCACTAAGCTTTGTGCTTACAGTGTTTGGTGTTATTTGTTTCAGGTACTAGTGACGACCGTGGGGAGGCGCTGGCTTGATTAGTACACACATGAGATTTTTATGTTATGAGATCTTGGGATTTTTTTTATGCCATGGATTGAGTTTCAAACACTGATGTTTTTATGAATATTAAATGAATTATGTTTTTATAAAATGTGAAAAATTGTTCTGAAATTTATGGTATTACAAGTTGGTATCAGAGCCTTGGTTTGAGGGATTCGAGTACACCTTCGGGTGTATTTGAACTCAAACTGAGGATTTGAGAAATATTTTCAAAAAGAGTAAAAGGTTTTTGGAAAAACATAGAGTAGAGTTGTGTGTATGATCAGTCCGCACCCGAACGGTGATTTCCCAAGATACCCTCATATTATGTGTTATGATATTGATATGATGTATTCTCAAGCCAGAGTAGGCTAGGTACTCCTATTAGGACTAGAGTGGCCTGATTTGTGATGCCTTAGCCTAGGGAGAGATGAGCTGCTATAAGATGATTAAGAGTGAGTAAGTAGTAGCGAGGAGCTTATGAGAGATCTGTTAGACAGTGGATTATGCATGATAGAGTACTTGGAACTTGGGATCCGAAGAGGAGGACTTGGGGTGTATTCTGATATGGTACGGACAGTAGTATTGGGCCCGTACTACTGAAAGCACCGGGGCGGTGTACAGCCCAAGTAAGAATCTTTGGAATGCCAAGGATCAAGGAGGGATGAGTTGTCGAGTGTGAGTATGCTCGAATGGATTCTAATTTATCGTATGTTGTATTTCGGAGGTAGATCATGGTGAGGACGCGTCATATGCCTGAGAGCAGTGGGGTCAATGATGAGGAGATCCGCCGAATCATCCATGAGGAGGTGGCTGCGGCCATCAGGGCAGAGATACCAGAGATGTTCGGGTCTATTAAGACCATGTTGATTGAGACTTTCGACGAGCGTTATGCTGCTCTTTCTGAGGCTACTGTTGTAGCGGCCACCGCAGCTATTGCTGCCGCGAGGCCGCAGGGTGGTGATGCGTTGCTGTTCCGAGAGTTCAGCAACACGAAACCGCTGGAGTTTGATGGGACCCAGGACCCGGTGGCAGCTATGAGATGGATTTCAGATATAGAGGGGTGTTTCTTCACTTGCTCATCTCCTGAGCATTTGAGAGTTCGGTTCGCGCTGAACCAGCTTCGCTTGGGAGCGAAGGACTGGTGGAAGTTTGTGACGGTGCACCTTACGCCTGCTGAGCTTGCGGCAGTGACCTAGGAGAGGTTCACTGCCATGTTCCGAGATGAGTACGTTCCCCAGGTGGAGAGGGAGCATTTGTCCCAGGAGTTTCTGACCCTCAAGCAGGGTACTGAGTCTGTTACGGTGATTACCAGGATGTTCCACGAGAGGGCGATGTTCTGCCCTGAGCACGTGTCCACTGAGCAGGCACGTATGAGCCGATATTTGAGTATCTTGAGGAGAGACATTCGGGAGTTCGTGGCGAACTCCTCATACTGGACATTTGCCGAGCTTCAGGAAAATTCCCGGAAGAGGGAGATTGAGCTAGAGACTTAGGCTAGGGAGGAGGTGGAGTCTCAGGGGAGGGATCGGTGACCAACACAGTCCCAGCCGGCAGCCAAGCGGGCCAAGCCCGCTGATCCCAAATCTAGGAGCCAGAAGGGCCGCACTTGTAGGAAGTGCGGCAAGGGTCATGATGGAGTTTGTAGAGCTGGATCTTGCTACAAGTGTGGCAAGGAGGGGCATATGGCCAAGGACTGCCCCAAGGGGTTTGCAGTGTGTTTCCACTGCAACCAGACCGGACACCGGAAGGTAGAGTGTACGCAGTTGTGGGGATCAGCTCAGGGATCTGCCCCTGCCGCCATCAGAGCTACCGAGAGTCGGCCAGTGAAGGCTGAGGCGTCGAGGGCACGAGGGAGAGCCTTTCAGTTGACCGGGGAGGAGGTCCGCGCAGCGCCCGGTGTCGTGGCTAGTACTTTTCTTGTGAATTTTGTACCTGCCTTGGTGTTATTTGACTCGGGTGCGAGTCGGTCTTTTGTATCTTTGGCTTTTAGTCAACATATCAGTGTTAGTCGTGAGGCATTGAGTCGGCCTCTGAGAGTTTCCATAGCTGACGAAAGGGTGGTTTATGCCACAGAGGTTATCTGTGGGTGCGTATTCGAGAT
Organism: Lactuca sativa; assembly: GCF_002870075.4. Taxonomy (NCBI): domain Eukaryota; kingdom Viridiplantae; phylum Streptophyta; class Magnoliopsida; order Asterales; family Asteraceae; genus Lactuca; species Lactuca sativa. The sequence goes on from NC_056631.2 coordinate 175,998,296, forward strand.
TTTCGGTGTTGGGTTCCCGATTGATTTGGTTCCTATTGCGATGGGTGATGTCTGTGTCATAGTGGGCATGGACTGGTTGAGCAGATTCGGGGAGTTCTTATGGTGTATGGCGAGGGTACACGTTCTGGGTCAGCGTTTTGTTCGGCCGCTAGGGTGAGGCAGTGTCTACAGCAGGGCTGTAAGGGCTTTGTGGCGTATGTGATGGATACGCGGGTTGATTCAGAGAGGCCGAGGTCAGTTGAGGAGGTTCCGATAGTGCGTGAGTTCCCGGATGTGTTTCCAGAGGAGTTGCCGGGTGTGCCTCCCGTGAGGCAAGTGGTGTTCAGTATCGATTTAGTTCCGGGGGCCGCGCCTATCGCCAAGGTGCCTTATCGCCTTGCACCTCCAGAGATGCAAGAGCTATCCTCGCAGCTTCAGGAGCTGCTGGGAAAGGGGTTTATTCGGCCGAACAGCTCGCCGTGGGGAGTGCCTATCCTTTTTGTCAAGAAGAAGGATGGTTCACACCGGATGTGCATTGGCTACCGGGAGTTGAACAAGCTGACGGTCAAGAACCGTTACCCATTTCCGAGGATCGATGATTTGTTCGATCAGTTGCAGGGAGCATCTTGGTTCTCCAAGATCGATTTGAGGTTTGGATATCATCAGGTGAGGGTGCGAGATGAGGACATCCAGAAGACAACATTCAGGATGCGTTATGGACATTACGAGTTTGTGGTGATGCCTTTCGGGCTCACCAATGCCCCGACAGTGTTCATGGATCTCATGAACCGAGTGTGCAGGCCGATGTTGGATCGGTCGGTGATTGTATTCATCGACGACATTTTGGTATTGATGAGTTAAACAATTAACTTGAAGATCGATTAGATCTTATAACAGGTAAAATAATAAATACGTAAACTGTAAACAACTCAAGTATGGATCGAAGAATGTCGAATGATTAATCAACAATCCTCAGCAGAGCTCGATAAAGAACTTCTACTGTAGAGGATTTAGGGTTTACAAGAACGATGAAGTAATAATATGTGATCTATCGTAATCGCTATCAATCGTTTTCTAAAACGTTTTTCTAATATGCATGCAAGCACATTAATTTATACTAAACCCTATCAGCTCACGGTTGGACAGGCCCAAACCGGAGTAACAAAACTTGGACTATTAACCGAGCCCAATGGACGCAATACATCAAAAAGCTATGCTACCCAACATGTATATTCGAGATCTAGAGAGCAACATGAGGAGCATTTGAGGGAGATCCTCGGGGTTCTGAGATCGGAGAGGCTTTATGCCAAATTCTCCAAGTGTGATTTCTGGTTGCGAGAGGTCCAGTTCCTAGGGCATCTCGTTAACCAGAAAGGGATATTGGTCGACCTGACCAAAGTTGAGGCAGTGATGAGTTGGGAGGTGCCGAGGTCACCCTCCGAGATCAGGAGTTTCTTAGGGTTGGCAGGTTATTATCGGAGATTTATCAAGGATTTCTCTAAGATCGCAGTGCCACTCACTAGGTTGACCCGGAAGGGTGTCGCTTTTTCATGGGGCCCCGAGCAGTAGGCCTCCTTTGAGACGCTTTGCCAAAGGTTATGCGAAGCCCCGGTGTTAGCCCTCCCGGAGGGGATGGAGGACTTTCTGGTATACTGTGATGCGTCGATCTTGGGGTTGGGAGCGGTGCTGATGCAGAGTGGGCATGTGATAGCATACGCATCGAGGGAGATGAAGCCTCATGAGTCGAGGTATCCCACCCATGATCTAGAGTTGGGGGCAGTGGTGTTCGCCCTCAAAATTTGGCGTCACTATCTGTATGGGGTTCGGTGTACGATATACATGGACCATAAGAGCCTGAAGTATTTGATGGATTAGCCCAACCTAAATATGCGGCTGAGGAGGTGGTTGGATGTGGTCAAGGATTATGATTGTGAGATCCTGTACCATCTGGGCAAGGCTAATGTGGTAGCCGACGCCCTGAGTCGCAGGGCGAAGAGCGCCACATTGCGAGATGTATGTTTGCGATTGACCGTGATGGCTCCAGTGTTGGACACCATTCGTGGAGCACAGGCTGAGGCCGTGAGATCGGGGAACCAGAAGAGAGAGCGAGTTGTTGGGTTGGTATCGGAGTTCGTTACCGATGGTCGGGGGCTTATAACATTTCAAGGGTGTATATGGGTACCAATTTTGGGAGGGACGCGTACCATTTTGATGGAAGAGGCTCATCGGTCGAAATTCTCGATCCATCCTGGGGCCACTAAGATGTATTTGGACATGAGGAGAGAGTATTGGTGGCCCTGTATGAAGAGGGATGTTGCGTGGTTTGTTGAGAGGTGCTTAACCTGCCGCAGGGTTAAGGCCGAGCACCAGAGACCGCATGGTAAGTTGCAGCCGTTGGAGGTTCCCGAATGGAAGTGGGAACAAATTACCATGAATTTTATCACCAAATTGCCAAGGAGTGCTAGGGGTGTCGATGCAATTTGGGTGATTGTGGATAGGTTGACCAAGAGCGCCCACTTCCTTGCTATCAGTGAGAGCTCCTCCGTAGAGAAGTTAGCAGAGATGTACGTGAGGGAAGTGGTATCTCGACATGGGGTGCCGATCTCGATTGTCTCAGACCGGGATGTACGTTTCACTTCCAGATTATGGAAGAAGTTTCACGAGGAGTTGGGTACTAGGGTGCATTTTAGTCCGCATATCACCCCCAGACAGATGGATAAAGTGAGCGGACGATCCAGACGCTCGAGGACATGCTCCAGGCATGTGTGTTGGATTTCAGGGGAAGTTGGGATGCGTATTTTCCCTTGGCAGAGTTTTCCTACAACAACAGCCATCATTCGAGCATTGGTATGCCACCCTTTGAGCTGTTGTATAGGAGGAGGTGTCGGACCCCCATTTGCTGGGGAGAGGTCGGACAGTGTGTTATGGGCAGTACAGAGATCGTGCTTCAGACGACATAGCAGATCCAGCTGGTCAGACAGAGGTTGTTGACCGCTCAGAGTCGTCAGAAGAGTTATGCGGATAGACGGCGGTCCGAACTTGAGTTTCAAGTCGGCGACTTTGTGCTCCTGAAGGTCTCTCCTTGGAAAGGAGTGATTCGATTCAGGAAGAGGGGCAAGTTGGGGACCCGATATATTAGTCCATTTCGGGTGGTCGCGAGGGTAGGTAGGGTAGCCTATCGCTTGGAGTTGCCAGCAGAGTTGGGTCAAATTCACGACACTTTCCACGTGTCGCAATTGCGGAAGTGTATAGCCGATGAGTCGGCAGTGGTTCCATTAGAGTATATTCAGGTGGATGCGAGCCTGAATTATGCTGAGAGACCGGTGGCAATCAGAGATCGGAAAATCAAGGTTTTGAGGAACAAGGAGGTACCCTTGGTTTTGGTTCAGTGGCAACATCGGAAGGGTTCCGAGATGACTTGGGAGCCAGAGCGTGAGATGCGTGAGCAACATCCGAAGTTATTTGCGGAGCGAGACTTCGAGGGCGAAGTCTAGTTCTAGTGGGGGAGAAATGTAACATCCCGAATTCCCAGGTATTATTTATTATTGTATTTTTTTGGTGATTTGTGAGGAGACTCGGCGAGTTGGAGCCCAAACTCGCCGAGTATGATCGCGGGTATGGGTGCGGGTTCGCGTCTGGACTCGGCGAGTCCAAAAGTGGACTCGGCGAGTCCACGCTGTTTAATGAAACCCTAATTCCCCAGGTTTGGAGCCTATTTAAGGGCACTTATAGCCTCCCATTGTGGCTACCAGTCCTTTGAGAGAACCCTAAGAGAGCTAAATCGCTTTGAGAGAGAAGAAGTCACTTTTGGATCTTTGTATCCTTTGTTTAGCAAGAAGAGGGTGACAAGAGCAAGGAGGAGGTGAGATTCAAGCAGATCCAAAGTCCAGAGGCTTCATTTTGAGGTAATAGTTCGAACCTCCTTCAGTTTTAGGGTTGATATTTAGAGTTAGGGTTTTCTAACCCCTTTGGAGAGTGATTATGTGAAGCAAATGGTCCCTCTTCGAGTTTGTGCCTTGGATCTGGACTCAAAGAGGTCCAGAGACCTTAACCCTTGGAGCTTTTGTGGTTAGTATGGAGTTATTGGACTTAGGTTGTCATTTTTGGGTTAGTATGGAGACTCGAAGAGTTGAGTCGTGGTGGCCCCGCGATTCATGCCAGGTGGAACTCGTCGAGTTAGGGAAGTACTCGACGTGTCAAGAGAGGATCCGAGGGAGTCAGTGAACACGTATAGACTCGCCGAGTCGCTCTAGTGTACTTGCTGAGTCCGGTCAAAGTTGACCGTTGACCATTGACCAGAGTTGACCAGTGTTGACTTGATAGGGTTAGTCAACCTTAGTTGTGAAAGTGTTAATTAGAGATATATTGTGTTATAGGAGGACTATAGCTCGGGAAATTGAGCGCTAGTGATTTCAGGGATTTGCGAGTTATCGAGATACGTGAGGTGAGTCTTCTCACTATACTTTACCTTGAGTAGGTAATCAGAGTTATGTGATAGAGTATTTGTATGCTATATGTATGTTATGTGTTGTACTGCATTATTTCTATGTGATCTATGTTGTGCATGCCTATAGAGTTGGAACCGGCAGGTTCACAGAGTTAGAACCAGAGGGTTCATAGAGTAGGGTCTACGGACCCACAGAGTTATAGCCTCGAGTGGCTAATATGTGCTATGTGTGGTATTTTGGGGAACTCACTAAGCTGTGTGCTTACAGTGTTTGGTGTTATTTGTTTCAGGTACTAGTGACGACCGTGGGAAGGCGCCGGCTTGATCAGTACACACACGGGATTTTTATGTTATGAGATCTTGGGATTTTTTTTATGTCATGGATTGAGTTTCAAACACTGATGTTTTTATGAATATTAAATGAATTATGTTTTTATAAAATGTGAATAATTGTTCTGAAATTTACGGTGTTACACGTTAACTATACTGGATCGATGAAGAGGTAATGTATCATCAATTGGCCTAACAAGCATTTATTCCTCTGGTTGAGCGCTAGTGTCAACTAAAGTATCATTGGTTTCTTGATTTTCCTCAAGATCAATAGTATTACCACTGTTCTCTTTGGATATGAATCTCTTTTACGAAAGACTCCCCTTCGAGCCACAAAAACCACGTTCTCACTTGGTCTTTAGAATAAGTGTCCAAAAGACTTTTGTGGGTATCCAATGAATATACACATCTCATCTCTAGACTCTCATGCCTAACATGAGCCTCACAACCCTAGACCTTGATATTTTCGACTGATTGAGTTTTCCCACTCCACATCTCATGAGGTGTTTTGGAAATTTTCTTGGTTGGAACTAAAATTTGGATATGGGCAGGTTGTTTCTCAAGCATATGTAACACCCGCAAATTCAAGATAGGAAAACAAGCTATTATACATCATAATAATGATGTATAAATAGGATATTATTTAGGATGAATAATCTTAACCAAGTTATAGTATGCGTGACAAGGATTCCACACATATAAAGAATGCTAAAATCTGACTTCGTATGAAGAAGTTAGGCTTCTTCGAAGTTTCGCACTTTAACTAGCACAACTCTACGTATTGTCAAAAGTAACTTTGATAAATTACTTTTTAGACTTAGTGATCTAAAAAAAGCCACAGTGGTCGTTAAACCGAGAGTACGCATATAGAATACGTCTAAATCCGACTTCATTAGAGGAAGTTATGATTTTTCTAAGGTTCAACTTAACAGTGTACAACTCAAAAATTGAATTTTAGATCAGTTGATATTTAGCCAAAACAATCTAAACAAGAGTCGAAGATCTCGTTAATAGAAACCCGATAATATAAAGACAATCAAGAACGAACATCGAACGAGAGAGTTATGAATTTTTAACGGACTTTAACAGTCTAAGCCTGTTAAAAATATAGTCTTAAAAATAAAGTCAAAATTAGCCAACAGAGTCTAAACGAAATTTGTAGATGTCGTCAATAGCTACGTGTGGATATAAAATACGTTGAAAACGGAGCTCGTATGAATAAGTTATAAGGTTTATAAGATTTTATAAAAATTAACGCGCAATCACGCGCACAGAAAAGACGCGTGGCGTGCATCGAAAACCCACGAGATAGCGACACATATCACCACCCATCGAGCGACACGTCACCCTGGTCGACCAAATGCACAGCGTGCAGGGTACAGGGTGCACGACGCGCACCTCGAATCAGCCTATATAAACTTCCAATTTCCACTCATTTTTCTCACACCCTTCTTCCAAATCCTTTGGAGATCATTTATATTCCTTACTCCCTATATTCCCTAGTTCTCGTTAACTTTAGCGGGGTCCTGCAGTGTTAGATAGCCGGAGAATAGAAGCTCCCGGATCGAGATTATGTCCTTGTAATTTCCCAATTTTCAGTAGGTTACTTTGTAAGTTAAGCTATGCTTATTTTATTTAAGTGTAAATTTTAATTACAATCATAGTCATTATTATGAACCTATAATAAAGATTTATCAATGATTCCAAGTCGTTATACTGATTGATATACTTATGGGGATGATTCCTGGGTTGGATTTAGTGTGGTGTTTAAAGTGGGATTTCCAAACAGTATACTCTGTATACTAAACATACCCTACCTCCGATATGATCCTACCAGGTTGTCTCTTATCAACTATAGATCAGTATACATTAGGATTATTGAGGAATCTTAATTATTAATTACTCATAAGAAATAATAAACTAAGACTACGTGATAATTGAACCAAGGTCATATAAAGGGAAAAGCCAAGTGATAAATAAAAATATTCTAAACGCTTAATTTCTAATGGTGTTGTCTTTTTTGTGTTTAATGTAGTCGTACAATATGATTGTTACCTGATTTAACAATATATTCATCATACTTAATAATATGATTGGGTAGTGAAGGTTTGTGTGAAATGACAAATGAGAGGTTGTGATAGGGCTGTGTGAGTCTGTGAGATAGTGGTTATGATATGCTAGTGAAAGTCGTGTGAAATAATAAAGTCGTGTCTGTTGTGCCTATCCCAAGTACTTTTGTACTTCTATGCCTATTCCAAGTACTTTTGTACTGTTGTGCCTATCCCAAGTACTTTTGTATTGTTGTGGCTATCCCAAGTATTTTTGTACTCCTGTGCCTATCCCAAGTACTATTGTACTTTCATGCCTGCCGTGACTATCCAAAGTACTAATGTACTGTCGTATTGTCGTGTTTACCCAAAGTATTAGTATACTGTCGTGCCTAATCACCTAGGAATGTTAGATGCATGCTAATAAAGGCCCGCTAAGAAGAATCTCTCTAGATCATCTTATTAGGATTAGTAAGTGAAAATAATGGGAGTGGGGGTAAATGGGGGTTATTTGAACGATAAGTAAAGATTATAATTTTGTGGGCTGAAAAACCTATATACTCACCATGTTTCCCAACCTGACCCACTTAGTTTCTTGCATCACATGTAGCAATATGAAGATACTGATAAATAATATAACTATCTACCGTAAGATTAAAGGAATTCGTAGGCTGCTAGAATTATGATGTAAGACTGTTTATGCTTATGATTTGAATCATTTATGTCATCCCAAGATTTTTATAATCAATGATAAACATTTATTCGGAAATACTTTTACGAGACTAATTTCGCATATATAAATGAACTATGATTTAAATAAGCATAAATAAAAAGTTTTAAAATGGCTATAAATTTGGGGATGTCACAACATACCCCTAAAAATATATAGGAAGCGAAGCTCGACTCATCATGGAATGAACCATGTCTAACAAGGTTCGATTTCTCCTCTCAGCTACACCTTAATTTATGGTGTCCTAGGAGGGAAAAATTGTGAAACTATTCCAGATTCCTTGAGGTAGTCGATGTACTTGATACTAAGATATTCTCCATTTTTTCAGATGGGATCATCTTTATCTTCCTGCCCAATTGATTGTCTACGTTATGTTTAAACTATTTGAACTTTTCAAAAGTGTCTAATTTATGTTTGATTAAGTAAACATAACAATATCTACTATAATCATCTGTAAGTATCATGTAGTAGCGATTAACATCCCTTGTGGCATGTCTAAAGCGTCCATACACATCAGTATGAATGAGGTTCAAAAAACATTCACTTCTTTCACAAGTCCATGTGAATGGTGACTTATTCATCTTGCGTAATAGATAAGACTCACATTCATCATCGTCCTAAGATCAAATGATTCAAACACTCCTTCCTTTTGGTGTTGGGCAATGCACTTCTTGTTTATATGGCCAAGAAGACAATGCCATAAGCATACCTTGTCTAAACCATTAGAATAATCAATGTTATACACATTATTTCCATCATTCTCAATACATGCTATAGTTTCATACACACCATTACAAGGATAAGCTTTGAAAATGAAAATACCATTTTTATAAACGAAAATTGAACCATTGTCATTATCAAACGAGTAACGACATCCTTATCTAAATAAAGCATGAAATGAAATAATGTTGGGTGTCATATCACAAGAATAACGGAAATCTAATAAATCCACCCTAACACCCCTATATAACACAAGCTCATAAATCTTAATCCTAATAATATGAGAAGATCGTCTATTCCCCATGATCATGTTTAGCTTACTATGCCCGACCTATTCACTTTCCTTTAGACCATGCATACCAGAAAAATATGATAACCACATCCCATATCTAGGATCCAAGAATTAGAGATTTTAGTATTATTGATTTCAATCGTGTACATACCAAAAGTAGAACCAGACGCTTTGGCCTTTCCTTTTTTCACTTCTTGAAGGTATTTTGGGCAACTTCTCTTCCAATGCTGATTTTGGTCACAGTGAAAGCAAACGACCTCTTTGGGATCACTGACAGGTGGGATTTCATAGTTAGCTTTCCCCTTTGACCCACTGGACTCTCCACTGTGGGCTTTCCTTTTCCTCTTGGGATGGTCAGCAACTTTACTTTTCTTTCCCTTGCCTTGATGAATAGCCATGATAGGAGCACTTGCAACACTAAGAGGATGCTAATTCCTCATTCCTACTTCAACTTTTTGCAACATATTATAATTTTGCACCAATTTTGTTTATGTGTTGTTCAAATGATAGGTCAAAATCAACTGATCATAACAACTTGGAAAGGATTTGATAACCATATCAATGGCCAACTCCAGGTCGAAAATAACATTCATCTTCTCCAATCACTCCACGTGTCTCTGCATTTTTTACACATGAGCACACATAAATTCTCCTTCTTTGTGCTTACATGCCATTAAGACTTTGAAGATCTTGTAACGTTCTTTCCTAGATTTCTTGTGAAACATTTCACCAAGATCTTTGTTCATCTCAAATGGCTAGTAGCGATCATGATGCAAGAAACCTTTGTCGCATCATCATTGTGTTTATTTTGAGCGGTTATTTATTCTGGAGTAGCGGTTTTAATTCCAATCTCATAAATACGAGTGTCGAGAACATACTCTTTGTTCTCATATCAAAGAGTCATCTTCAAGTTGCGTATCCAGTCCAAATAGTTTGAATCATTGAGCTTTTCCTTAGAAATAATCGACAAGAAAGTTAAATTTGAACTTTAAGAGTTGGGAAGAGGAGGAAGATCACCATTTCCAGACATGTATTGTGAGAGAAAATTTTTTAGTTAGTTGATTTAAAACCATAATATTTTAACCTAAATTAACATGTAAGGATAGGATCAATATATTCAATTCGAACTTTAAAAACGGACGCCGTAATAAAATTGTGAATTTATTTTAGGCAGGTAAGTATTAGTACCGATTTCATTCTCTATGAAACTCCTAGATCTTTGATATTCATTGAATCTTATAAATGACATGTTTAATCTCGGGTTATGCTCTCACTTTTGTGATTGAGGTGTCGATGATCACAAACATGATGTGAATAAGCATGAAAACGCGCGTGACACCCTCGATGTCGTTTATGATCTCCGGTTAATGTGTTGGTTAACCACACACAATCCATAGACAACTGATGTGTTTATTTGCACTAACAATTTTAAATTTATAAGTCCTGCCAAATCTAAACTAGCTAAACACAAATAGGCAATGCACCTAGTCGCAAAATAGTATAGGTAAGGTAAGAAGAGTGTCATACACTAGGGGAACTGGCATGACTTTAATTGAAAACTACTGTTACTAATTAAACTAAAGAAATAACTATAAATTGGGTTTTTTTTATCTGATTTTACAAGTTCAGAAAAACTTAATTCATCAACTTAAACAACTAAACTAAATACAATTACTTTAACTAAAGCAAGCAAACATAAAACGATTTTAAATCAAGATTAAAGAGCACTTTCATTAAGCTTCGAATCACCTATACCCTATGACTAATTTCTTATGCAATTGATTATTTAGTTGGTTACCTACTTCTAAGGTTACTAGTTACCTTGTTCTAATTTCCTAGTGTTTATCAATTTATGAACTACTATTACAATGATCATGCAACAAGTGAATACTAAATTGATTTTAATATTTTTGGACTGTGAGTGAAAAGATGTCATGATTTTCATATCTGTGACCAATACAATAATTCAAGCACATAACATGGATATTTAATGCTCTCTAACACAATCACTGTTATTAATTATTACCACCTAACCCTAGGATTTGTTCAGTCTCTAGTTCTAACTATTTAATGATCATAAATAACTAAATATTGAGTTCATGCAATTGGAATAGTCATCTAACTACACAACTTGCATATAAGTGATAAAAGTTAGAACTTCAATATGCTAGGTTGTTAATCTATTAAACACAAGTAAAAACCAACATAAATAAATCCATATAAATCAAAATCAACGCACAATATCAAGGTTCATTTATGCTAAACGAAAGCAAAGGGTTTTAGCCCATAACTAAATCAGAAAAACAAATAAACACTGAGTAAACTAGATTAGACATGTTGAAATCAAGCAAACAAAATGATTTATCACTTCTCGTCTTTAGATCTCTTTGAATCTTGTTCTTCAATCAATCTTTGGTCTTCTTATGATTTCTAGGGAGTTTTTGGTCATCTAAAGTTGCAGATAATCAAATCTCTCCCTCAAATCTGACATAATGGTCGTATATCCAATGTTGCCATATAATACGCCACCACGCCACAAACTATTGAATACTGCGTCGCGAAAATGCTTCCTTTATGTAGCCTCTACGAAACCATGCACTTTAGGGCTGTCAAATCGGGCAATCGTGTCGTGTTTCTGTCAGACACGACACGACACGACAAGGTTTTGGATGACACGAACACGGCACGACACGATGTCGTGTTTTTTTTCATTAACACGAAAACGAACCAATTAAAACACGACAACACGACACGACACGACAAAGATAATATTACATAACTATTAGTGTATTTCATTCATACTTAAAGATATATAACACGACAAAAACGACAAACACAAAAAACACGACAACCATATGCTTAATCGTGTCAATTTCGTGTCGATTTATGAAAACGAACACGACACGACACGACATTGTGTTTTTTAATCTTGACACGAATACGAATTCGAATTTTGATTTTGTCCCAATTTCGTTTTGTTTCATGTATTTTTTTCGTTTCGTGTCATAAATTGACACCCCTAATGCACTTCAACCAGGAATATGATATTACTGACACATCACCATGACATGGCCAAAGGATTACCGTGACTGGTGTCTTCTTCTTGTCAATTTCTTGTCTTTGATGTATGTCTTCAATTTTACAGCTTCCAACTTAACATTGTAGCACCTTTTCTCTTGAGAACGTCATTTCTTCTACAAAATAGATTTTAAATGCAATAATTACCAAATATATTTATAAACGATTAAAATGTAGCTAAAAACACAAATATAACAAATAAAATATGTGGCTATATATGGCGATATCAACAACCATAAATTCGAGTTTGTATCATCACTTCAACTTTGTAGTGCCAAGTCAGTGTGCCGGTTAGCCACACATGCTCCACTTACGACTATTAAAGAAATGATGTGTGTTTTCATGCTCCACTTACTTTTAATTTGATTAGTGTTCAATCAGAACCCTTTCAGATAACGACCCTCCACTACGCAAAGAAGCTGTGTGTGAAAAGGACACCCATCCGCCGATCATTTTATAGGCCATCTTCTTATACATCTATTTTAGCATAGCTTCTTGAATGAGACATACTCTTGGTTTAACTGACATTATTTAATCTTATATATATATATATATATATATATATATATATATATATATATATATATATATATATATATATATATACTATTAACTTTTACAATATATGAGGGTATATTATTAAACCTTTTCAAAAAACTAGGTTTAAATTTATGATTTAATTAACTATTAATGTTGAGTTATAAACTCTTTTGATCGATTAGATCTTTGTAACAGGTAAATAAAGAACATAAAAAACAGTGAAATATAACACAAGTATGGATTACAATGAGTCGAATGATTCAATTACTCAATCCTCAGCAGAGCTCGACTAAGAACTTCCGCTGTAGAGGATTCTAAGGTTACAAAACAAGAACGATGAATATGATTGAAAATACTTATCTAATCGTTTCTTATCATTACTTTCTAGGACGCATGCAAGCATCTATTTATAATAAACCCTACAAAACTCACAGATGGATAGGCCCATACCGGAGATAAACATTGGACTAGCTAACGAGCCCAACAGACGCAACACAATACTGGACCTAACAATCTCCCCCTTTGCGTCAATTTGGAGCGAGACTATCATTTCTTCTTTCTTGGACCAGCAGCAGGAACTTTCTTGGTTGTATCAAATAGACGCGAGATAAGCGCAAGGATAGTCTATCTGAAGCGAATGTACCATTGAATCATGTCATCAAAGTACTTTTTATCATCCGCTGTGTTCTGCTTGCACCGATGGATAATCCCTAAGACATGTTCCAGACATGCAGTGGTATAGAGATGTTTGTCTGCCAAAGTGAAAAGACATTTCTGGCCTTCATCTCTGGTAAACATAACAGAGTTTCTCTTCGGGTCTATCTTTCCCATCTGCATCATGTTTAGGTCACTTGTTAAGCCAACAGGAGATATGGGAGGCTTTTTCTTGAATACGCTCGCTACCTCCTGATCCATCTTTGCGACTTCCATTATATAGCAGACAAGCATCATCTTGAAGTGGTTGATGATCGAACCATATTCAGCTTCGTTTGTAAGAAGAATGTTGTGCAAGATGATCTAGTCGTGTGGATTCAAGTTGGGAAGATCAGCAAGCGAGAGGGCATGTTCGGTCTTAGCAGATCCCCTTAGCACCTTAAACCGAACGTTGGTGAAGTTTCCTTCCCTATACGGCTTCAGAACCCGAACATTGATAATCTTCTGAGCGCTCCATGTTTGGTACTGTGGTTGAGCGGCCCTCAGATAGAAATCAACTAAGTCCCGATCAACCTATGGATGAGGATGAGGGAACTCAGCGGTGCTGTCAAAGGCATGGAATACAAACGCCTTTCGGGTTAGTGGCATGTCGAACTGAGAATCGACAGTGTTAGAACGATCTAAAGAGATCACCGGTTCTAGCCATAAGATGCTGGGTGTTTCGATGGCTTCTTTCAGTAGCTTCTCAAGTGTCCAAGGAGGAAAAAGAGTTTTCCTGCTCTCGAGAAGGTCGTGAGCTTCTTTTTGTCTTCTTTCGGCTTCTTCAGCCTCTCTAGCTACACGAGCATTGATGTCTGCATCTTTATCTCGACCCTGTCTCTTTAAAAGGTCGGCAATTGTCTCCTTATCATCATCGTCACTCTCCTCAACAATTTTCTTGCCCTTGTCTTTCACACCGGAACCTGAGGCTTGGCCTACTGGAGGAGGTTCGGTTGTGTGAGTTGCTGTTGAAGTAGGAGGCGGCGGCTGAGACACATTCTCTTTTTCTCCCCCTTGTTTCGGAATGGACACGAAATCAAGGAGCCCTTCAATCTTGCTCAGGAGAGAGAGGGCAGGAGCAAGTTTTTCTGCAAGGTCACGCCTCACAGAGTAGTTGAGGATCGGGTCATGTGCTTCCAAGATGTTGGAAATGGATGCGTGGACATCCGAAACACACGAAGAAATTATCTCTCTTTCAGATCGAAGAGACTCAATCTCCTGTTGAAAGTTGGAGAGTTGAATACTCTTGACCTTAAGAGCGGTAGTCTTCCTTGCAAGAGCATCCATGAGGGAGTTCTCAGCAGCTAAGTCTTCTTGAAGCTTGGAGAGGAGCTCCTCAATGGTTCTTTTGAAGGCTGAGTTGTCGTCAGAAAGAGTTTGACGAAGAGAAGCGAACGACTTCAGCTCTAATGCAACTGATGTGGCCAGCTGGTTGACAATTGGTTCCAGCGTTGTTTTGGTGGCTGCTGTAGTTTCCTGTAATGATTGCAATAAAGAAGAAGCATCAGTAAATAGTTTATCGACTTTTTCGGTCGCTGCCTCACAGGCTTTGGTTGAGGCATCAATGGCTGCAGTGGCGGAATCAAGAGAAACTTGATGAGCTTTGGAAAAAGCATCAACAATTTTCTGTATGACAACTTCAGAGATGGAGGACTAGGATGTAGAAGATGAGGCGATGAGCGAATCGATTTTATCGTGAAGCTCTTTGAGATGCTTCTTTGTGATAGGAGCATCGTCATCATCGTCACTCTGAACTTGAAATGGACTATAGTAGACCGAATCAAAGGTCATGTCCTCTCTGCCGAGGAATGGTTCTTCACTCTCAGCTACATGAGCAGGAGATGATGGTGGTGTTGATGCTGGAGGCTCGGTAGTAAAGGTAGGTTCAGGTTGGGTGGTATGTTCGGTTGTTGGTGTGGGTGCGGGTGCTGAGGTGGATTTGGGTGCATCAGTATGAACCCCCGTATCAGATACGTTGGTTCTTACTTCTGCAGTTGTTGTTGTTGCTTCTGTAAAGATGGGTGGGGGTACTGGGATGGAGGTGGATGGTATTTGAGTGGTGGAGGTTATGGGGGGAATAGAAATAGGAATAGTAACTGGCGGAGAAGAAATTGGAGAAGTGGAAATGTGAATCTCTGGTGTAGGCGAGCGTGGTGGAGTGTTACCACGAGGAGATCTGTCAGAATCAGAACCCTCTTCCTCAGATTCGCTTGAGGACGAAGCGATGATCAATTTTCGCTTAGGTTGGGTTTTTCGCTTCTTCATCGGAGGGGATTGGACAGCCTTGGTGGTTTTTCTCTTCTTGGGAGATGGGCCTTTCGCTCCCTTTGCAACCTGCTTGCCCTTATCAGTCTTCTTTCCTCTTGGGGCAGGCTTGTCAGCATCGTGAATTGACTTGAGCATCTCAGGAGTAAGCTCTCTCGGACCAGAGTGTCGGAACTCCTTGTATGTTTTTATAATCCGGCTGTCAGCAGGAACATCACCGGACATCGATTCAGGGATTGAACCGTTGAAGGGAAATTTTGAGGCGTCGGAGACAATGACCTTCGTGGTATGGAAAGTACCAATCGAAGAAATTGGAGAACCAACAACAATGGGGATGTTGCGCTTGTCCATCACCCACTTAGTAACAAGAGTCCAGAAACGGGCGTATGAAATCTCAGAGTGCCGAGAAGTTGAAGGGAGACTCTAAATAAGTTGTTGCGAAAGGACCGATCCGTAGTCCATATTGATTCCGTTGTAGACCCCGTACAGAATCGAGAGAAAAAGGCAACTTGCCCCGTCCAATCCAGCACTGCGTTCAGACAGCCCCTTGAACAATACCGTAAATAACCCATTCCACTAAGGAGGCAGGCATGATTTCTTGAATTTCGTGACCGTAGTCAGCACCTCGGTGTACCCCATGTTGTAGAACATTGAAAACAGGTGACCCACCGGAATCGATTCTGGGTTAACCCTAGTTGAATCAGGTTCAAACCCCAAAATCGAGCAGAAACGTTGTTTGGAGATCGACGCCTTGTGATCGATCACGTCGAAGAAAATCCTGTCGACTGCCTTGTCGTAATGAGCAGTGGAGAAGATCTGAGATAAGAACTCCATAGGAACTGCTTCAACCTTGGTAAGAGCAGGAGCAATCGGCGAGTACTTGAGACACTCGATAATCGGGAACATGAAAGCGTCGTACACATAAGGAGTAAGATCAATAATCAAACTCTGCTGGGGACGAATCGGCAAGATGTGTGAAGTAGCCTGAACTGATGAAGAATCCGCCATTGTTGTGAAGAAGATGGGAGGGATGATGAACAGTAGAGAGTGTGAGGGTTTTCTTGTTCTCTGGAAATATGGGTGCAGTAAAGAGGTAAACAAAGGTTTACGTTAGCTCTTATACTGTGGGTAGAGGAGAGAGAAGAAACTTTCCCAAATCTTCGAGTGAAATACGAAGAGTTTTTCGGAGGTGATTGACGCGTGACAGTTGGTATTGCCGATGATTACGCATGAGAGAGAGTGTCAGTACCGATTTACACGCCTTCCCATCAGGCACCATTTTTAGATGAAACGTTTCCAATTCGCACGCCTGGCCTTCTAGCGCCGTTTGAAATCAAATTGACTTGACTCCCGCCTGAGTCAGCATTTTATCATCTTATCTTTTTAACGGCATCTTTAAAGCAAAATTACCCTGTAACTAATGAAATCAGATTTTTGGAAAATCAAAAAGATTTTCGTGCTTAGTGTGTAAAAGAAAAAGAAATAAAGCAACACATTTGAGGGATTATGTGATGTCAATAAAGACACGAAACAATGGATCCCGGGCACGAATCTCTTCCTTCAAAGTCAAGAGAGACCTTAAGGTGTGTGTGTGGTTTCCCGTTGAATAACGATCAGACACTTATGAAGAAGTGTTGAAAGGCTTCTTTTAATTAGGCTTATTTGGGTGGCTTTCGCTTCAATTCAGAATTCCTGATCTTGATATAAGACAGAAATCGAACGAAGTACTTGTGAGACCAGTGTAGTCTGTTGAACAAGTAGGTTGGAGATAATTTAAGTGGCAAGGTAAAATAATGTATGTAAAATCTCAAAAAAAAAATAAAAATAAAATTGGATTCCAAGGGAAGAAATGTTATTGGTTTTAAAAATTTCATAGAAATCACTCAAAAGGAAATTAGAGATTTTACTTTGTATCCCCATGGATAAGTCCGTCAATTCATTAGTGAAAGCTAGAACAAATTTATTGTTCACCGTCAATGCATAGTAGGAATTGAATTGTGGGTTTCACTTAGCACGTAGTGACACGAGGCTAAGATCATGAACACATAAATTATGTAACCATAAACCTCAGTGGTAATTTCTGAGAGTCTCAAGGGTTACGTTTGTGAAGCGAATAAGATGAAGAAAAGTAGTGTAGATGGTGTAAAGAAACCAAAATACCTCTGTTGTTAAAATAGGGACCAAGCAGAAAACTCTTATCTCAGGTGAGAAGAGAGTTAGGTAGCTCATGATTAGAATAAATATGAAAGCCTAATTGGGAAGACAAGGTTTGTTTGTACCAAGTCAGTAAGGCTATTATTCAGAATCAGGTGAGGCTTTGGACACATACAGCAGCATGCTTCTATGGACACTTAACTAATGAAATGATTTCCCCACAAATAGACATACAAAAAGATAAGACATGAAAATATAAAATAAAAATAAATAAAAAAAATATTTTTGGAGTTTTTGAAGTAACGAAAAGAAAACAAGAAAAAGAGTAAATTTTTTTTTTGGAGTTTTTGAGTTAAAAAAAAAGTTAAAAAAAATGGAAACACTTAAAAAAAATTGGAACCGAACCCGAGCGTTCGGTCTATTTCGGGTGCCAAAAAATATAAGTTTGAAAAAGAAAAGAACTTTGATAATAAGATAAATGAATTCGAGAAAATAATACAACAGATTTACAACCAAAGAAACTACCTTTGAGTGATAAGCGAAGAGCAGATGATACGACCAAACCCGAGCGTTCGGTTCATTTCGGTACACCAGAACAAAACCTGAACCTGAGCGTTCGGTTTATTTCGGCATACATGAGACCCGAACCCGAACGTTCGGTCTATTTCGCTTCCAAATTTTGATCTTGAGAAGTAATCTTTGGTACTGACTCCGATTCCATCATTCCTAGCCCTTGTAGAATTTTGTTGAAAGAAGCTTCAGGAAGAGATTTGGTGAAGATGTCGGCCAGTTGATCAGTGGTTCGAACAAAGTGAATTTCGACGTTCCCATCTTCCACATGATCCTTTATGAAGTGATACCTCAGTGTTATATGCTTGGTCTTGAAATGTTGCACTGGGTTATGACAGATCCTAATCGCACTTTCTGAGTCACAATATAGTGGGATCTTTTTCATATTGAGTCCATAGTCCCGGAGTTGGCTTTGGATCCAAATCACTTGAGATGTACAGGAGGCAACTGCAATGTACTCTGCTTCGGCTGTAGACAGAGATAAACATGTCTGTTTCTTTGATTTCCAGCTTACCAACTTCCCGTCTAGGAATTACCAGCCTCCAGTGGTGCTTTTCCTGTCTAAACCACAACCTCCAAGGTCTGCATCTGAGTAGGCTTGAACGAAGAAGCCTGAGTTTGATGGATACCATAAACTGAGAGAGGTGGTTCGTTTCAGATACCTGAGTATGTTCTTCACTGCAAGCATATGGGGTTCACGAGGATTTGCCTGAAATCTAGCAGAGTAACAAACAGAAAACATTATGTCAGGCCTGCTAGCAGTAAGGTACATTAAAGAACCAATCATCTGGCGATATAACGTAATATCGACTGCCGGTTTCTCCAAGGATGGTGTAAGCTTAGTTCCGAATGCCATTGGAACTTTAACTTTTGAGTCTCCCATCATGCCAAATTTAGCAAGAAGAGTCTTGGTGTAAGCTTCCTGGTTGATAAAGATGCCTTCGGGTCCCTGTCTAATATTTAAACCAAGGAAAAAGTTAATCGGACCCATTGAGCTCATTTCAAATTTAGTCTCCATCAGCTTTCTGAATTCAACTGTTAAGCTAGGATTCGTTGAGCCAAAGATGATATCATCGACATAGATTTGAACAATCATAAGGTGGTTACCTTCCTTCTTACGAAAGAAGGTTGGGTCAACCGATCCTTGTTTGAATTTTGACATCTTTAAAAACTTGGTTAGCGTTTCATACCATGCCCTAGGTGCTTGTTTCAGACCGTAAACCGCTTTGTCCAGAATATAGCAGTGATTGGGGTACTTTTCATTGACAAACCCAGGAGGTTGCTCCACATAAATGGTTTCTTCAAGTTCTCCATTCAGAAAGGCGCATTTCACGTCCATTTGGTAGACCTCAAAGTTCTTATGTGCAGCATAGGCCAGGAATATTCGAACAGATTCGAGCCTCGCTACCGGAGCAAAAGTTTCCTCATAGTCAATTCCTTCCTCCTGGCAGTATCCTTTCACCACGAGACGAGCTTTGTTTCGAATCACATTGCCTTCCTTGTCCATTTTATTTTTGAATACCCATTTGATACCAACAACTGAGGCGTCTTTAGGAGTTGGAATGAGGCACCAAACCTTGTTTCTTTCGAACTCGTTGAGTTCGTCTTGCATAGCTTGAACCCAGTCAGAGTGATCAAGAGCAGTATTAACTATCTTTGGTTCAACTTTTGAGACGAAAGAATTGTACATACAGAACTCTATTTTGGAGAATAGATAAGTTTGCTTTGCCTTCAGTTGAGATCGGGTCAGGACCTTTTCAGAGACATTACCCACTACCTGTGAAACAGGATGATCTCTGGTCCACTTAACAAGAGGAATGTAATTTGGATCATAGGATGGATCCAATTCAGCCTTCACCATTTCTTCTAATTCAAATTGGCTATCATCATCGTAAAACACATCAGCATTCTCCCCCTCGACTGATGAGCTTTCAGGTGTAGCTGGACTTTCGGGTGGTATTGAGCTTTTGGGTGGAAATGGAATAGAAATCTCTCCCTCAATTTGTGAGCTCGGTTGTTTTGAAGAAGGTGGATTCTCCCCCTCAACTGAAGCACCATGCTTTGGAGGTTCGTTTGGAACATGTTCTCCTTCACCCATTCGTTTGGCGGCATCTTCGGCGATTTGCTTCAGATGGTCGACTTTGTTGTCTGCTGCCTTGGCTTCCGAGAGAGTAGCTTTCTCTGGTTCATCGAATAGTTCTACAAACTGTTCAAACAAATTAGCAATCGAGGCCGTGACTTGACCTGTTTGAGCGAAGATCTCTCCAATTGCTTCCTCAGTGGCTTTTAGCTTTTTGGCGTAGCTGTCGTCGAAAGTTACATAATACGTTTCTTCGATCTTCCTCGAACGCTTATTTAAAACCTGGTACGCTTTTGAAGTGAGTGAGTATCCCAGAAAAATTCCTTCATCAACTTTAACGTCGAACTTGTTACGATGTTCTTTAGAGTTGAAGAGGAAGCATCGTGAGCCGAATACATGGAAGAATTTAACGTTCGGCTTCCTATTGTTGATGATCTGATAAGGAGTAAAAGAAAAAAGCTTGTTGAGATAGGACCTGTTCTGCGTAAAACATGCTGCAACAATAGCATCAGCCCAGAAATATAAGGGTAGAGAAGCGAAACTTAGCATCGTTCGGGCCGCCTCACACAAGGACCGGTTTCGTCTTTCGACAATACCGTTCTGTTGAGGGGTGTAGGGGGCTGAGAAGTTTTGACTGGTTCCTTTTTCTGCCAAAAAGTCTTCAAATTCTTTGTTTTTGAACTCCAGTCCATTGTCGCTCCTGATGTTGCGAACGACTTTTCTCAGTTGCACTTCAACCTGCTTAATAAACATCTTTAGCTTGAGAGTGGCCTCAGATTTGTGCTTCAGAAAGAACACCCATGTAAAACGCGAAAAGTCATCAACAATAACAAGAATATACTTGCTACCGCTAATACTTTCGATAGATGATGGACCACATAAGTCAATGTGAAGTAACTCAAGTGGTTCGACAACTTTAGTGTTTATAATGGATGGGTGACTTTGACGACTCTACTTCCCCATTTCACATGCAGCACACAAATGTTCTCGATCAAACTTGAGCAATGGAAGACCCCGAACATGACCTCTAGTGACAAGCTTGTTGATATCTTTGAAGTTGAGATGGGAGAGCCTTCGGTGCCACAACCAGCTTTCATCAAAATGAGCTTTGAATAACAGACAGATAGCTGGATTTCCTTTGATAGGTTTGAGATTGAGAGGAAACATTTCGCCTTTGCATTTTGATTTGAGAATCACCCTTTTTGTTTTCTTCTCTATGATTTTTGAACCCTCATCGTCAAATGAAACTTTAAGACCGGTACCTCCAACAAGCTAAGATACACTGATGAGGTTATGTTGTAGCCCTTCAACGTACGCCACCTTTCTTATAGTGAAATCTCCATTGGTTATCATCCCATATCCCTTTATCGTTCCATATGAGTTGTTCCCAAACTTGACATTCCCACCATTCTGAAGAGATTGAAATTCCCTTAGCTCTTCCTTCCTTCCTGTCATGTGACGTGAGCAGCCACTGTCAATATACCATTCTTCGTCGAACTGCTCGTCACTAATAACCTGCAAAAATTAAGCAGATTTAGGAACCCAAAGTTTCTTGGGTCCACGTGAGCCTTTCACAGGAATAGGAAAAGTAAGAGAAACATCAACAAGATATGTTCTTTTTATTAATGTTGTTTCATCTTTCTTCTTAATGGTGTATACTTTGATTTTGTTAGGATTAGTTACAGTCGTTTTGGTTTCAGGTTTTGGCGTTTGGGCCTTGGACTGCTTTCGGTCATTCTTGACTGTGGAAACCTTCGATTTTCCTTTCAAATCCTTTGAAGAATTTGAACTTTGAGCAGGAACATAATTAGGTTTAGAATGAGAAGTATTAGAATGAGAGAATTTGGACTGAGAATGTTTCCTGACATGAGGTTCTAAGTGACCCTTCTGTTTTTGATCATTAGAGGGACCGAACCTTGAACTTTGGTAGCTTTTGCTTTCGGAACCGAACCTATGCTTTCGGTTGTTGTTGCCCTCTTGCGGCCTGACAACACTTTTATCTGACTTTGAATTCTTGTTATGATAAGAGAAATGGGCGTTTTGAGATCGCCAAAACTGCTTTCGCTCTGAGATATTCTTTTTGTATCTCAGATTCCTTTGCTGCTTTTGATCCTTCACTTGTTTTGGCTGTTTGTGAATGTTAGCCTTTTGCTTCTACTTCTTGTCAGCCAGTTCACTTTTCACTGATGATGTTTCGTTTGTGGAAGTGACTTCTTCTACAGGAACTTCTTTTGTACCACTAGTGCTTGGCACATCGAAGTTGTCAGGCTTGTTTAGTGGCTCTGGCACATATCTGCCTTTGGTTTTCCAGGATGTCCGCTCTGACAGACCAACAGTTTCGTCGGCATTATCTATAGGAGCAGACCAGAAAAACTCATCACAGCCATCTGTATTATCTTCGTTCACTATGGCAGTGAGTTCGACTGTTTGATGTTCGGTTACTCCTGTGACCTTATATACCTGATTTGGTGTTGTTCTCATCTTTTGGTACACAACAACCTTTTCTTATAGAATCGGGGACTTATTTTGGGACAATCGAGCAAACTCCACAGAATTTTCAGAAATAAGATTTTTGTGGTTTTCGGGTTCGCTCTTGACAAACTCAGAACAGTCGACTTCATCCTCTATAGAAATTACGCTCATATCATCATCCTCATTAAGCTCAGACGCGTTTTCAACATCAATTTTATTTTCTGAGCTCATGTTGGCATTCAGTGAGTTAAATTTTTGTATGGTTTCGGTCCTTAGTTTCAGTTTATCGTTTTCATCCAAAAGGTTTTTCAGCATGTCCTTATCGTCCTTGGACTTTATAAAAGATTCGATTTTGTCCAGACCATACATATAGGTGGGATTCACATCATCAGACGATACAACACTTTCACAGTTATATGCTTCAGCATCGATTTCATCCTCCTTAAACTCAAGGAAGGGTAAAATCATACGATGAATTTTCTGCCCTATTTCACAGTTTAGATGCAGTTGAGTGATGTTAGTATAAAGACGTTTAGCAATTAAACAAAAAACATTTCTCAGTTTCAAAAGTTTTAAATTGTCTCTTTGTAAATAAATGTTTTCGTCCTTAGACTTAATCAGCTCTGACTCCTTCAGCTCTATCCACATCCTTCGTTCCTCACTCTTGGATGACACCCTGCTTATTTGGTCAGTTAGGTTAGAATCGGTGACCCGTGTTTGAGTTAAACAACTATCCAAATTTGAGATTCTTGAATTTAAGCTATTTAATTCTCTTTCATATGATTTCTGTGGGACTTTAAATGAAATAAAAAGAGATTGTACCTTGTTGATCAATTCATCAAGCTCATTGATCTGCACACTGAGAGGTTTTGCTGTGAAGCATAAGTCCTCTCGCTCCTTGGTGTCCTCATTCCCACCATCTGTATTGTATCCCCTCATGTGAGACACATCAGTCACCATCAAACACTTCCCACTGCTTTCGTCACCTCTCGCAACATATGCCTTTCCATGAGATGGCTTCCTGACTTCATCATCCTCTGAGTCGGTTGACCACACCTGCACGCCATCGAACTCGTCATCCTCTGCCGAACCCTGTACAATAAGAGCATTCATAGAAAGGTTAGTAGCAACTTTCTTCCTCTTGATCTCTTCCAGCTTTTTCATCAACATAGCCTCTTCATCTTTCTCCTCATCCTTTTCTGCCATTTTCTTCAGAATGCAGTCTTTGGCATAATGGTTCTTTCCTCCAAAGTAGTAGCAGTTGATGCCAGAATCTCCTTCAGCCTTCGCCTCTTTCTTTGGTTCTTCTGTCTTTGGCTCCTCCCTAACCTTTTCAGAACTATAGCTTCCCTGCCAATTTCGGTTCTTATTGGTAGGGAACCTTTTCTTGATGAACCTCTTTTGATTAAACACCATCATTGCATAATCTTCAGAAGTAAGATCATAGTCTTCTAGGTTCAGATCTTCATCTTCTACCACATTTTTGCTTTTAGACAGGAGGGCCAAGGACCCCAAACTTGAAACAACATTCTTCTCTTGTATGACAATCTTTTCTTGAGATTTCAAGATTCCCACCAGCTTTGCCAGCGAATAAGATTTGAACTGCTCATGAGCTTTGACTGTGGACACGACAACTCTCCACTCGGATCTTAGGCCATTCAAAAAGGTAACCTTCTGTTCAATCAGCTTCCTTTCTATATCATGTTTGATCATCTTGCTAAGAAGATGATTGAAGCGATCGAACGTCTGAGTAACAGTTTCATCGGTATTCTGCTTAAATTCACCGAAATCAGATAAAAGCAACGTCTGAATGGAATGTTCCAAATCTTCATCTGTGGAATAAAGCTCTCGCAACCTATCCTAGATTTCTTTAGCGGTACTGCAGGAACTCACTAACCTGAATGTATCAGATTGAAGAGCGAATCGGATTAGTCTCAATGCTTTGATATTGCACTGAAACTTTTCCTTTTCGTCTTGAGCGACGTCTTTTACATCTTTTAACAGATCATTATATTCTTTCTGAGTTTTGATGATCTTTGATGTTCCTAAGTGAGCGAATGGTCCAGACACGATTGCTTCCCAAATAAGATATCCATTATCTTCAGATCCGATGACATAATCTTCAAAATGATGCACCCAGACTTCATAATCTTGGGTGTAAAGAATAGGAATCTTCGTCGTTGAACCAATGCTGTTTAAGATGTTGATAGGATTAGATTGAGACTCGTCCATGCTTGATCGTTTAACCTGTTTGAAAGATCAGACTTGTAATACGTAATATTAGGGCAAAACAAATAAATGCTGAGTTACGTCAATTATGGAATGACGGCTCAATAAATATCAGTTAATGCGGAATAACCCTAATCGTAAACTCTTTAACAAAAAAGATGTGTATCGATTACACAGCCTCCCGCTCTGATACTAATTGTTGAGTTATAAACTCTTTTGATCGATTAGATCTTTGTAACAGGTAAATAAAGAACATAAAAAACAGTGAAATATAACACAAGTATGGATCACAATGAGTCGAATGATTCAATTACTCAATCCTCAGCAGAGCTCGACTAAGAACTTCCGCTGTAGAGGATTCTAGGGTTACAAAACAAGAACGATGAATATGATTGAAAATACTTATCTAATCGTTTCTTATCATTACTTTCTAGGACGCATGCAAGCATCTATTTATAATAAACCCTACAAAACTCACGGATGGACTGGCCCATACTGGAGATAAACATTGGACTAGCTAATTAGCCCAATAGACGCAACACAATACTAGACCTAACAATTAATTAATTAACATTTAAACCATTTTAAGATTAGGGTAATAGTTTAATTAAAATTTTAATTAAATATTTTATTAATTAAATAATTATCTTAAGTAATTCTTTAATTAAATAATATTTTGATTTATGTCTTCCTTTAATTCAAATTTAGGGTTTATCAATTACCTAGTTTTTAGGAGTTCAAATTTAATCAAGTAAAACAACAAATAAGGAAACTAGTAATACTGTAGTGATATTCAAAAAAGGCAAGAGAAAAATTGATAACCCTAGAGGACTAGGGATTTTTGAAAATCAGGTATAATCTAGTTTTTTTTTTCAGTTTTTCGCAAGTGTTCATATTGTAGACAAAACCCTAGGCTCTGATTCGAATGATAGCTTTTCTAGGTTACAAATTTTAATCAACATGATTTGTACAACGAAATTTACATGAAACTATTTAAAGGTATATGCAACCTAAAGATCTATGGCTTTTCTCATAATATCAACATACTTTGAAAAACCTAATCTAACCAATGTATAATCAAAACTCATAAGTTTAAAAACATATCTTTTGTAACATCCCAAAATATCAAGGTGAATATTTCATTTTTAAAGACAACCAAAACACCCATTTATCATTTACTTAACCCCTTAGAAGTATTTTATTGTAAAATAATTATCAGAGTATAATCTCAAAATCATACAGTTGCAGAAAAACATGGGTGTATGCGATGTGATCAATCTGAGCCCTTCCCTATCGAACCGGAAGTACCTAAACTATAAACAATAATTGTAAGCTCAAAGCTTAGTGAGTTCCCCAAAATACTACATACCATACATAACATACAAGTCATACATATCATACATATCCAACATTCAATAGGAGGTGCTATGTGCCAACCAGAGTCTTGTTATTATACCACGAGCCGTATCATGGTCTTTCCTTGTCAAGCCGGGGGCCAATACCCTGGGTCTTAAAAACAAGTTCCATGAGCCATCTCCTGGTCTTCCATGCAAGCATCACAAAGACAACTAGCATACAATCTACAACTAACTATCTACTTAAGTGCCAAAGTCGGAACCTTGGTCTTGCATACAGTTTTGCTAGGAGCCACCTCCGGGTCTTTAATACAAATGCCAAGGGCCACCCCTGGTCTTCTAATAACATAAACCAAATGGGCCAGCATTGGTGCCTTTGACCCATAGTACAGTGAGGAGACTCACCTTAGACAGCTGAAACCCACAGATAAAACTTTGACTGTAGATCCGCTAAAATCCCTGCTCTATCAAATACCAGAATAACATCAAATTAATAATTAGGTCCGGACTCACATTAAGATTCCAAATTCGGATAAAAGACCTTTTTACCCTTCCTCTAACTTGGCCAAAGGCCAAGGCCCAATCCAAATGTATAAAAACCAAAATCCAATATAACATCTAAGGCCCAAATATGGCCCAATTTTCCAAATTGGGCCCCATCCCTTTCATGGGCCTTTTCCCTAAAAGTCCAAAAAAATATCAATAGCCCAACCCATGAATTCTGATGGCCCAAGACAAACAAGCCCACTCAAGCCCAAAATAATCCATGTTACGGAGTACGTTGTGCGTACTCAACCTGTATGCACAACGTACAACTTAAAAGGCTTATACGTGCAACGTACATGCTTGTACGCCCCCCGTACTTACCAGGTTGGCTAACTTTCCGAATCTAGCTCTTAATCCAATAAGACTTCGATCCAAACTCAGTTCTGACTTCCCTAAGGTGGTTAATAACATAAAGTTGCCAACTTTATGTGCATGCATGACTTAATGGGGCTCTAGAGCTCAAAAGAGCTTAATAAACAACTTAATACATGCTTGAGACCAGAACCACCATAAATTTTTCACCTTTATGCCCATGGAACCCTTAATATGTCCATATCTATAAAGCTAAGCTCCAAAAATGACCTTAACTCCCAATCACCAACCAAAAAAGACCAAAATAACCAAAAACATGCCAAGGAGTAGATCTAATAAATGAAATGGAAAGGTTTGAACTTTATAATTCACAAGCCATCAAAAGAAGGTGCTAAAGCTGGATCTCAAAGCCATCCTCCAAAGAACAAGTCTTCAAGCTTCTTCTTCTTCTTCTTCTTCTAGATACACAAAACCCTCCACAAAAAACTTCACAAGAGCTCAAAAGCACCCAAATAATGGCTAACGAACAAATTAGGGTTTCAAGGGTGAGGAGGCTGGTTAAACAAGGAAAAAAGAGGCTAACTTATGGATTATATAGTGTACAACCCTTAAATTTAGGGTTTTTCTTTCCTCCTCGTACGCCATGCTTACTCCTCGTACGCCCAACGTACAAGGCCTCGGACACACGATCATCCGCCACTAGTACGCTAAGCGTACCCATGAGGTACCCCCGCACACTAATTTCTTAGCTAGTACACTAAGCGTACCCTTTTGTACGCCACACATACTACTTACAAGCGTAAAATGCAATTCTTCCAATTCCGAAGGGCAACAGGGAACATCTACATTTCTAAGCGTTACACCTTTGATATTTAAAAAAATAACAACCAACTTTTCTTCAAGATCTTCCTTGAAAATCAAGCACCAAAAGAATGATGCCTCTAATGGCTTACGTCCAAAACCCTAGAAACTAAGAAATAATTTGAGAGAGAGGAGACGGAAGGAAATTTTTGGTTATGACTTCTCTAGGGAATGATTGTCGAAAATTCCATCCCAATGGTCCTATATATAGGATACCAAGATAAACACTAATTTGAATATTAAAATAATACATTTTAATCTTTATTCATTCGTTTTCTTTTATGCATTTGGAGGCTTCCAAAACTTCTTGGAGGGGCTTCTCAAAACTGTCCCATGCAGGAAGTTTCTAGAATCTATCATTTGCTCAACCTTTAAACAATTGCAGCTTAACCCTTGTATCTATAACTAATTCTAGTTAACCCTAAATTGATTTCTAATTAATTATAATTAAATTAAATGAATTCTAGTCAATTTATAATTAATTTATTAATCATATAATAAATTAATAAGTTATTTCTCTCTCTCTCTCTCCTGATATAATTCTTAACTATTTCTGGTTACGAGGGCAACCCAAAAAAGACTTTGATATTATTCATAGGATTATACAAATTTAGTTAAGACCTTAGACACCTTAATCCAACATATATTTTTTTTCTCTTTTAATTCTCGATAATATCAAACAAACACTTCTAGTTTTCTTGCCTAAACATGAGTAAGGGGGTGTTTGATATATTGCTGACTGGGTTTGGGTCAGCACTTTTGGCTGACTCGGTCCAATCAACATGTTTGATAGATGTGAATTTCGTCTAACTCGGTTAGTCCTTGCTGACCCACCTCCTGATTTGGTCCATTAATAGAATACAGCTGACCGAGACCAAGCATCATCTTTTGCCTCCTTTCCCTTCTCCTTCTTTTGCAGGCACCTTCTTCTCACCATCTTCTCCATCGCATACACCCATAACCTCCATTCCAACGACTTCCTCCCCCAAACCAACAACTGCCTCTGGCCACCAGACATGAGCGTCGCTACCCTATTGTTGCCCTCTCCTTCTCTTAACGTTGACGTGATTTCTTCCTTCTCCTTTCCCCATACACTATTTCTTCCACAACTCCTACCACCTCCGAACAAATCCTTCGCCACCTCCCTGGAGCGTCACCTCACCTAAGCTCCAACCTCCTTCATGAGGTAAGAAAAACCCCATCTTTTTCCTCCTTTTTTGTTCCAGGTATGTATTTATTTATCCGATTTTCTGCCATATATTATCGTAGATGTTTTTCTCATCTTTATATCTTCTACTTTGGAGCTGTATGTGATTTTATGTACAAGTTCGAAGCAAAACAATGTAATATTTTGGTATGCATGTTAGCTATTTGATAAAATGCCTGAACAAAATAAGATGAAAAGTCAGTGGGATTTCTTTGTTTGTGAAGTTAGATTATGTATGTATATGTGAAATCAGATTTTATATATATATATATATATATATATATATATATATATATATATATATATATATATATATATATATATATATATATATATATATATATATGAATTTCTCTGTTTTTTTTCCATGTGGGATGTTGGTAGAAATCTTATGTATGTGTGAAATCTGATCCATGTTGGTACGTCTCCATGATTCTCTATGCAGGTACTTCTCCATGCTCATCTTTTATCAGTGTTTTTCATGCTCATGCTTGTCATGATGTTTATGTCGATGTTTTTGTAGTGAGACTCAAGATCAAATTCAAATCCCCTGCAACCAACTTGGAAGGCTTTTGGAACAATTGTGCATGCTTGAGATTAATTGTATAGGAGACTTGCTTTTCATAATTAGTGGATATGTTGTTTTTTGTGTCATTTGTTTCTTTGAATATTGTAACGACCCAATTATCAAAAGAAATTTTTTTCATTTTTAAATAACACAACATTTCCAATAAACCACAAAATCTCAAGAACAATTGTTTTCAAATTCATAACATCAACAATTTTATTTCAAATATCAGAGTGTCCCATAAAAACGTCTGAGAGAGTGCATGCCACGCCGTCAAGCCTTGCCCTTAGGCTTAGAAGTACCTGAAACAAACCAACAAACTGTAAGATAATGCTTAATGATCTCCTCAGAGCATACCCTACACAGTCCACATAATCACATAATCCATATTAGCTATAAAAGCTACATAAACCATATAAGCCATGCATACACACATATAAGGATGCCGTGGACTCCCCCAGGGTCTTACTCCAGGATGTCATGGGCTCCCTACATGGTCTTACACGTAAGTGCCATGGGCTCCCCCATGGTCTTCAATAGGAAAGCCATGGGCTCCCCACATGGTCTTACATCCACGTGCCATGGGCTCCCTCAATGGTCTTTAATAGGAAAGTTATGGGCTCCCCACATGGTCTTACATCCAGGTGCCATGGGTTCTCCCATGGTGTTCCATTCAAGTATACCACATATACAACTAGCATACCTCCTAGTACATAACCAACTAACATGCCACATAACACTACATCAACTAGTGTACCACATATCATAAAATGGGCCGACCTTGGTGCCTTCGACCCATTGGTATGGTAAGGAGACTCACCTCTATCTGCTGAATCCGAAAGGTGCTCTCCTAACAGTCCATGAGCACCCGTGTTGAACAATAACACCATTACCCCGAGTTAGGGTTAAACATAATCTAATTGAAGAACCCAAACCCCAAGTCCTTTCACAATGGCCCAAAAAGTCTTCCTTTGCTAATGGGCCCAAAGTCCATGTCCAAAATCATTAATGGGCCTCATGGCCGAATAAAGCCCAACCATAGTAACCATGGCCCAAAACCGAATAGCTGACCCACTAACTCAAAACATGACCATCCCCAATGACTAATTTAGGCCCAAAGGGCTTACAATCCCAAAACAAGTTTGGGCCCATCTGAAGTGTGTACGCCTTGCGTACCACACTAGTACGCATAACGTACTGAGTCCCTGAGCTATATGCGCTGCGTACTCTAAGTTACGCCCTACATACAAACATATTAAGCAACTCTTCCATTAAGTGCTTAATACTCGATGTGCTAACATTAAATATCAAATCTGAGCTCATTAAGACGTCCTAGAGCATAAAGTTGGAAACTTTATGCCCTTGCATGCTATATGGAAGTTAAAAACTTCATTCTTCACACTAGGACTTCATATAAAGCTTTAAAATCATGCATGTAGTCTAGATACTCTTCATGCTAGCACCTTTATGTATCTAGTATGCTCACAAAGCTCAGATCTAACCATTTCAGTCCTAGGAGTTGCTAAACTCTCAAGAGAAGGTCCAAAACCAACTAAAGGAACAATATAGAAAACCCTAGCTAGATCTAATGAATAAGATGGCAAGATCAAGACTTTATACCTCCAAAGACTCTTCAAGGTGAAGTAGATGCAGATTCTTGAAGCCCAATGCCACTCCATGCTTGCTTAGCAATTCCTTCTTCTTGAATGAACTCTAATATGGCCACAAATACACTCCTTAATATCAAAAACACTCTCACAAGGTATCTCTGGTGTAGAAGGGCGAAATGAGGCTATGGGGGCTGATTAGGGTTTGGTCTAAGAGGCTTAAGGGTGTTTAAATAGGTGTTAAGTCCGAGAATTAGGGTTTTGGCCCTCTATCGCGTACGCCCTGCGTACACGGCCACCCTCCGCGTTCATGCATCCTTAGTACGCTAAGCGTACGCTTGGAGTACACCTGACGTACTAAGGGACCTTTTATGCCATCATTTTCATTTCAAGGGTCTAAAGAATAATACCTGATTTGGAGTGTTACAAGTCTCCCCCACTTGGACTAGACTTCGTCCTCGAAGTCCGTAGATGCAAATAGATCGGGGTAATGCTCCCGCATCTCGTCCTACGGCTCCCATGTCCATTTGTCGCCTCTTCGGTGTTGTCATTGCACCTTCACCAGCTTCGCCTCCTTGTTGCAAAGAACCTTAGTCTTCCTATCCAAAACCGCAATGAGTCTCTCAATGTATTTTAGGCTCTCATCAACCTGAATGTCATCCAATGAAATAACTGCGGCCTCGTCAATGACACACATCCGAAGTTGAGACACGTGGAAGGTGTTGTGAATCTGGCTATGCTCGTCTGGCAGATCTAAACGGTATGCCAACTTGCCCACCCGGGAAAAAACCCTGAATGGACCAATGTATCGGGGCCCCAACTTGCCCCTATTCCGAAACCTGATGACTCCCTTCCGTGGCGACACCTTCAGCAAAACAAAGTCCTTCACATGAAACTCAAGATCCGATTGGCACCGGTGAGCATAGCTTTTTGGATGGCTCTGTGCGACTCGAAGCCGGTCGCGCACCTGCTAAATCAACTCGGTAGTCCTGAGCACCACCTTGGTGCTCCTCATGACTCGGTGTCCAACCTCACCCCAACAAACAGGGGTCCTACACCTCCGACCATACAACATCTTGAATGGGGGTCGGTGGATACTAGCGTTATAACTATTGTTATATGAAAAGTCTGCTACTGGGAGGTATGTATCCCAACTCCCTCCGAAGTCTAATACACATGCTCGAAGCGTATACAGTAGTGTCTGGATCGTCCTCTCACTCTGGTCATCTGTCTGGGGGTGGTAAGCCGTGCTGAAATGTAACTGAGTGCCCAGTTCCTCGTGGAACTTCCTCCAGAATCTAGATGTAAATTAGACATCCCAGTCAGAGACCACCGACACTGACACCCTATGCCTAATCACCACCTCTCACACATAAATTTCTGCTAATTTCTCAGCGGAGATGCTCTCGGAGATCAGAATAAAGTGGGCACTCTTCGTCAATCTATCCACAATAACCCATATGACATACACCCCCTCGATGTCCTTGGTAACTTTGTGATAAAGTCCATGGTGATCTCTTCCTATTTCCACATAGGAACGGGTAACGGCTGAAACTTGATGTGAGGCCTCTGATGTTCGGCCTTGACCTTCTTGCAGGTCAAGCACCGCTCTATGAACCACACAATCTCCCACTTCATACAGGGCCACCAATACGTCAACCTTAGATCCCTATACATCTTTGTGGCCCCCAGGTGAATAGAGAACTTGGATCTATGTGCCTCTTCCAGGATCTTCTGTCTCACACCCCCGATTACCGGTACCTACACCCGGCCACACTATGTTAGAAGACCTCGGCTATCCTGGATAAACAAGGGAAATTGACCCCGAATCTGCTCTATCTTCCAGTTCTCTTTCTTCAATCCCTCTATTGGAGCCTTCTTGATTATATCTATCAGTGGAGAGGCCACTGTCATCCTCAAACAAACGTTGGCCTTCCCTAGATGATACAGGATCTCACAATCATAATCTTTCAGTACATCCAACCACCTTCTCTGTCGCATGTTTAGGTTTTGCAAATCCATCAAATACTTTAAACTTTTGTGGTCAGTGAAGATGGTGCACCGAACTCCATACAAATAGTGCCTCCAAATCTTGAGGGAAAACACCATTGCCCCCAATTCCAGGTCGTGAGTGGGATAGTTCGCCTCGTGAGCCTTCAACTTCCTCGAGGCGTATGCGATCAAATTCCCTCTCTGCATCAGTATGACGCCTAACCCCAAGATCGATGCATCAGATTATACTACGAAATCAACCAACCCCTCAGGTAGTACGAGGATTAGAGCCTCACATAACCTCTTTCTCAGGGTCTCGAAAGCCAACTGCTGATCCGGGCCCCATCGAAATGTCATATTCTTCTTGGTCAGGCAGGTCAAAGGCACCATAATCTTGGAGAAATCCTGGATGAATCTCCGATAGTACCCCGTTAGACCCAAAAAGCTACGAATCTCAGATGCCTTCTTTGGTACTCCCCACCGCATCACTGCCTCAACCTTGGCAGGATCCACCAAAATACCCTCCTGGTTGATGATGTGCCTCAAAAACTTCACCTCTCGCAACTAGAAACCACACTTTGAGAACTTGGCATAAAACCTTTTTGTTCTCAGTGTCTCCAATACCTCCCTCAGATGCTGCTCATGTTGCTACTTGGTCTTAGAATAGACCAGGATATCATCAATAATAACGATCACGATCATCGACCGATCCAACACCGGTCTACACACCCTGTTCATGAGATCCATGATCCAGTTATCTCTATTGTAACGCCCGTATTTCTGGGCTAGGCATTAATGTTGATGTAATAGTCTAGTTTAACCTTTATAACTCATTTGAAATAATAAGAATGTATTATTTGAGTATTATGTGTTTTATGCTTAATTGTGTGGCTTAAATGAATTAAGAATAAAAATAAGCATCAAAATGAAATGTTAGATAAACCCGATATCTATGAAGGATGTGGTAGTGGTCGTGATGAGGTTTCAGAATATATAAAGAATGCCAAAATCCGAGTTATAACGAAGAAGTTATGACCTGTCAAAGTTTCGCGACAGAACCGACACGACGTTGTATGACGTAAAATATGAATTTAAGATAGAGCGACACGACGCACATCGAGGAATAATTAGCAACATATTTTTGATTTTCTGAATTTTTAATGTTTTTGGATTTTTGAAAATTTTCAATTTTTGATTGGATTTTGTTTATTTCTCCCCCTAAATTTGTGCATGGGTGAGAATGAAATTAAAATGTGCAAATTTAAACTAACCTAAAACAAAAATTAATCCTCAAAACGAATTATTTTTAAAAGGCTCAAAAGCACATCGAACCGGGCTTTGTTAAACGGCTTTGTGAACAAATCCGCCACATTATTAGCAATGGGAACCTGTTCCAGCCGAATGAGCGATCGCTCATAACAATCTCCGATGAAATTAATTTTGATGTCGATGTGCTTGTTTTTTGAGTGCTGGACTGGATTTTTAGCAATCTGAATAGCAACCTCATTATCACAAAAGATAGGGGTTTCTAGATAGTTCAAACCGTAATCCAACAGCTGATGTTGGATCCATATAACTTGAGAGCAACAAGCAGAGGCAACAACGTATTCAGCTTCTGCTTTTTAGGTTGAGACTGTGTGGTATTTCTTGTACTGCCACGACACCAGCCGGTCACCAAGGAATTGACACCCTCCTGATGTAGATTTCCTGTCAAGATCTCAGCCTCCATAATTACTGTCAGCAAAAACATATAAATCAAATTCTAAATTTTTTGGATACCAAAGACCCAACTTTGGGCTGCCTTTGATATACCAAAAGATTCTTTTGACAACAATAAGATGTGAAAGTTTAGGATTAGCCTGATAACGTGGGCATTGAAAAAGTGCAAACATGATGTCTGGTCAACTTGTAGTTAGATACATTAACGAACCGATCATTGATCTATAGTGAGTTTGATCTACGGATTCTCCATCGGTATCTGGAGTTAGCAGGGGTCTCTCGGCCATTGGTGTCAATGCAGGTTTTGCGTCCTGAAACCGAAACTTCTCAAGTATATCCTCCACATATTTAGCTTGATGGAGCAGGATTCCAGTTGACTTCTGTTGGAACTGAAGCCCCAAAAACATGGTCATCTGACCCAACGAACTCATCTCAAACCTCTTTTTCATAACACCTTCAAACTCTTTGCATAGCTGCGGATTGGTAGACCCGAAGATAATGTCGTCAACATAGATCTGAACTAGAATCTGATCATTACCCACATGCTTGATGAACAAGGTTTGATCGATAGTGCCATGAGAATATCCATGCTCAAGCAAGTGCTTTGTGTGAGTCGCATACCACGCTCGAGGAGCTTGATGTAACCCATACAAGGCCTTGTCAAACTTGTAGACATGATTGGGAAACTTCGAGTTAACAAACCCAGGGGGCTAATCAACATAGATTTCTTCCTTCACCTTGCCATACAAGAAAGCTGTCTTGACATCTATTTGGTAAACCATGAAGTTCATGTAGGAAGCATATGCAATGAAAATACGGATAGCCTCCAAGCGAGCCACCGGAGCATAAACTTCAGCGTAATCAAGACCCTCGATTTGTCTAACCCCACGAACCACCAATCTTGCCTTATTGCGCACTATGACTCTGGAATCATCCTGCTTATTGCGGTATACCCAACGTGTGTCAAGAGACTTTTTGCCCTTAGGTAACTCAACAAGTGTCCAAACCCCGAGTTTTTCAGATTGATTTAACTCTTCGTGCATAGCATCTACCCAACGGAGCTCATTCAAAGCCATTTCAACGTTCTTTGGCTCTATTTGAGAGATAAACCAAGAATAGAGACATGTGTTGACATCTCCACTCTGACTTTGCGTTTTTACACTATCGCTCAGCTGACCAATGATATTTTCAATCGGATGATCGCGTTGAATTATTGAAGGTATCTCCTGGCTGATATCATTGAGTGATACGGGAAGATTGTGAATGTTGATAGCTACATCATTTGCCGAATGATCCACATCAGATGAGCCTAACTCATTAGATGTATCTGCTACAAACTCATTGGCAATTTATTCAGGAAAGAGTAGTTCCATGAAAGTTGGAGTAACAACGGAAGCATTTATAGACATAAACTCTCTTTCAACAGGAGTGAGAGGTGTAGCATCAGCATTTGGATCATCAGGTTGAGCTAGAGATTTTGGACAAGTAAGTGGAATAGATGACTTCCCCGTTGGAATTGAAGAGGATGCCGTTGGAGGTCTATAAACAACTTCTTCGTCTTCATCTTCAGGAACAATCTTCGAACCAGAGGAAGAACCAGATGAACCATCTGAATACACATTGAACGATTTGATCAAAGATGTGTAATAAAACAGCCAATCAGGGCCCACTCTAGCATCTGTATCATTCTCCTCCAACCAGCGCATGTCGAAGGATTCTACAATCTGCTTCTTCTTATTGTAAACCCTATACGTAGTGCGTGCAGCATACCCTACGAAATAACAGTCATCGGCTTTGACATTAAACTTCGGGTTGAACTCCAGGTGAAGAAGGGTGCAAGGGCAACCAAATACACGGAAATGACTGACTGAAGGCTTATGACCATATAGAATTTCGTACGGAGTCTTTATCTGGACTTTGTTGATCAAAACACGATTCTGAATGTAGCAAGCAGTGTTGATTGCCTCAGCCCAAAAGAAAACAGGTAACTTAGAGTCACAAACCATCGTCCTTGAAGTGTCTTGGAGTGTATGATTTCTCCACTCAGCAACACCATTTTGTTGAGGTGTGCGAACAGAGCTGTATTGACGCACAATTCCATTTTCTATGCAAAAGTGATCAAGAACCGCATTCATGAATTCTATTCCATTATCAGTTCGAAGCGCCTTCACCCGGTTGTTGGTTTGGTTCTCAATCATCACAATGAATTTCTTTATCAGATCAGCAATCCCATCTTTGTTAGATAAGAAGAAAACCCACGTAAAACGAGAGAAGTCGTCGATCACAACCAGACAATACGAGTTTTTGTTGATGCTTAGGACGTTGACCGGACCAAATAAGTCCATGTGTAATAATTGGAGCACCTGGCTAATTGAATTGACCTGTTTTGGCAGATGTGGTTTTCTATGATGCTTGCCCTGGTCACATGACACACACTTCTTAAATGTTATGAAGACTTTGACAAGCAAGCCATGCACCATTTCATGTTTCACAAGACGATTCAGATTCTTAGCATTCGCATAACCTAGTCGATGCTGCCACAACATTGAATTTTGTTCTGAGACCTTTGAAAAAAGGCAAGGGACTTGATCAGGGATGTTTCTATTCATGTCAATTATGTAGGAATTTCCATCCCGCTTTGATTTGACAAGAATCCATTCTTTCGGGATGACAATGCCAAGCTTTAAGATCAGACATTCCTTATCAGTCAAGTGGGTTGAATAACTTTTGTCGCAAATCTAGGATACACTTAACAGGCTATGCTTTAACTCGGGAGCATAGTTAACGTTCTCAAAACTCAGCACTCCATCGGATACGGTTCCTTTTTGAGTGATTTTACCACCTTCTCCGCCCGCAAAGGAGACATATCCCCCATTAAAAGTCTGAATGTTGTGCAACTGGGAGATATCTCCTGTCATGTGCCAGGAGAAACCGCTGTCGACATACCAGGATTTGACGACATTCCTCTGCAACTGTCCCTGCACGATGAGCGGAATCATTTAGATTTGGGGACCCGGGTCATTACAATCCTTGGTTGACCCTTAACATTCACAGATTTATCTTTTGATTCTTTAGATTTTGAACTATCATTTACAGCATAAACATAGGATGATGATGACTGGTTGGAAGTTAATTTGGGCATCCACTGATATTTAGGTTTCTGAACAATCACAGGTGGTTTTGAAACATTTTTCTTTTCAGTTTGCTTTGAGCATCTGGATTTTCTACAAGAAGTGGTTGAAGACCCAGATCAGCTCTTTGATGAAATCAACCTTGGCGGAGCCTTGTTCGATTTTGGCAAACTGTTTGTGACTTTGTTATTAAAAACCTGTTTATTCCTTTGAAAAACATCCATTTTCTTGTTTTGATCATCCTTCCAATCATCATCTCGAGAGCGAGTTGTTGGGGACTTTCTAGTTAAAGACCGTCCTCTAGACTCATTCTCCCTTCTTTGTGACAAGTAATGCACAAACATCCTATTTAGACAATTCTAGCAATATGACCAGCAGTACCACAATTAATTTTATTATTATTATTATTTGAGCTGGTACTGCAATTCTCTGATTTATTTTTCTTAATAACACCCTTACTTTTCCCACATGAGCATCTACAAGAATCAGACTGTGAGATTGGTGAAGGTGAATCAGGTTGTGTGCTTTGTGAAGAGTCAGATTTTGAGGAAGATGTGCATGAATTAGAAATATCAGGATTATCAAACAAATCATCGAAAATATCAAAGAAATTATAGTCACCAACACACAAAACATTAGTTTTGACATCGGAAACATTAGAAACAGAAACATTAAAATGTGACGAAGAAACATCATTTTCAGGAACACATTTATTCTCAAAAATGTTTATAGCAACTTCTTTCTCAGATGCACTTAAGCATTGATCTGCATTAAGAGTAGAATCATTAGTATTTTCAAAATGAACAACACCTCCTGAAACAAAACCAGTGGGATTGCCATATTTGAGATGAGGTTCCCTGGCAATCTCCTCTTTTGTCAAAGGGTTATACACATAAGTGTGATTGAAAGGTGGAGGCACTTTATCATATCCTAACCCCTTTTTCTGGTTATGTTGGAATTCTAAACTGTGCTCAATCATTGAAGCAACTACTTCACTTGACACGTCGAATTTTCTAAAATTAAATTATGCATTTTCAAATTTGTTTTTCCATGTGTCAAGTTTTGCAGTTAGCTCAGTGAGTTTTTCAGTTACAAATCGATAATTGGCACATTTATTATTGTACTCTTCTTGAAGTTTCTGAAATTCATTTGTTTTTGCCTCTAATTTTGCTTTTAATGGTTTTTGTTCTTTTCTAAGTTGATATCCTTCATACTTCAAGTCCTTATTTTCTCTACGTAACAATTCTATATGTTGAAGAAGATTCCTAACATTTTCAGCGCATGTTTGAGAACAAGTAGAATGACTTACCTCCTTCTTGTCGGGCTCTGAAGCAGAAGACACCATAAAATCAAATTGTAAGTTCATCATCTCTTCTTCAGGATCTGCTACAACCTCTTCCTCAAGAATAATGTTGATTTGAGCTAGATGAGCATTCTCAGGTCCTGAGATGCTCAGGGCCTGAATCTGATCCTCCCAGTCGAAGGATTGAGCTACAATAGCAAGATTTGCAGTTTCATTGTGACATGCCACATTTCCACGACCATTTCCCATGGGCACCATAGTTCTATCATTATTCACCATCTGGTCTGGCTTTGGACATTCACGAGCGAAGTGACCTGGATTGTGACAATTATAGCATCTCAATTTTCCTTTATTGAACCCAACTTTCTTGTCAGCATTCATTCCCCAGTTATTCTTTCCATTTTTCTTTGCGAATTGTTTAGCTCTGAAAACAGCCATTGCTATTTGCCAAGTAATGTCCATTTCTTCTACATCTTCTGGATGAATTTGATCCAGATCTGCAATAGACAATTATGGGGGAAGTTCTCTAGCTATGAAGGCATTATAGCAGTTTACAAGTCCGATAGCAAGCGCCAAGTTTTCATCGCTTTATTTGGAATGGTGAGAAAGAGTCAACACCGGTGCATTTGAAGAGGATGCAACTTGTGGAACTAGGAAAGGTTGATTTTGTGGATGAGGTACAGCTTATGAAGCAATGAATGGTGCTACAAAAGGAGTAACAAAGGCTTGGTTCTGAGGTTGTTGGACGGCAAACGCTTGGCTTGGAGGGGGATTCAATGACGAGAAAGCACTGTTTGATGAGATTCCAAGATTTGCTGTCGAATAGGAATTCACATGGTTAATCTCTCGTTGTTTGTCATCAAGGTCACATGCTTTGATTATCGCCATTGTTTCAGCAAGATTGAGATGATTAAGATCTTTCTTCTTCTTGATAACATCCACATTCATATCCCAAGATTTAGGGAGTGAATTTAGTAGCTTCTTGTTGATCTCAGATTTTGTCAAGAATATCCCAGTTGTGCTGATCTCAGTAGTAAGTGAAGTGAATCGCTACAGTTGAGCCTCTAAAGTTTATCCAGGTACATAATTGAACATGTTGAATTTCTGTCTCAACATATCTTGACAACTTTCTTTCATATCCTCATTGCCCTCGTACACCTCTATCAAAGCTTCCCATAGAGCTTTGGTTGAGTCATACTCTCTGAAGCCTTGTGCAATGTCAGGAGATAGAGCCATAGTCAGGGTAGCCAATTCTCGATCTTATTCTTCAACTTTCTCAAAGTCCTCATCAGTGTAGTCAGTATAAGCCTTGTCAATTATCTGTCCATTTGTAAGGGTGGTGGTAATCCTAACCGGT
Organism: Lactuca sativa; assembly: GCF_002870075.4. Taxonomy (NCBI): domain Eukaryota; kingdom Viridiplantae; phylum Streptophyta; class Magnoliopsida; order Asterales; family Asteraceae; genus Lactuca; species Lactuca sativa. The sequence continues at coordinate 176,038,881 of NC_056631.2, forward strand.
CCTCGAAGAATACTTCTCCAAATTTTAAAGTCTTTCATTTTTATGTATTTCTAAATCCGGTACTTCCATTCTGGGAACCCTTCTGCAAATAACAGATGTGGAATGCGTGTGGTTGTCCCCATAATAGACTCAAGTTCATGGTGAATTGTAGGTCCTTGTGATTCCCTTTTTTAGAGGGAACAACTCAACAAGAAAAATACTAAAAAGAAAAAAAAATTGTCAATCAAGATGAGTACAGCCGCATACGCCAACCGCACACCTGGCCGCACACTCAACCACACACGTGACCGCACACGTTTAAGAGCTTTAACCGCACACCTTCAAGAGCTTAACCGCACACCTTCAAAATCTAACCGCACACCTATTGGGTTTTGAGCATTCTAACACTCCTAAGTGTACATGCAACCCTAAATACCTTGGATCTATGTTTTCTCTATTATACATGCAAATATGAACATCCAAGGTATTATCCTAATCTAGCATACAAAACAATGAATATAACAAGATAGAATACATACCTCTTTCATGTAGAATATCTTCATGAAGCTTGAGTGCCTAGTGCCCCAAGTGTGACACCTCAAATGGTTCACACAACATCAATTGCTTTTGGAATAACCTTGAGAGAAATGTAGAACACTTGAAATCGGCTAGTCCTTCTCTTTTTTTACATAGTGGCCGATTTTTCCAAGAGTTTGATCTTTATATAGTGTTACAAATAGGGTAAACCCTAATTGTGATGACTTTCCATTTCCTTGGATCCATGGGTTCAAATACACCATGGAGCATCCATGGAGCATCCTATGGGTTTTAGCCCAACTTGATAATCCATGGAGTATTAGCCCACTATACAAGTATGGATGATTTACACAATCAACCCATATATTTAATTAGTCTTCTTTTGATCACTTAATTAATCCTAGATTAATTCTTGATCAATACTAATTAAATAATCCTATTAATATATTAGAACTTATAATATATTAATAATCCTTAAGTGTTATTTCTCTCATTATAGTCTATCCAAATGCATGATGCCATGCAACCCAAATGGACCATGCCGGGTTGGGTCAAGTCTCACCAATTATAGTTATGGACTTAGACATTAATCCAACAGTCTCCCACTTGGATAAGTCTAAAACTATTATTGTGTGTGACTTCAAGAACCGACTGGCAATCGTAGCTCTCAAAAGCTTCTGTCGAACTCTGACCTTGTAGACGAACTCTGACCTTTGTCAATGACTTGTCCATTAGATAAGGGATCATATATTCCTCCATTCTAGATATCATATGGATTGAGACATGGATTATAATCATTCTCTCTGTCCATTTGTTGTTTCCCGATTTCCGATTTATGACGACTGACTAACTAAACAAATCAAATCAGTCCTGGCCCGGCCGAGCACTTCCATTTGTCATCATCAAATCATTGAGGGGCCCACAGATATCGCTTTTATCCCGAAGGTAAAAGGAATGGATAAACTTCGACTCATATGGCTTGTTCTACTACTTGTTGAATCATACACAAAGGCACGTTTTATAACACCGAGTTACCGTATGCGTTTTCGTGCAATCAATGTATAACCAACTCATAGTAACAACTCATATCTCTAGGTTTAAAGAATATAAGATTATCATCTCATGATCACTCGTGATAAAATCCATGAAGTGATTCCAATGAGCGCGGGTTGAATCCAATACTCAGAACTTATGAGCACTCACGAGTGTTGTAGCCCTTTGTCCAACATCTTAGACCTCTACAAGCCAACCCATGACAATCTTAATTCATATCTACTTCCAACATATGACCGACTGTGGATGGTTTGAATAACTTAGTCATTCCAGAAGAATAACCTAGTTTATTCTGGAAGTCAAAACATGCAAAATGAAACACAAGAATAATTGAATCCAATATGGTATCAAAACCTATGAACATAAATAAAACACCTTTTATTTATCACCATATGATTACACATTATTCATTGTATACTGTTTCAGCTATCAACTTTATTCTTGAATTTAAAACAATAGTTGTCCCATGCTCCAAGCATGCACACTATGTTTTCTAAACACTAGTCATGCCATACACCAAGTATGCATACTATGTTTGTCTATGATCTTTACTTTGTGAAATAGATCAACTGAACATAACTCCAATGATCCTCTTTTCACAGTCCCAAATCCTTACTGCAAATGCAAGAATTCAAAATTCATGCCATTTACTGAAATCTTTTAGATTCTAAACTTATATGCATTGATCTTCTTGTAATGATTATGCACAGAGTCAGAAAGACTTGACAACAACCATTACAGAGCATTCCAAAGAAGACCAGCTCCTTAAAAACATCCTTCTTGCATTAAGTTTCCTAATCGTACACAGATTGAATAATTTCTAACTTTGAAACATTTCCATATTCCATTTTGACTATCACTTCTGAACAAGAGTTTCCTCCTTACAGATTATGTCAATATGGTCCTTCCAGAATTATCACTATACTTCCAACTGTCCTTGAGCAACCAATCTTTGGTAAACCTTAGATTGTCCTCGACAATTGTTTAATCCTTTTAGTCATATCCAATTCTAGACCTTTTCCCTTCTTAATGCCCCAGGCATTTGGAAAATTTTAGAAAGGATGAATATAGCACATGTAATCGATCCTATATCCGAAGCGTATGGGACACGATTCATGATGTCTCACATAAAGACTAAACCAGTCTTTTGCTATAATATTTCCATTTCTATTTGCCATGTTCTCATAATTCAGATTATGAAAAGGGATGCCGTAATCATAATCGAATTTAAGAACGCAAATAATGGACCAATATATACATAATTTCCTTATGTTGAGCCATTCTAACATGAAATTCATATATATATATATATATATATATATATATATATATATATATATATATATATATCCTTGACTAAATACGATTAAAACCTCAATCTAGGCTTTTAGATTTGAGATGAAGTATAATTTATCTCCCTTAATTATAGCAAAACAACTCTTTCCCAATTGAAACTTTTTGTTTTCTATAATTAACATTGCTAACTTGCAATACTTATCATAATTACCATGCTCCCGCTAACATGATGATTATTAGCATAACACTTATGCTCCCACTAGCTTTGACATGTACTCAGAAATCAATTGGACTTCTAGAAATCAATACTTTATTGACTTTCTTACCAAAGTTTAGATTTCTGATACTAGATTGCTTTGATAAAACTTTATCAAAATCATAAACCTTATCTTAGATAGCTTACAAGTGTGTCTAAACAATTTTAAGAACTATGAAAAGGGATGCCGTAATCATAGTCTCAATTTTTTAGACCTTTGCCACTTCTCACATGTTAGTGTGCCGGTAAACCACACACGCTCCACTAACGACTTTGAGAATGCAAATATCACAATTGCTATCTAGCTAAAATCTACTTAGTGAAAGTGTTTCCTCACCATCATTTTCATGAATCGGAGAGAAACCTTATGACACTTAGATTTAATGGTGTATGTGCTCTTATCCATGTGAATTGTCAAAACCATAGTCACATGACAAGGATAATGACAAATCCAAACTCATATGGACTGAACTCAATCTTAATTTCTTGCCACTTGGCAGCTCAAGGGCCTACCACTGCTTCCAAGTTGTTGTGCAACCAATTGAGAACTCTAAGAACTCATATGCAAAGCCAACTTTAATTGGAATGGGCACAGAATATGTCAACACGATAGGTTATGAACCTCAAGTCGTGTGCTAGTGAAGAACTTTAGGTTTTATTCTTGATTAGTTCTTGAGACTTTCAAGACTTTTAAGACTCCCACTGTCCTCTTGACATATAAGACTTTCTTGTCAGATATTCAATAGATAGTGTGGTTCTAATCAAGACAAAAACTTCACACAATTGGTCTAAGTTGGTCTTTGTTTTATCCAAAACATCACAACTTACCAATTTCAAATGTACAAGAGTAGAAAACTTTTACTCTTACATTTGACAAGTGTTTTAAACCTTCTTTAAGACATGTCACTCAAATTACAATCTTGGAGTATGACTCTAAGACTTGTATTGGAACGAAGTATGACTCATCTTCTTGATTTAACCATTTCAACAATTCAAGTACCTCTTCTTAGTCATAAGAATGCACTAAGATTTCCTTAGAGAACTAATTGTGCTATGGTTTCTTAATCATTAAGATGGTCACAAAACTGATACTAAAGTACTCTCCCATCTTTTCATATTTGAGAATCTTTTATCTTTCTGCCTAAGTTGATTCTTCTTATTCGCTCTGCCTTACATTGGAACATTTTCCAATGTCTCAGAATTACACTTAAGCTTGTAAGTATAATCATATTTACTGAGCTTTACTAAACAATGACGAATAGTCTTATCGATCTTTTGTGGTGGACTTAATCAGTGCACAAGAATGTGTACTCGATCCCTTAGTCCATTACTTGACTCACACATCCATGTGAACAAGTAATTAGTCTTAATTTTTCCAATACTTGAAAGTTCTCATTCATCATGTTATACAACTTTCATGATTCCAAGTTCCGGTCCAATTGAAACTTGGGTGATGAAAATCTTTCCTTATTTGGTAAATTTAGACATTACCACAAATGAAAAAATCAATTTCATATTTCCACTCTTGCTATTAATGGAATCTTATAAACAACAAAAATTTTCACAGATGCCATTGTAAGGATATTTTAAAATAAATAAAATCAGAAATTTTCCTTTTATTTTAAAACTTTGCGGAAGAACTTGTCCATACAGTGCAAAAGCACATGAAAACTTTGTTGTTATCTATTCCTAAGCAATATATCATAACTCCTAAGAAGTAGCTCAAGAACCCGATCTTCAAACTATGCAATAGAAATCCATCTACGCGATCAGATTCACCATATTCTTTTTTTAAGTTTCTTAATTTTTCTTTGATTCTTAAAACATCAACATGTGACCTAGTCACATCTTGTATCAAGAATCTCAGAATAGAAACTTAGCAGAGTTAGATAGTGGACTTTACCTAAATTAGAGTCAAACTTATTAACTTTAACACCCTCAGGTAAATAGGCAGCTTCGCAACCAATGCCCCTTCCTTTGGCAATATAAACATATGGACCCTATGGTAATGGTGCACAGGACTATCACAGACTTAGCTTTTCTCTTTACCATTTGGTCAACCGAGTTGACTATGGCCGATCCCTTTCCATTGGGAAGAGAGAGCTTTACTGGATATCCAATGTCATCATTGTCAATGTCCATAAAGTTTTAGGAAGTTGATCTTAGCACATAGATAAGATCATTAAGGGTCTTGTCATAGTCTGGTTCATAGGAGTCCCAAAGGAGCTCACTATTTGACTTAGAAAGTGATTGAACCACCAACTTTCTCAAGACTTTGACACCCAACTCTCCCGGCTTGTCAATATGTGACTACATCTCCAAGATGTGATCACACCTAGACCTTGCCTTGCAATTAGGGCTTGAGTGACCTTGAACTTGTGGGTTTAGGGAGAATAATTAGAGGAGGAGAAAGAAGTATGATTTCCATGGGACATCATCTTCATTTAGGAAAGCTTGTTTCATGAGATTTGGGAAGATCATAGATGTCTAAACCATACATATTTTGGGAGATATTCAAGATAGTTGATTTAAAGTCCTTAATATAACACCCAATATGAAATATTAAGGTTACGACCCAACAAACTATTTTATAACTTAGAAGAGGGATGTCGTAATCCAAGCTATAAAATATTTGAAGGTAGGTGAATGACAATTCACCAATTTCCACCAAGATAAACGAAATGTGTTATTAGGTTTTAATTGGATTTGAAACTCCTAGATCTTTTGAGATTCATTGAACTGTTCAATGGCATGTTTCAATATCGAGTGTGCCCTTCAGGTTTTGTGACTGGGATGCCGAGGATCACAAAACAAGGTGTGAAGTAACCATGCAAATTACTTGGCACCCTTAAGTTTTTACCCCTCAATCGATGTGCCGGTTAACCACACACGCTCCATCGATACTATGATAAACATTAAGTTACCCTTTGCCTACCTTGTTAAATACGTGTTAGTGTGCCAGTTAACCACACACGCTCCACTAACCGACTTAAACAAAGTGCAAAGTGTAATTTCATGGATTAGCACCTTATTCACATTTTCCTAAGTAACTAAGATTGGGTATTTATTAAAGGTTTAGTTACTTAGTATTTATCATTAATACTTTTAATGAAGGGAGAATTACAGTCCTGTCAAAACCGTTCGGCTAACGACCCTCCACTGGTCAAGGAAGCGGTGGGTGAGAGTGGACACCCATTAAACTACCATTTTATAGGCAGTAACCTTATACCCCCCTTATAGACCGACTTCGTGAATGAGGCCTACTAACGGTAAGACTGACTTGCTCTTATACATATATATATATATATATATATATATATATATATATATATATATATATATATATATATATATATATATATATATTATTAACTTATAATATTATAAAGTATAAGAGTTGAATTTTAACTTTTAAAATTCTAAGGGCTAACTTGGAATTAAAGTATACATCAGAGAAAACTTTACAAATTCCAAAACTTGAGGGCAAGTTTTGAAACTATTCAATACTAATTAATTCCATAACTGATGTGTTTAAAGTAGTTTTAATCCAAAAACTCTTCAAGTTCCATAACTTGAGGACAAGTTATGGAAGACTTTAAACTAATAAAAGAACTAACTTATCTTTATTTTATAACTTATGGAATTAATTAAGGTTACACTTTTTATTATTATTTAATGAAGAGACTCTTGGTCCTCCATAACTTGAGGAGAAGTTATGGAGTCATAAAACCATTTAATTAGAACTAGACTCTTCATTTTGTAACCTTTGCCAACTTTTATGAGTTTTATGAAACTTAAATGTGACTTTTCATATAACTTGAGGACAAGTTACAAAAACACATTTTAGAATCAACTCTTAGATTAATTTGGATTGAAAACAACTATTTCACTTAACTTTTCTATTAATCTAAGCAACTCATAAGAACAAGATAATTCAAATCAAACTTTTTCATGTAATTAGTCTAAACCTTAAACTAATACAAAACATGAATCTATTGACAATTATCTTTAAAATTGGATTTGCATGAACATTACCACATCAAAAACAAGTTTATAAATCCAAAAATATCATAGGATAATGTTCCTAGTCCAATTCCAGCCAAAAAAGTCGAATTTATGATGTCTGCGGGTCCAACTCGTTGAGTGCACGAACCAACTCGGTGAGTTGGATGCATTTTGTCTTGAACTCAGCGAGTCATTCATGGACTCGGTGAGTCTGCTGGGCAGACAACATCAAAACTCGATTTTTCAGCTACTTTTGCAAGTATAACAAGAAAACAAGCTTAGGCTCTGATACCACTGTTGGGTTTGGAGCATTCTAACACTCCTAAGTGTACATGCAACCCTAAATACCTTGGATATATGTTTTCTCTATTACACATGAAAATATGAACATCCAAGGTATTATCCTAATCTAGCATACAAAACAATGAATATAACGAGATAGAATACATACCTCTTTCATGTACAATATCTTCATGAAGCTTGAGTGCCTAGTGCCCCAAGTGTGACACCTCAAATGATTCACACAATATCAATTGCTTTTGGAATAACCTTGAGAGAAATGTAGAACACTTGAAATCGGCTAGCCCTTCTCTTTTTTTACATAGTGGCCGATTTTTCTAAGAGTATGATCTTTATATAGTGTTACAATTAGGGTAAACCCTAATCGTCATGACTTTCCATTTCCTTGGATCCATGGGTTCAAATACACCATGGAGCATCCTATGGGTTTTAGCCCAACTTGATAATCCATGGAGCATTAGCCCACTATACAAGTATGGATGATTTACACAATCAACCCATATATTTAATTAGTCTTCTTTTGATCACTTAATTAATCCTAGATTAATTCTTGATCAATACTAATTAAATAATCCTATTAATATATTAGAACTTATAATATATTAATAATCCTTAAGTGTTATTTCTCTCATTATAGTCTATCCAGATGCATGATGCCATGCAACCCAAATGGACCATGCCGGGTCGGCTCAAGTCTCACCAATTATAGTTATGGACTTAGACATTAATCCAACAGTCTCCCACTTGGATAAGTCTAAACTATTATTGCGTGTGACTTCAAGAACCGACTGGCAATCGTAGCTCTCAAAATTGTGAGGCTTCACGGTGTTCCGTTAACGATTGTGTCAGATTGTGACAGCCGTTTCACCTCACGATTTTGGAGAAGTATACAAGAGGAATTGGGTACCAAGTTGTGTTTAAGTACAACTTACCATCCATAGACTGACGGTCAGAGCGAACGAACGATACAAACGCTTGAAGATATGCTGAGAGCATGTACCCTGGAATTCCAAGGCAACTGGGATGAACATTTGCCTTTGGTAGAATTTTCCTACAATAATAGTTTCCACTCGAGCATAAAGATTACACCTTATCAAGCTATGTACGGAAAAAAAATGTCGTACGCCGTCTTGTTGGCTTGAGGCTGGGGAAAAGCAGTTTATGGGACCCGAGATAGTCCATCAAACTGCTGAAAAGTTGAGGATAATTAGGGAGAAAATGTTAGCATCTTAGGATCGTCAAAAGAGCTATGCTGACAACAAGCAAAGACCAATGACTTTTGAAGCTGGAGATTCGGTTTTGCTTAAAGTATCGCTGTGGAAGGGACTTATAAGATTTGGAAAAAGTGGAAAGTTGAGTCCAAGGTTTATTGGACCGTTTAAAGTTCTTCAGATAGTTGGGAACCAAGCTTACAAGCTCGAACTACACGAAGAACTGAATGGAATTCATAACACTTTCCATGTGTTTTATTTGAGGAAGTTCACGGGAGAAGTTTCCGACATGATTCCACTTTCGGAATTAAGAATTGATGAAAATAAGAGGTTAATTGAAGAACCAGAGGCAATCATTGACTGTAAGACTAAGAAGTTGCGACGCAAGATGGTCGAATTAGTGCTAGTCCGTTGGAAACATACGAATGGGCCAAATCTCACTTGGGAAACGGAGAGTGACATGATGAGTCTCTATCCGCATTTGTTTGTTGATGTGTGATTCGGGGACGGAATCATCCTAAGGTGGAGAGAATTGTAACGCTCATGTTTCTGGGCTAGGCATTAATGTTGATGTAATAGTCTAGGTTAACCTTTGTAACTCCTTTTGAAATAGTAAGAATGTATTATTTGAGTATTATGTGTTTTATGCTTAATTGTGTGGTTTAAATGAATTAAGAATAAAAATAAGCGTCAAAATGAAATGTTAGATAAACCCGATATCTATGAAGGATGTGGTAGTGGTCATGGAGAGGTTTTCGAATATATAAAGAATGCCGAAATCCGAGTTATAACGAAGAAGTTATGATCTGTCGAAGTTTCGCGACAGAATCGACACGACGTTCTATGACGTAAAATATGAATTTAATATAGAGCGATATCTAGCCTTAGTGATCTAAACGAAAGTCGTAGAATATGTTAAACCGAGAGCGTGCATAAAAAGAACGTCTAAATCCGACTTCGTATGAGGAAGTTATGATTTTTCGAAGTTTCGACTTAGCGGTATGCAACCCAAAGTTCGAATATGAGATCGAGTGGTTTCTAGCTGAAACAATCTAAACGAGAATCGAAGATCTCGTAGATAGTAGCCCAATGGTGACAAGACAGATGAAAACGGATGTCAGATGCAGATGATATGATTTTCTAATGGAGTTTTCCTGTCCCGTTCTACTAAAATAATATAATAAAAGTTAAACTCAAAATTAGCCGACGGAGTCTAAACGAGAGTTGTAGAGCATAATCTCACCTACACGTGGATATAAAGAACGTCGAAAAAAGAGCTCATATGTGAAAGATATGAATTTTCTGAAGTTCGGGGCACAAACTTCCACTTGTGTCAGAGCTCACGACGTGAGCACAGTGGCTCACGACGTGAGCAGGTAATGGACGTCTTCCAGAGCAAGTAGACGAATGACAAACACAATAACATCTTCGGGCTCACGACGTGAGCATGGATTTTCAGCTTCCTATAAATAGAAAGCGAGGTAGCCGAATTTAGTTGCTCAATCTCTTCTCTCTCTCTCTCTCTCTCTCTATCTCCCGTATTACATCGTTTTACGTGCAATTTATACCCCCGAAGCCCCGGTATCATCCCGAGACCTTAAGCGAGTCCCGAAGCTCCGAAGATCCCAGGAAGAAAAGAGTTTTTGAGTCGAAGCTTTGTTGTCCGATCGTCTTCTGATCAAGAGAGTGCATAGTCCCTTTCACATACAAGATTTTAATACAAGTATTGATGAATGTATTAGATATATGATATGGGTAAGTGTGTAGTTATTTTATGATAATACACATATATGAATTATACTCTATGAAATACGTGCTATATGATTATATATTATTTGTTATGTGGTCTGAGTATTGAATGAATATGTTATACAGGTTTTAAGCTGTATATAAACAAGTATATTTTATCTACAAATGTGTTGGGTTGAACATGGGTAGATAGTGATGTGTGATGAAATAAAAATGATGAGAGGCCTCGATGTGTTTGTGATTTAGTCGTCCAACAAAATATGGATGACGACCACAGACTTTTCTAGACAGTTCAGTGGAATGCTGGCAGACTCATAACCTGTAGGTGTAGTGAACTTGGGTGTTCATTTGTTGTATAATATCCCCCTCATGGTTGCCTTAGGACATTCATTGTTGAGGAAACCCCTCTGCAGTAGTGTCCGTCCCAATGAAAATACTAGATTAGGTCCCTTGTAATAGTCGTTGTCGTAGGGACGTAAAGTGAGGATAACATGAATGGGTAATCGGGTTATTGTTGGTTGGTGAAATTAAATATAATTATTTATTGTGGGTTGAAAACCCTATATGCTCACCAGGCTCCCAAGCCTGACCCACTAAGTTTCTTTGTATTACAGGTAGTGTCGCGAGAGCATAAGTTGGGGAACTTGTGAAGATGTTTTTGTTTATAGACCAGCAGTTGTATATAACTATGTAAGGTCTATGTTTTATTGTTTATGCTTTTGTGTCTGTATCGAAACATGAGATCACGAGTTTTGATATATAATGAAAATACATTTCTTTAAGAAATGCTTTGATAAATCTTATTTTATCATGTAATGTTTTGGGGTCAAATTCCGCAACTCTTTTAAATCAATGGATTTACTCTGAAACTATTTTAAAAGCATAAATGAAACTGGTCTTTTCTGGTCGTGATTTTGGGGATGTCACATCTGTCGGAGATGATAGATACTGTCACCGCATGTAGTCGCACGATCTCTTTAGTGTCTGTCCTGGTTAGCTTCTCCATATTGTCGGTCTCTTTTTTTGGCAGGAAGTGTGCGGATTTGGTTAACTTCTCAATGATCACCCATATGGTGTCAAGTCCATCCGTTGTCTTGGGTAACTTGGTTATGAATTCCATGATTATCTGTTCTCACTTCCAGTCAGGTATGTTCGGTTGTTAAAGAAAAACCGAGGGCTTTTGATATTCTACCTTGACCTTGGCACAAGTCAAGCACATGACCATATAGGTAGCAAATTCCACCTTCATGTGTGGCCACCAATAAAGTTTCTTTAGGTCCAGATACATCTTTTCTGAACCAGGATGAACAAAGTATTTTGTCTTTTGAGCCTCGTTCATGATAACATCTCTGTACCACCCGAATCTTGGTGTCCAGATTTGATCCATGAAGTAACGAGCTCCATCACCCTTGACTTCTAAGTTTTTATCCATTCCCCACAATTCCTCCCCTACGACGTTCTCGTGTTTCAGGGCTTCTAGCTGTGCCTCCTTGATCTATGTGGACAGGTGTGAATGAGTGGTCATTGTCAATGATTTTACTCGGCGGTATGCGTATTCTTTCTGACTTAGGGCTTCTGCTACTACGTTGGCCTTGCCCGAAAGATAACGAATTTCACATTCGTAGTCATTTAGCAGTTCAATCCATCGTCGTTGTCTCATTTTAAGCTCCTTTTTTTATTGATAATGTGCTGAAGACTTTTATGGTCTGAGAAGATGGTGCACTCTTTGCTGTAAAGGTAGTGTCTCAAGATTTTCAGGGCAAATACTATTGCTGTCAGTTCGAGGTCTTGCGTGGTCTAATTGACCTCATGATTCTTGAGTTTTCTTGAGGCATATGCGATGACCTTCCTCATTGCATGAGCACACATCCTAGGCCCTACTTGGATGCATCACAGTAGACCACAAAGTCTCCGGTCCCTTCTGGGAGAGACAATATTGGAGCACTACACAGGGATCACTTAAGCGTTTGGAAGGTATTTTCTTGTTTATTCTCCCAGCTAAAGGTCATTCCCTTTTGAGTAAAGGTGGTGAGTGGCTTTGCAATCTTAGAGAAGTTTAGGATGAATCTTCGGTAGTAGCCGGCAAGACCCAAAAATTGGCAGATCTCTATCGATGTTCTTGGTGTTGCCCAGTTTTCAATTGCCTTAACATTGGAAGGGTCCACGTGTATCCCTTCCTCGCTGACTATGTGCCCCAAGAAATATACTTTTTGAATCCAGAACTCGCACTTTGAGAAATTTACATATAGCTTTTATGCCCTTAACGTCTCCAAAACCTGTCGTAGGTGTTGACTATGTTCCTCCTTTCTTCGTGAGTATATTAGTATATCGTCGATGAATACCATTATGAATTTATCGAGATAAAGCTGGCACACACGGTTCATTAAGTCCATGAACACTGCTGGTGCATTAGTCAAGCCGAAGGACATCACTAGAAACTCGTAGTGACCATAGCGAGTTTTGAATGTCGTCTTAGGAATATCCTCCTCTTGAATTTGTAGCTGATGGTACCCCGACCTTAGCTCAATCTTCTAAAAGTAGCTCGATCCTTGTAGTTGATCGAATAAGTCGTTGATTCAAGATTGGGGTGATGGTTTTTGATAGTGAGCTTGTTCAGTTCTCGATAGTCTATGCACATGCAAAAAGATCCATCCTTCTTTTTCGCAAACAAGACCAGTGTTCCCCAACATGAGAAGCTTGGTCTGATTAACCCTTTGCTCGGCAGCTCGTTTAGTTGGCTGGACAATTCCTGCATTTCAGCCGGTGCTAAGAGGTATGGGGATTTGGCTACCGGGGTGGCTCCGGGGATTAAGTTGATTCTAAACTCGACTTGGCGTAAGGGTGGGATTCCTTAAAGGTCTTCTGGGAATACATAAGGAAAATTACATACCTCGGGAATATCCTTGATATCTTTCACTTCTTGTTTCTTATCAACAACATAGGCTAAGAAGGCGTGGTATTCCTTGCGTAGATACTTCTAAGCCTTGATGCAAGAGATGATTTATAGATTCATGACGGGTTTATCGCCATAAATGACAAGGGTTTTTATTTATTTGGTAGGTTGAGGCTAATGACCTTTTCGTAACATAGAATATCGGCATGGTAAGGACTCAACCAATCCATGCCAACAATAACGTCGAAACTACTTATTGTGACCGACATAAGGTCGATTCGGAAGGAATGATTGTTTAGAGTTAGTGTGCATCCTACAAACATATCTTTAGTGCTTTATGTCTTTCCATTTGCCATTTCTACGGTGAATGTTTCATTTAGTGTTTGGGGTTTCTGTTTGAGTAAGTGTTTAAACTAGTGGCCGACGAAGCTTTTCTCTGCGCCATTATCAAATTGTATGCATGCATATGAGTTGTTTAGGAGGAACGTACCAGTAACCATGGTGGGATACCTCAGTACTTCCTCATGTCCCATTGTTAGGACTCTTCCCACACCCCCCACTATTTCTGTTTTGTGCCTTCGGGGAGTCCCTCTTGAAATGCCCGGTCTCACCGCAACCATAGCATGTGTGGCTCACCCCACATTAGGAGCTTGGGTGGTTTGTTGTGCCGGTGCTTTGCAGTAATGAGCGGTGTGTCCCACCTTGTTGCAGTTGTTACATTGTATATCTTGGAAGGCACCATGGTGGTGGTAGCTTCACTTGTTGCATTTCGGGGTTATGATGCCTTGGCGAACTCCGCCATCACCATGGTACGTCCTGGGTTAACAGTTCATGAATTCTTTGTATGAGCACATCCGTTGGTGCCCTTGGTTTTCTCCCTGAGTAGAACTGTCAGTCCCGTTTTCTCCTCTGTTGCTATTGTTGCTGATTTGGGCCACAACGGCTGTTACAGTAGCCTAGAACACAGTTGAATCCATTTGTGGAGGTGGTGGCGGTTGTGGGTCTGTTGGTGTGTTTTTCTTACGTCTGTTTGACTTCCTTGGTGGCATAATTCTGCCATAAGTTTAACGGTGGAATGATGATAAGTTTTTGAGAAAAGTTATGAATCTGGCATTATCGTAATGGAATGCCTTGTTTGTGTATGTATCAAGTCTTGTTGTTATTGAAATTTGCAAGCATATCACAAGTGGAATTTACTATAACTAGTAAATAATTGCATAACAAATAGCAACATCCAATGAAATAAAAAATACATAACTAGTTCATTGATAATAGGGTTCTAGTACATAGTTTTGTGAAAATTAACCTTTAAGAAGCTCTACATGAAGGAGTAGCACCAACGCTTACTCGAAAAATAAAAACATAACGTGAGTAGGATACACCCTACTCACGGCGGGTAGTCCCCTGTCGACCATGGGATGAAGTCGAGGTGCCTTGTAACTATGTTATCCGACGCTCAGCTATAATCACCCTCTCCTTTAGAGCTGAGTGCCTATCCTGGTACTCTCTCACTTATGCCCGAGTGGTGGTAAGGTCCTCATAGAGACTATCCATGAGGTGGCATGTCTGAGGGTAGTCCCTCTCCAGAAATCGTGTCCGTGCGTCAATGGCTTCAGCAATAGCTCCTAGCTCCATGATCTGGTTGGACGATGCCCTAGTCTGATCTACGAGGTGGGAGATTTGTTGTACCATGACAGGGACGACCCTCTCTGCTGGTCCTTCATGGCTGAGGTTATAGAAACCTCGACAGATTTCGTATGGTGAGCGCTTGTGTTTCTGTCTGCTCCACCTCTCCAGGTCATCTGCCCAACGGGGCATGGGTCCTTGGTAGCCCATCGGTTTGCAGGGACCCAGGCGACATAGGGTTGATTAATTACTTGGTATACACCATACTCACGGCGGGTAGTCCCCTGTGGACCAAGGGATGAAGTTGAGGCGCCCTATAACTCTGCTCTCCGACGCTCAACTGCAATCACCCTCTCCTCGAGAGCCGAGTGCCTCTCCTAGTACTCTCTCACTTCCGCTCGAGCGGTGGTAAGGTCCTCATAGGGACTTTCAATGAGGTGGCATGTCCGAGGGTAGTCCCTCTCCAGAAATCGAGTCTGTGCGTTAGTGGCTTCAGCAACGACTCCTAGCTCTATAATCCGGTTGGCCGACACCCTAGTTTGATATCTGAGGTGCGAGATTCGTTGTACCATGACAGGGAGGGCCCCGTCTGCCGATCCTCCATGGCTGAGGTTATAAAAACCTCGCCGCATGCTGTATGGTGAGCACTGGTGTTGCTGCCTGCTCCACCTCTAGAGGTCATTTGCCCAACGGGGCATGGATCCTTGGTAGCCTATCGGTTTACGGGAACCCGAGCGACATAGGGTGGATTAATGACTTTAGATATGCCCTACTCATGGCAGGTAGTTCCCTGTGGACCATGGGATGAAGTCGAGGCGCCCTGTAACTCTGCTATCCGACGCTCAGCTGCAATCACCCTCTCCTCGAGAGCCGAGTGCCTCTCCTGGTACTCTCTCACTTCCGCCCGAGCAGTGGTAAGGTCCTTATAAAGACTGTCAATGAGGTGGCATGTCTGAGGGTAGTCCCTCTCCATAAATCGAGTCTGTGCATCAGTGGCTTCAACAGCGACTCCTAGCTCCATGATCCGATTGGGTGATGCCCTAGTCTGATCTCCGAGGTGCGAGATTCGCTATACCATGACAGGGAGGGACCTATCTGTCGGTCCTCCATGGCTGAGGTTATAGAAACCTCGCCACATGCTGTATGGTGAGTGCTGGTGTTGCTGTATGCTCCACCTCTCCAGGTCATCTGCCAAACGGGGCATGGGTCCTTGGTAGCCCATCGGTTAGTGGGGACCTGAGCGACGTAGGGTGGATTAATGACTTTGGACTCTACATCCGAGTCCTCCTCTTCCTCTTCCTCGTCTTCTTCTTCCTCCTCCTCTGGACTCTCTTCGGGCTCTTCCTCGGGTTCTTCTTCCATTAGCTTCTCAGGATCCTATTAGATACACCCGCCATTTCCCTGTTTAGGGAAATAGGAGTCTCCGGGCATGTGAAATCTTGCCATGATGTCTGTGCGAGAATAGAGACGTGAGAAATAAGTGAAGATTTTAAGGTTATGATCTTATAGTATTCTAAAATACTCTTATAGTATTTTTAATCTTTATGTTTGATTCTAGAGTTTCTTGGTGTATAGGGTTTGTAAGTTTTAGATTCGTTACCCATTGCGACCATTCCTAAACACATGTTGGTCATATCTCGTATAAATATAGTTGATCAGGCTATATTAATCCCATATATGATTACATAACTGCCCAAGCTTAATCGCATTGTTTAACTCATCTAAATACTTTTCATATGGTTCTTATTACAATGTTGTTTCTAATATGTATGCATGTATGTATACTCTTATAAAAATACTTATATTTTAAAAAGTATACTTTTAGCCAGAGTGTTTTATCCCCATTGTATTTATAATTTTATATCTTAAATGGTCTGATATCCTTAGTTCACTATAAACAATGCTCTGATACCAATCTGTCACACCCCAAACCAGAACGTCAGAAACGTCTGGGGGCGGATGAGTTCATGTACAATATCATAACAATTGAATAATAGAGATCAAAGCATTACAACCATTGTATTGAATATTTAGTAAGTTACATCGTACTCAAAATATTGTTTACATAACATCAAGTGCACATGACAAAAACAAATGACGTGATGCGGCGATGCCTCATCCTCCTAAAACGCTTTGATTACCTTTTACTGATTTCCTAAGAATACAAGTGATTTTGGAAAGTCTCAACAATTAAATTGGTGAGTTCATAAGTGTTTGTATGAGAAAAAGTTGTAACTGTTTCGTGTAAAATGATAGTGTATACTTCTACAAATCCAATATTTTCTTTATAACTGAGTGGTAAGTCTTAATCTAAAGACTAAAATAATGTAAGTAATGTGAAAGTAATGTTATGAAGTTTTATCTTTATATAAAACTACTAGAATGTATGTTAACCCGTAAATAAAATGTGTTGTCGATACCCTATATGAGTTATTATAACCATGCTAATGCGACTAGTTGCCTGGACGACATGCTTCGGACGTCGGAACTGTTACGACATTTGTCACCCCAGATCTGTCGGTCTAACTGTAGCTAACAGTTTAGGTGCGGGGTTGTCAATCCTGTATAGATATATACACAAGTGTCAGGCTCTCCCTACAAGATACTCTGATTACAATGCAGGTCTTAGTATGTGTACTCTGGTGGGTACGGTGAAGCCAAATGTCTCACAACTTGTATCTATCGATTTACGTGAACTGAAAACTCTTTTTTCTTGTGGATGGACTAATTATACCTTTAAATAATTAGATGTTTCTTCTGTAATGATAATGTAGTTTTGTGACTCCCAAACTATACCAATTATAGTTTATCATGTTTGTTTGTCAAAAACATTTATATAATCATTTATATAAATGCATAGTAATCATCTTGTTTAGTTTCAAAATGTAAGATCCAACTTCATATTTTTGCGTTTTAACCCACAAAATAGTGAAATAACTTGAGTGTACTCTTTTTGTTGGAAAAGCTACATTTGGTAAAAAGCTTGCAAAAACCTTGTAGTTTTGCAAATCATAATTTTTCTCATGATTTTTATAACATAGATCATGCTTTGTTTTTATTAGTTTTGCATTTGAAAACTAATATATCACAAATATTTGTAAAAAAGCTAGTAATAATCACATCTTATGCAAATAGTGGCTTATACTTTAACATAAAGATGACACATGCAAGTATTTGTATGATAAACAAATTTTGACTTGTATCCCCTCCCCCCCCCCCCCCCCCCGCCCTAAAACATGGAAAATCTCAAAAATATGGGGTTATGAACTCATATTGAGTGGATTTGTGGGTTGTTTGAGGAGATGGTGTGAAAATTTCCAAGCCTAAACACTTGAATGGGGTTGATGAACTTCCTTGGAAAGAATATTATCCTAAGAGTTTTAACACATAGTAATATGTGTAAATATGATGAAACTAACATAAAAGTGTATAAATATACTAGATTTTGAAGGAATACTTACCAAATTCTAATAATATGTGTAAATATGATGAAACTAACATGAGCTGACATATCATTGATCAAATGGTCCCTATATATGAGAGTATATAGACACATAAGCAACACAAATCAATATCAAGCAGGAAAGATAAAACACGTACCAGCCATGACGTTTGGCGCTGCCCTAGCCTCCTCGATAGTCAACTAAAATGTGCGGTTCTTCACCGCTGGAGCTCCGCCTTAGCAGGGCGACCATCAGTGATCCTCATTGTGGTGGGCAACAGCGCCACCACTACTCCTCCTCCTCCCCGTAAACTCAGACAATCGGCCCGTTTGTGGCCGGTCTGGTTGTAGTGAAAACAAATCAAGCCCTTCTTGGGGAAATCCCTGATCAGGTGGCCCGACTGGACACATGCGTAGCATCCCGAGCCTGCCATCCGACAAGCCCCACTATGCGGTTTATCGCACTTGGCACACCGACCACAACCCTGATGGCCCCTACTAGAAGAATCTGAGGTCTTAGGCTTTTTAGCCTGACCTACTGTTGTCTGTGCCTGATCGGGCTTCCGCTTGGTGCGAAAATCCAACTCCATATCCCGCTCACAGTCCTTCTCCACCATCTAATTTAGGGTCTTGCACCCTATAAAGCTCACAAACTCTCGGATATCATCCGTCAGCATGGAATGATACCTCATCCTCCTCATATCCTCGTCTGTAGCATACTGTGGGATCAACAATGCTCGTTCCCGAAACTTGGAGGTGATCTCCACCACAGTCTTGGTGGTCAGCTGGAGCTCATGAAACCCCCTCACTAGCCGTTGCACCTCAATAGGTGGTGCAAAATCCAAATCGAAACGCCTGACGAACTCTACCCATGTCATCTCAGTCACATCGGCTGCTCCCACCTGGCTAGTCACCTCACCCCACCAATCTCGGGATCGATCCCTCAGCATACACGAAGCAAAACCCACCTTTGCCGCATCAGGGAAAGAAATTATACATTGGGCTTTCTCTATGTCCTCCACCCAGCGTCGGCTAACTATGGGGTCCCTGTCCCCGAAGAACTCCGACTCCCCGCACGCCTTGAACTCCCGGAACGAGGGAGTTCGGGCCCCGACCTGGCCCGCAACAATCTCGGCTTTGAATGCCTTGAGCCTCTCCTCCATAATCTCCATCATCCTTTCCTCGACTGTCCCAAAAATCATTGGGGTAGCATCAAGGATGACCCTCATAACCTCGACTGAGATGATATCGCGTAGCCTCTCGTCAATGGGCTCGGTACCATCGCCCAAACCAGCCCCGGATCCTGATCCTGATCCCCCAGCTCAATTTCGTGTCACCACCATACTATACTGCAATACCATAAAACATAATGATCCGGATATCTAGAAAGGGGGTCCTTCGACACCGGTTCTCCTTAGAGCTTCCAGATTTTAACATTGGTTCGGGTACAAGTCCTGTGCTTCCTATAGTACGGGCCCAATACTACCTTCTACACCTGCCTGTACCTTCCCCAAGGCTCTACTTGATAACTCTAATTCATCCCAGAACAAGCCATATCTCACAGACTACCGCATAACTCAAACCCTAGGCTATCCTAAGATTTACTCCGTTAATATCAAACTAGAACTCAATCATAACAGGTTGCCTTTATGCATGCAAATTATACACAAAACATGATCAAATACACTTTCGAATAGTATATTCTACCTTAGGACCACAACCAGACAAGGAACAGGAAATAAGGCCAAATCAATCATTCTAAGGCTATAAGCTCCTAACCGTATACAATTTTAAAAGCATACATCTAGCAATATCCATCCGACTATCATAATCTAAATATCAGTATAAAACGGCTAACATATTGGGGAACTACTTACTTGGCTCAGCCGCTCACGTGCATTGCACTCTCCTCTTTTCCATTTTAAGAAGTTTTTAATTTTGTTTTAAAACAATTTTACCATTCCCTTAGTTTGAGTCCTAGCACACCCGAGAGTGTGCCCGAATCCCTCAAACCAAGGCTCTGATACCAACTTGTAACCACCCAATTTTCAAAAGAATTTTTTTTTCATTTTTAAATAATCACAACGTATCCAATAAACCACAAAATCTCAAGAACAATTGTTTTCAAATTCATAACATCAACAATTTTATTTCAAATATTAAAGTGTCCCATAAAAAACGCCTGAGAGAGTGCATGCCGCGCGGTCAAGCCTTGTCCTTTCCCTTAGACTCAGAAGTACTTGAAACAAACCAACAAACTGTAAGCTAATGCTTAGTGAGCTCCCCATAGCATACCCCACACAGTCCACATAATCACATAATCTATATTAGCTATAAAAGCTACATAAACCATATAAGCCATGTATACAAACATATAAGGATGCCATGGGCTCCCCCAGGGTCTTACTCCAGGATGCCATGGGCTCCCCACATGGTCTTACACCTAATTGCCATGGGCTTCCCCCATGGTCTTTAATAGGAAAGCCATGGGCTCCTCACATGGTCTTACATCTAGGTGCTATGGGCTCCCCCATGGTCTTTAATAGTAAAGCCATGGGCTCCCCACATGGTCTTACATCCAGGTGCCATGGGCTCTCCCATTGTCTTCTATACAAGTATACCACATATATAACTAGCATACCTCCTAGCAAATAACCAACTAACATGCCACATAACACTACATCAACTAGTGTAGCGCATATCATAAAATGGGTCGGCCTTGGTGCCTTCGACCCATTGGTATGGTGAGGAGACTCACCTCTATCTGTTGAATCTGAAAGCTGCTCTCCTAACAGTCCGTGAACACCCATGCTGAACAATAATATCATTACCCCAGGTTAGGGTTGGACATAATCCAATTGAAGAACCTAAACCCCAAGTCCTTTCACAATGGCCCAAAAAGTCTTCCTTTGCTAATGGGCCCAACGTCCATGTCCAAAATCATTAATGGGCCTCATGGCCCAATAAATCCCAACCATAGGAACCATGACCCAAAACAAATAAGCTGCCCTACTAACTCAAAACGTGACCAGGCCCAATGACTAATTAATCCAAAAGGGCTTACAAGCCCAAAACAAGTCCGAGCCCATCTGAGGTGCGTACGCCCTGTGTACAAACAAATTAAGCACCTTTTTGCATTAAGTACTTAATACTCGATGTTCTAACGTCCAATATCATATCTGAGCTTATTAAGACGTCCTAGGGCATAAAGTTGGCAACTTGATGCTCTTTCATGCTATATGAAACTTAAAAACTTCATTCTTCACATTAGGACTTCATATAGAGCTTCAAACTTATGCATGGAGTCTAGATACTCTTCAAGCTAGCACCTTCATGCATCTAGCATGCTCACAAAGCTCAAATCTAACCATTTCAGTCTCTAGAGTTGCTCAAATCTCAAGAGAAGGTCCAAAACCAACTAAAGGGACAATATAGAAAACCCTAGCTAGATCTAATGAATAAGATGGCAAGATCAAGACTTTATACCTCTAGAGGCTCTTCAAGGTGAACTAGATAGAAATTTTTGAAGCCTAATGCCACTCCAAGCTTGCTTAGCAATTCCTTCTTCTTGAATGAACTCTAATATGGCCACAAATACACTCATTAAGATCAAAAAATACTCTCACAAGGTATCTCTAGTGTAGAAGGGCAAAATGAGGCTATGGAGGCTGATTAGGGTTTGGTCTAAGAGGCTTAAGGGTGTTTAAATAGGTGTCAAGTCCGAGAATTAGGGTTTTGGCCCTTTTTCGCATACACCTTGCATACCTATATGTACGCCCTGCGTACGCTGCTACCCTCCGCGTTCATGCATCCTTAGTACGTTAAGCGTACTACTAGAGTACGCCTTGCATACTAAGGGACCTTTTATGCCATCTTTTCCATTTCAAGGGTTTAAAGAGTAATACCTGATTTGGAGTGTTACAAATATGCTTTTTTATTATTACATTATAATTTTCAAAAAACCATGCTATTGATTGTTCTTTTTTATATTTTGGTGAAGAATACTATGAATTATCTTGCTTTTATAAGTTTTATATTTGGTGGAGATATTATAATATCGTTTTGTTTCTTTGAACATGAGAGATCAAATGTTTTTATAGAAAAATATAATGTTATAAATTAAATTGTAAATTATTAAGGAATTATATAAAAACTATTGTTTGAGGGTAATATAGTCATTTTATACTATCAGTCAGATGCAAAATCAAACAACAAGTTTCAGTTAGAAGTTAACTTAGTCAGAACTTCTAACTCAGTCAGCTTCTAACCCAGTCAACTCTAACCCAATCAATACCTATCAAACGACCTCTAAGTGTCCAAAAATGTGTATACCTGTCTAAAGTGTTGTTTGTTTTTTCGAAGCAAAAATGTCTGAAGTCTGCGGATCACCTCTGTAACCCTCTGTAGTAGAAGAGATGGACCAAACAGATGTAGCATGTAATAAAAAGTCTGTTTGTTTTTTAATGTCTACAGACTACTGCAATAAGTTAAAGTAAGGTGTGAAGAAGTTTGAAAACAGATGGTCTAGTGCTGCGCATCGCAGCACGCGCAACAATTTTTAAGTTAAGAGTCTTCTAAAAAACTAACAACTGTGAATAGCCAAATGCTACACATGTGCTATGCAACACAACAATAAGTGGTCAGAAGTGATTTTTTTAAAGAAAAAACAAACAACACCTAAGACTGCCATACACGATGATTTTCCATTTAGGTGTAACTAGGGATTATATAAATAAATACGAATTTAAACCAATATTTTTTTTGTCTCTCCAATTTCAATAATATCAAATAAACACTTCTGGTTTTAGTATCCAAATTTGACTGACTGTCTAAAACAACTTTGAACCAGCACAATGATTGTTATCTATTTTAGGTTTTAATTAGTGATATAAATAAGTATATATAACAGCATCTACAATGAAGCTTTTTTTTTGTAGCTTATTATTATTTATTTATTTATTGACTATTTATTATTATTATTGAAACAATAGCTTATTTATTTTTTATTGATCTCTCAATATATTTTGAGTGATCATATTGGATGGTCGGATATACTTTAATTATTTATCATTGATTATATTTTATTTACCCTTTCAATTTTATTTTAATTTTGAATATTTTTTAATTACTAGTTAATTATTTATATTAAATATTTAATGATATTTCATTTTGAAATTAAAATTTATAACTATAATACTTTCAAACAATTTTTATAATTACGATGTATTAATTTTTTCGGACTAGTTAAATGAGGGGTTTTATAGAACATTTTAGATGGATATTGATAAATTAGTTTATATTTTTTTAGAAAAAAAATATATTAAAAGAGATTAATATTGGAGATGTTGTTTGAACAGTATAAATTTATCTGTATCTAAAATAAGTATATATTTATACCATCATTTTGTCTGTATTTTTAATGTATATTTTAATTAGTTTTTAGATGATTTATAACCATTCGAGGTACTCTAAAATAAGTATACACTTATAGCATAATTTTGTCTCTATTGTTAGTGTATATTTTAGTTAGTTTTTAGATGATTTATATTTGTTTGTTATAGGCTTCGCCAGGCAAAATCGTTGATGTAATTGTGTATATATACTTCGCATGAATATGAAGGGAAAGACTAGGAAATTATTCAAATAACATCTATTTTAATATTCCCTATGAACTTGAAGTTGGTTTTTATTTTTCTTATCGGATTATCCTTCAGCAAATTTAGTGATACAAAGACAATTTATTATCCTAAGTTCTTGATTATCATATACCATGTTTATGTCCATTTTTCTAATAATTACTATACTTTTAATCTAGGATATTTCGTGTTACTTCGTCTGAACTGATTTGTACACGAATGCGTGAGTTATAAGATGATATATACAGGGGATACTTGTTTTTTTAGAACACCACATGCAACTCTAAAGGTGTAGCTATTTAATAATGATTTTCAAATGGGGTTTTGGATAGGTAGCATAATTCTCCATAGGCTGGATAGTTGATTAAACAATAATGATTAAATAAAATATACATGAACCCTTAATTTGTGCTATCAATAATATCACGTTGCTTCTCCTTTGAAGCATCATCTAGCTTTTGCTTAAGAGCTTATTCAAGTGATTTCAAAAGATTTCCTAGCTCATGCTCACATGTTAATACATATCGAATTATACTAATTAAAGAAAGAAACTCGTTTCATGGTTCACGCATCAAAAATACCCAAACTAAAAGGTCATTTTTTAATTTTCAATCATTATCCCCAATTTTAATAAAAATCTCTTTTACCGCCACATGGCAACTCCTAAGTCAAGAAATTTTGATAGTGAAATACTTAATATTCCCGATCCGGTAGGAACCAGGTTGATCCGTCATAATTGGGGCCAGGTACTCTTCGTAAAAACAAGTACTGAAGATCAGGCTAGGGATCCCCATAATGTTAAAACTGGGGACGGGGTCGGGGACAGGTATAACAATCACCAACCCGCATTGTCCCTGCATCAATATATATATATATATATATATATATATATATATATATATATATATATATATATATATATATATATATATATATATATATATATATAGTTAGGTTCATGTGAGACGGCCTAATTTTGTGAGACCGTGAGACGTATTTTTTATTTTTTTTAGTTAATTCAAGTTCCGAAAATAATATTTAAAAAAGGAATTTTTTGATTTTTCCATTTATTTTGCATTTTAAAATTATTTTTTAGAATATATACAGTGTAATATTCTATTAGAATATTTCACGATTTAAAAAAAAAAAAACGGGATTTTTGTTTTATTTTATTTTATTTTTTGGTTATTTCAAGTTCCGAAAATAATATTTAAAAAAAGAATTTTTAGATTTTCCATTTATTTTGCATTTTAAAATTATTTTTAGAATATGTACAGTATAATATTCTATTAGAATAATTCACGTATTTTTCAAAAAAAAAAAAAAAAACGGGATGTTTTTTATTTATTTTTAATTTTTTTAGTTCATTAAAGTTCCGAAAATAATATTTAAAAAACGAATTTTTGGATTTTTCCATTTATTTTGCATTCTAAAATTATTTTTAGATTTGGTCTCACGGTCTCACAAAATTAGAATGGTCTTAAATGAACCTGAACATATATATATATATATATATATATATATATATATATATATATATATATATATATATATATATATACATATATATATATGTATTAGACATGGAAATTTCACCTAATCTGATAGCGAACCCGGTTGACCCGTCCTAATTGGGGACAAGTATTCCCCGTAGAAAACAGGTACTGAGGATGGGGCTAGGGATTCCCATTATGCTAAAACTGGGGACGGGGCCGGGGCCGGGTATACCAATTTCCAGCCCGTCCCACCCCTGCATTAATATATATATATTCATATGTGAATAACGAATGTACTGTAGCAAAAATTTGATTCATTTTTATTCACTTATAAATAATGATATCTAAAAATATAAAGAAAATAAATTTTTTTTTTATTTTGTCTTAAAACTATATCAATATTGATGTCTATTTGTAGAGAATAAAAAATCATGAATTTTTTTATATTTAAAATCATTTTTCGATAAAAATAACTTCTTAAAAATTAAAAAAACAAAAAAAAAACTATGTTTTTGTATATATTAAGTTAATGATTAACATAGTTTAAGGAAACATGTTTTGTTGGAAAACACATGTGTATTCCTTTCCAATTTCCGCTGGTACCACGAAGGTTTTGTGGCAAAAATAAATGAGTGGCTAAGAATGATTCTCCCATTCTCAACCTGTTTTATTTTCTTAATTGAACCCTCATATATATATATATATATATATATATATATATATATATATATTGATAATTTATTAATTATGAAATAAGTCCGCTAAAAATGAATTGATTTGTATTGAACCGAGAGTTCATATACCAAATTATGTTCCTAATTCCAAAAGATCTGAAATCCTCACTTTGTTCGACGGTCTATATACAAAAGATCTTAAATCCCCATTTCCATCCCTAATTAATATGCCCTTAATAATATTTTTAACTTGCATGTTGTTACACCTTAATTGAACCCTAAATTTCGGTAAATCACCTAAATTTCGGTAAATCATTGCCACCGTATCTCATAGGGGTGCAAGTGAGACAATCCAACTCGCGAGAAACTCGAGACCGACTCGGAAATTACTCGAAATCGACTCGACCTTAATCGAGCTGAGCTCGAGCTACTCGAGCACCTTATCGAGCCGAGCTCGAGTACAAAAATACTCAGCTCGTAAGGCTCGCGAGCTTAGTCGAGCTTAGTGTAATTTACATATATACCATTTCTTTATAATTGTTCATTTATAAGATATATGTCATTTCTTTATAATTATTCATTTATGACATATATGGTTGATGTTATATTGATATTAGGTGGTTAATAGTGGTTTTTTTTTGTAGTTTGGACATTTACATGTGGAATGTTTAATATTTCTTACTCAATTTAGTGATTTTGATTTTTTTAAAATGTTAGTCGAGTCGAGCCGAGCCAAGCTCGAGACTGTCGAGTATTTCATGAGCCCGAGCTCGAGCCGAGTTCGAGCCGAGTTTCGAGCTCGTGTATTTTAGTCGAGTCGAGCTTCGAGCTTGGTAGTATTCGGCTCGACTCGGCTCGTTTACACCCCTAGTATCTCATTTAAACCTCTGTTTGCTGGTAATCTTCTTCTTTAACCTAGGCATCCGTTAGATATGGTGCTTCCGTTAGATATCGTGCTGAGATGGTGAGCCCTAAATTAATCTATGTATCAATGAATCTATCTTCTTCTCCATCGTATATAAATTTATTTCGATATTTTGATTTTTGTAAAAAAAATATTTCAAGCGATTTTGTGGGGTATTCAAAATGCATCATCAATGGAGGTTCATCATTAATCAAGATCCCTAAACCAAAAATTGATTTATGGGTGAAAAGAAATAGAAACAAAAAAAAGAGTATGAATTCATTGAATACAATTCCGTTTTTTTATTTGAATCAAGGTTATTTCTTCTTCCCCTTCGTCTTATTTCTTGCAATCCTGTTCCTCCTCCTGGTTTGTTTCATTTTCTCTTTAAGTGAATTTCTCATTAAGTGGATGTAGATGATACCATGTGTGATTGTGAAGTTAATTAAGGGAACAAGTAGATCCTAAGTAAGATTATCAACTAGTTTGTTTTGATGTTTTGGGAACCCTGAATTCATAGGTTGTGGTGATTTAGGTGTCGGGCTGATTATGATACTCCTTTTCTCAAGCATGGGTTTATAGATGCCTATTTGAAAACCTTTGAAATTTCAGCAACATAAACACCTCGGGATCTAGACATGTCTGATGTTGGTATATTGTATTTCATTTTATAGTATTTGTTTTGGTATGAATCAAGGTTGTCAAAATCTTGATTTTGATCTTACGATCTTACGATTTTAAGATCCTACAAGTGAAAAACGATCTCGATCACACTACAATCCCGATCCCACCTCTTTAGTTCTATTATATAGTTTAGTATAAAAAATTCATCTATTCATACTTGAAATTGAGCGTCTCAAGTTGCAAAATGTCTTCTAGATCATCACCATTTTATCAACTCACATCGAGTTAAGTAGATCACACCCACAATAATCCCTTTTCTGATCTTATGTCTTACCTATACATGATCAAAATAATCTTATTTCTAATTAAGATGTTTTATTCTTAATGTTTGTGCTTTTTAACAACAAAAATTATGGGCGACTCTTAAGAAGTTAAAGTTAATTACACCATCTTGCAAACAAATTTGAATATGAGTTCATTTTGGTAGGATCTTACGATCCCGATTTTGCAAAACGTAAAACGATTTTAACTACGATTTTGATTTCGACAACCTTGGTTTGAATAGATTGTTGATTCTACCACCTAAAAAACTAAAATTAAGGAATCTATGTTTATGTATTAATTTTCATTGAGATTCTGGTATCTTGGCTTAATAATGTTTGTCAAAGGGTATCTATGTGTACAGGTGTGTGTGTATGTGTGTATGTTTGTAATGTGTCATTATGTCAAAGTGATAATGTTTTACCTATTTACATGTTTGATTTGGAAAGTATGTTGATATGACAAGAATTTATAGAAGCGTATGTTGCTATTTCAAGCATTTAATTGCAATCTATATTGTTTTTATAACCTTTCCATTTTTTTTCTAGATTTGTTCATTTGTGTGACAAATTGCAATTTATTTATTTATTTTTTATTTTCCCATATTTCATGTTTGATTTTACAGATTGTAGTTTGATTTTTCGAACTCAATCTTTAGTTTCATCATTTGATGTTTATATAACCAGTACCACTATGTTTATATCGGCCAGGACCAAAGAACATTATCTACAACCTGTCTACCTATTGAAGAAATCGCAGTACTAACTTCTTTGCTACTATAAACATAGTTGGTGTAAAACTTGTAAGTAATTGAGTTTATTTTTTTTTTGCTAGGAAAGCCTATCAAGTACCTAATGCGGTTAACCAAGGGGTGGTTGTAATTTAGGGATGCATTGGTGAGAAAACATCAGTTGAATGTACGATAAAACAAATTGAATCGAACCCTTTAATGTTAAGGTCCAATTTCTTTCTATAAAATGACATATAAGTTAGCAAGGTTTTGAAAACTATTAAATATTTATTATCTTTGTTATCAAGAATTGTTCACATCCCTTAACAACAGATGGCGCAAAATGGATAAACTTTTGCACTACTTGATTTTTTTTATGTTATTTTATTTTTAGTTTTTATTTTTTTCTTTTTAGCTCTAATCGATGGTACTAATGATTGTTAGGAACTTGTGGCATCGCCTAACCTGCAATTTAATATTGATTTGCTTTTTTGTGTGTCCCAAAGAGGTTTCGAATGAAATAATAGACATAAAGGTTATCAGGTTAATAATAATAATGTATGTGTTATTCTTTTCTTTAGAACCGCTACACATATAACCACTATACACTCCTATTGTACACCTTTTGTCTCAAACCATATACTTAAACCCTAAACCTTTGTTTGAGGAACACCTATCCGTCAATTCCTAATACTGCTAGGCCAAAAGACATGTATATGTTATTCCTATATAAGTATATTGG
Organism: Lactuca sativa; assembly: GCF_002870075.4. NCBI lineage: Eukaryota > Viridiplantae > Streptophyta > Magnoliopsida > Asterales > Asteraceae > Lactuca > Lactuca sativa. The sequence continues at coordinate 176,068,355 of NC_056631.2, forward strand.
TATATATTTTATTTAATGTATATGAGTCATAAATTTTAAATAATCAATATAAATGTCTAAATAAAAGCTATATCGTATTTATCTAATAAAATTTTATAAATGTTATGTTTCATAACTATTTTTAATTATATATATTTTTTCTTTCTTATCCGTGGTTTCCAAATATTGTAACCTAATAGATAAATAAATATAAATGTTTAAATATCAAATAATATGACTAATAACCTAATAGATAAATAAATATAAATGTTTAAATATCAAATAATATGACTAATATGAAACATAATGCTCATACAGTGTTATAAGATAAGCATAATAAGCACATGTCTAACCTTATTCTAAAGACATGTTTCTTTTTTGTAGTTAATGCACTTAAGGGTGGTCGGAGTGGTTTGAGAGAAACTGGTTTGGGCAGGCGGGATATTATACCGAGCATCAATGGCTTTAGGTTTTGGCTTCACATGGGGGATGAAGAACCCGCCTCTTTCGTACTCTTTTTCTTCTCTGTTCTTTCTTTTCACACACAAGTAATATATATATATATATATATATATATATATATATATATATATATATATATATATATATATATATATATATATATATATATATATATATATATATATATATATATATATATATATATATATATATATATATGGCTTGGTTATAATGTGGATGGACAACTATTCTGTAGACATGTGGATAATGCTATTTTATGAAAATTACTAAGATAATATGTTGTTTAGTAATGTGAATATGTTTAATTTCACAGAACTATTGTTATTTTAATGGATTCTCACAAATTATAATTCATTTTTGTTCTCATGCATCGTTTTTTTATTTATTTTAATTCTAACAGAATACGACTCAATAAATATTCTGATAACATTCTGATAGAATGAGAATAATTAAAAAAAGTATATAATAACCTTATAGACGATTTAATTAGTGAAAATGCTTAATAATTACAATAATTATATAAGATTGAACGTATTTATATTATCAAACAACATATTTTGTCATTCTCACAGAATAAAATTATCCATACGTTCACACAATAGATATCAATCCATATTTGAACCTAGCTCTCTCTCTCTCTTTCTCTCTCTCTCTCTCTCTCTCTCTCTCTCTCTCTATATATATATATATATATATATATATATATATATATATATATATATATATGATTTTTTTTGATAAAATTGTATAAATTTAAAATTAGTATCAAACCTAATTATTTTTGTTTTATTTTGTATTAGTTATATAGTTTATATATTTTTAATTATTAAAAGTAATGATGTGGAAAATGGGTTGGAAAAAATGTTATTTTAATATATTGTGGGTTAGGAAAAAATTGAATAAAAATGATAAAGAAAAACTGATTTGGTAGCAGGTTGAGTGAGTTGGGAGGGAACCATTCCTACCTCCCTTAGGGAGGTCGGAATGGCTTAGAGTGGCCGTAATTGGGCTGACGGTACCTGGATTAACGTCGTGAGCTTTGTTCCGCTGTGTAAGTGGTTGGAGTTTTGACATGTAACACATGTTGAGGAGTCTGCCTATCCTCTCAACGGCTCCAACATTTTTTTTGTGTTTTTCTTTAAATTAATTTTTTTTATTATAAATAGATTTATCTACAAATTTAAAACCACATGTTTCCTTCTTTTAGTTCCATTCCATTCTCTTATACTTTCTCTAACTTATTTTCTACCAATTCCCCTCCATTTTAGTCTATTCTCTTTACATTTCAATTTAAAATTTTAAAATGAATGTCATTCCTAAATCAGCTGTATCTGTAGAATGGTTCGAGATCAAAGAAGTGGGGTTGTCTTGAGCATAGATTGACACTTTCGAGAATATGCATGTGAGTCAACACAGATCGTCATATATCATGACGATCAATTCTAGATCATTTTAAGCAACAACTTAGTGGTTTAGATCGTTAACAACATCAAATTTTTTCAAAATAAAAAGATGTGTAGGGAAAAGTGAAAAAGTTTAATGTATTCACCCACAAGATGAATACATGCTAGCCCGAAGTTATTGTAGCGTGGTTTTAATTAACGTTATTGTAGTGTGCTTTTTTAATTAAATGTTATTTTTAATGTTTTTAATATTTTGTTGGTTTAAATTTAGTATACGTTTATTTTAAAAATCAAAAAAGTTTATAAACGAAGTTATGTTTTATTTTATTTTGAATTTTCTAAATATATTAAATTAAAAAAATGATGTGACAAATATGTTCATGGGTTGACAAATATATTATTATGATGTGTTGTATGTTGGAAAAGAATGAAAAAAGATAAGAGCAAAAAGCTTATGAAGCTAATATGATAGTAGATTGAGTGAGTTCGAGGGTTCCACTACTTCCTTTCTTAGGTTAGAGGAAGTATTTCCCTTCCAACCCACTCAACTTATCACCACATCTGATCTATATCAGCTTATCTTTCTCATATCTTTTTCATCTTTCTCAACTATGAAAACTCATCTTTTCCAATCTATACAACTGACTCATTTTTAATTTTAAAATAAACATAAACTAACTAAAGCCATACAAATTTTTTTGAGTACAAATATAGAAACATAATGTATAGGTATAATGTATAGGTAGTCATTGCATGGTTGAAAATGATGGAGGCGTGTTAGAGAAAATGAGTGGTGACACATGCAAAGGGGCAATGCTCTTGGAGGTATCCCATTACCTCCAATCTAATATTTGTCTTCGGGAGCCACTCCAACCTCACTAGTAGATTAAAAATTTAATCTTGATAACTGTATACAAATGATTTTTTTTTTATTTAATTCGAACAAAATAAATTAACTAGATGTACATAAAAGACATGGCTTAACTTATAGGAAATTAACTGTTTATCTATTTGTTTTTTTCCTTCTTAATCTATTAATGTTAAAATTGATAAATATTGTAAAATTTATTTTTGGAATGAACATATAAAATGACCAACATTCTGACAGTTTATTTGCTTTTGAAAAACAATATTTATATACACAATATTTTATATGAACGTGATCATCAATTTATGCATGGTATCCATATAAGACTTAATGGAGAAAAACACTTGTTTTAGAGATTTAGATTTTGTCTCTGTGTTTTCGAATACCAAAATTTACATTTTTTGTATCTATTTATATTCAACATACAGTTTAATAAAATTTGATAGCCCAGAAAAAATAAATATCCATACAACTAAACAATATTTTTTTCTTATGAAATTTCATTTTTGAAAAAGGTGGTTTTCTCATATTTTGAATCGGTCACATCTCAACTCTAGATCAACGATGGTTTCTTATAACTTTTGGAGAAACACGTGATACATAGTGTAAATTTATAGGAGTAAAATTATATGTAAGGTGGTCTTCACCATGACAATAAAATGTCATCTAGACTTTGTCGTTTCCACTCCATACATTCTAACTAATTAATAACATTTGAAATATATTATGTTGGATTTAGAAGTCAAGTAACAAAAGCTAACTTTTCCTCATGTCATTTCTCATTTTTCTTTCCTTTTACCGTTATTGCAATTTGTTTGGTTATTACTAATGGCATGATTAGAAAAAAGGTCGCTAGCCGAAAGTTGCAAGCTAGAAATTATATTTTATTTGTTTATAAATATCTGACAAAAAGTAACTGTAAATTTTTAAATAGTATAAAATACATTGATTATAAAAGCTTAATTTTTTCTTAAAAGCTACTTATGCTCTTTTGCAAACTAGCTTATAAGCTATACCAAACTAACCTAATAAAAAGTTCGTTTATAAGCTAATTTATAAATTACAATAATTTATTTTTATGGTTTCACTAAATACTAAATTATAATAATTAGCTTTGTAACACTCCTAATCAAGTAAATCGTTCTAACCTCTTGAAATGATCTAATTTGGCAAAAATGGTCCCTTTTGTATGTTGGGTGTACCTAAGTGTACGCTTAGCGTACAATGGAGGAAGGATCGTGAAGGAATATTGTGTATGCGAGGCGTACATGAAGGTACGCTGCGCGTACGCGACAGAGGACCAAAACCCTAAAACCCGAACTTGAGACCTATTTATTCATCCTTAAGCCACTTGGACCAAACCCTAATCAACCTCTAGAGTCTCATTTTGCCCCTTTACCCCATTTTTCCTTTGAGAGTGTGAATTTGGAGCATAGAAGTGTGTTGGGGGCCATTTTGGAGCTTATTCAAGAAGACGTTAGTGAGCAAGCTTGGTGTGGCATTCGGCTTCAAGAACCTGCATCTAGTTCACCTTGAGGAGCTTCTAGAGGTATAAAGTCTTAATCTTGCCATCTTATGCATTAGATTGAGTTAGGGTTTTCTATATTGTCCCTTTTGTTGGTCCTTAGATCTTCTCTTGAGAGTTGAGCAATTCTAGATACTAAGATGGTTAGATCTGAGCTTTGTGAGCATGCTAGATGCATAAAGGTGCTAGCTTGAAGATTATCTAGTCTCCATGCATGCGTTTGAAGCTTTATATGAAGTCTTAATGTGAAGAATGAAGTTTTGAAGTCCCTTATAACATGTAAGGGCATAAAGTTGCCAACTTTATGCCATATGACGTCTTAATGAGATCAGATCTGATATTGGACGTTAGAATATCAAGTATTAGGCACTTAATGGAAGTGGTGCTTAATCTGCTCGTATGTTGTGCGTAATATAGCGTATGCAGCGCCGATAGCCAAGGGCTCAGTACGCTAAACGTACTGAAGTGGTACGCTTGGCGTACACACCCAAGTCGGTTTTGGGCTTCACGTGGGATTGTAAACTCTTTGGGCCTTAATCAGTTTTGGGGCCTAGTCATATTTTGGGATAGTGGTCTGATTAATCTGTTTTGGGCCATGGTTGTTTTGGTTGGGCCTTATTGGGCCATGTGGCCCAATAATAACTTTACACATGGACTTTGAGCCCATTAGCAAAGGAAAGACTCTTGGGCCATTATGAAAGGACTTGTGCTTAGGTAATTGGGTTCTTTAATTAGATTGTATTTAATCCTAATTTTAGGTTAATGGTATTATTGTTCAGCACGGGTGGGTTCGAACTGTTAGGCGAGCAGCTTTCGTGTTCAACAGACTTAGGTGAGTCTCCTCACCATACCAACGGGTCGAAGGCACCAAGGCCGACCATTATTTGCTATGTGGTATGCTAGTTGATTATGTGGTATGTGGTATGCTAGTTGTATTTGTGATACTTGCATGGAAGACCTCGGGGGGGGGGGGGGGGGGGGTTCCCGAGGCAGTTGGATATAATACCATGTAGGGGTTCCCATGGCATTCCCAGGCGAAGACCATATAAGGGTTCCCATGGCACCCAGTATAAGACCTTGGAGGGTTTCCATGACATCCTTAGTTAAGACCATGTCGTGGTTCCCATGGCATTGGGCTAAGACCATGTGGGGTTTCCCATGACACCCAGAGTAAGACCCTAGAGGGTTTCCAGTGCATCCTTATATGTTTATATGCATGGCTTATGTAGCTTATATGGCTAATATGGTTTATGTGATTATATGGATTGTGTGGGGTATGTTATGGGGAACTCACTAAGTGTTAAGTTACAGTTTGTTGGTTGTTTCAGGTACTTCGGGATCTAAGGGCAAGAGCCCGACGTGATGGCGCGTTATGCACTCTCTGGTGTTTCGTTTAGGGACAAATTAGAGTTATGCGGTAGTTTGTGAGATATGTTTTGTTCTGGGAGAAATTAGAGTTATCAGGTAGAGCCTTGGGGAAGGTACATGTAGGTGTAGAAGGTAGTACTGGGTCCGTACTACTAAAAGCACAGGACCTGTACTCGAACTAATGTTAGACCTGGAAGCTCTAAGGAGACCGGTGCGGAAGGATCCCCTTTTTGAATATCTTGATCATTTTGTCTTATGGTATTTCAATGCAGTATGGTGCTGACACATCATGGAGTAGGCGGGTCAGGATCAGGATCAGGATTAGGATCTAGGTCGGGCTATGGTACTGAGCCTATTGATGAGAGACTGCACGAGCTTATTGCATCAAAGTTTACGAGGGGCATCCTTGACGCTACCCCAACGATTTTCGGGACCGTCAAGGAGTGATGATGGAGATCATGGAGGAGTTGAGATTGTCGTGGTCCAGATCGGGGCTCGAAATCCGTTTTTCCGGGAGTTCAAGGCGTGCGGGGCGCCTGAGTTCTTTGGGGTCAGGGACCCCATAGTTAGTCGACGCTGGGTGGCAGACATGGAGAATGCCCAACGCACGAGCTCTTGCCCTGAGGCGACAAAAATGGGGTTTGCTTCATGCATGTTGAGGGACTGAGCCAGGGACTAGTGGGAGGAGGTGACCCACCAGGCGGGATTAGCTGGAGTGGTTGAGATGTCATGGGAGGAGTTTTTCAGGTGTTTTGACTTGGAGTTTGCACCATCCATTAAGGTGCAACGTTTAGTGAGGGAGTTTGTGGAGCTACGGCAGACCACCGAGACTGTGGCGGAGATCACCACCAAGTTTCGGGAACGAGCACTATTGATTCCGCAGTATGCTGCAAATGAGGATATGAGGAGGACGAGGTATCATTCCATGCTGAGGGATGATATCGTGAGTTCGTGAGCTTTTCAGGGTGCAAAACCCTGAATGAGATGGTGGAGAAGGCTCGGGAGCGGGAGATGGAGTTTAAGTTCTGCACCAAGCTGAAGCTAGAGAAGGCTCAGATAGTTGTAGGTCAGGCTAAAAAGCATAAGACCTCAAATTCTTTTGGTAGGGGTCAGTAGGTCCGTGGCTGATGTGCCAAGTGTGGGAGGTCGCACAGTAGATTTGGTCGGGTGACTGGCCCAGTATGTTATACCTGTGGTCAGCCAGGCCACGTGAGCAGGGATTGCCCCATGAAGGGCTTGATTTGTTTCCATTGCAACCAGACGGGCTATAAAAGGGTCGATTGTCCGAGGTTACAAGGAGGGGGAGGAGTGGTGCTGGCTCCTGCACTCGTTACAATGAGGATCACTGATGGCTGCCCTACCAAGGCGGATGCTCCCGTAGTAAAGAGTCGCGCATTTCAGTTGACCACAGAGGAGGCTCGAGCAGCGCCAGACGTCATGGCTAGTACGTAATCTATTTTTCCCGCTCGATATTTGTTGAGTTAAATTTATTGTAATGTGTCGAAGTTTGTTGAGTTAGTTTCGATAGTTTTGTAATCTATTTACTAAGGAATTTTTAGTAATGAAGTCTGAATGTCGAGTCCTTAGTATTTTTTGTGTACGTTCCGTTCTCCTATAAATAGGAGATGTACTCTGAGATAGAAAGAACTTTGGCATGTATTTTCTGTCTAATACTCTTTGTGTACTTTGAAAGTATAATCGAGCTGAAACAAGATCTTATTTACTTCTCAGTGTTCATCTACTTTGATTACTCTGATTTCTTTCATACACTCGATTAATCACTTCTATAATTGGTATCAGAGCAGGAATCATTATTGCAACTGATCTGATTTTCATTCTGAATCATAAGTTTTTGATTCAAAAGTTTCCGCACTTTTTGGTTCTGAAAATCACCTCATATCTTCATTTGTGATTTGATTCTGCATTTGATTTGTTTAGTCGAGTGATCGATTTGAAATTCCTGATCAATTCATTCATTCATTTGTGAAATTCATCAAGTTTTTCTAAAATTCACATCCGTACTTTCATGGCGAGTTTTAACATGAATACGATGACCTCTTTTTCTCATCTTCTAGGATCTTCAACGAAGATTCCTATGCAAATCCAGATTATTATGATAAGTGGGCTGATTGAATGGAGGATTATATGAATGGACTAGACGAAGAGCTTTGGAATTGCATTACTAGAAATGTTCAACCTCCTTTGAATGTTCAGAACATTGGTTCATCTGGTTCACTCAAGCTGTTAGTGAAAAATCTAATAGGCGGAAGAAAAATGAGAAAAGATGCATGAGGGAACTGTGAGGTGCATTGCCACATGTTGTTTACAACTATATGCATGGTTGTAAAACTGCTAAAGAAATCTGGAATACTGTCAAAGAGAAGTTTCAAGGAAGTGAGAAGATGAATATTAATTTTGTGAAGTAATGGTTGGTTGAGTTGAAAGATGTCAAACAAAAAGATGGTGAATCTATTGAAGGATAATATGATCGTTTGAACAAACTCATTTACAGATGCAATCGTTATGGAATCACACGGTTAATCATGGAGTTCAATCTCACATTCATTATGGGACTTCGTAAGGAATGGAGAAGCGTTAGCATGATGGTGAAAAATCAACAGAGTTTTGATAATTCAACCTTGAATGATCTATACAACTGGTTGAAGACCCACGGAGGATAAGTTAATGAAATAGCCGAGGAGACAAAAATGAGCATGGGAAGTCCATTAGCTTTGGTTTTGAAAGTGACTGAGAAGGAGACAATGGAGAAAGAGAATTCTGATGAAGAATGATTTTTAATGAATTCTGACGATGAGGCTATTGCTTTTTACTCTAACAACAGAGTAAAGAAGTTTTTCAAGAAACCTTTTAATCCAAAGTGGAAACCAATTGATGGTAAAAGAAGTTTATCAACAAAGTTGTGAGTGATGATAAGAAAAAGGTCGAAAAGAATGCTGTGAAGACTGATAATGTAAAACTCGAAAAAGAAGCTCAAAGGTGACTCTGGAATTGATTGTCATTATTGCCACAGTGCAAATCACATGGCTAATGAATGTATGCTTCGAAAGAAGGATGAAAAGAAGAACAAGGTGAAAGACGAAGCATATTATGTTGAACGTCTGGAGGAAGTTCGAGCAAAAGCTAAGGGAATGTCTTTGGTTGCTAGAGGTGAAGGTGGAGATGATGGTACTTATCAGATATGGTCATCTGGATCAGATGATGAGGAGATGCGTAATCCTATGCATGGAGAAATGTATGCAAGGTTTGAGGAAAAAGATTAAGAAGTGGTGATTGGTCGTTGTTTTGTGACCAAGGGTGGAGATAAATCACCAATGACTACCAAGGTACATTTTATTCTTCAATCTTTTAATATTCCTTTACAAGCATATGATTCTGAGATAACTGCTTTGATGATACTGTTGCTTATTTCGATACTCTTGTTGTGTCTGCTCGTAACGAGGTTAAGAAATATATGGATTCGAAAAGAGGGAGGGTTGAGTATCTAGAACTTCAATTGAAAAATCTTAGTTGTGATAGGGAAAATTTGGACAATGATGTAAGGATGTTATTAGCACAAAAGAACATATATTGTAATTTTGCTAAACGTCTATATGTAAAATTAACTGTATTGCATCATTCATCTGATATAAGCAAAGAGCAACATAGGAAGTTATTACATTTTCTAGCTTTCAAAAGAGAAAAGGTTGATAGCATATCTTATGACTGTGAAAAAACCATAGCCAAATTCGACAAAATTCCTGATAATCGATTTGCTTATGGTATTGTTAAAATAGATGAATATCTTGATGCTGATGAACTTGTTGAAATTGTGAATGACACATTGACCAAAAGCAAACAAATAATTTTTTTGAAAAGAACTGAGAATTCGAAATCTGACTCTCAATCTAATTTCGCTGATATCGATGATAATTCTGATAGTTTTAGCGAAATCAGTGAAATTGAGGAAGAGGAAAGTGTCGATTGTTCTCAGTTGTCTGTCATTAATGTCACATCTAAGTCTAAATACAAAGAAATATGTAATGATTCGATGGTTAAGATTGACACTCACAAACCCTCTACTTCGAAAGTTTTTGATTTCGATCATGCGAGTGTTAGAGATAGTCAAACTGATAGTAGTGATGATGAGGACGAGGATGAGGTTTCAAAAAATTCAAAGTCAGAAAAGAATGCGTCAAAAGAAACAATCGTTCCTTGAATTGTTGTTGATCAAGTGTATGGAGATACTGAAAATTTCGACAAAGTAATGACTGAAAAAGGTGCTCATTATCTTGAAACGAATACGGCTATGTATCCGAATGTCAAGTGCACAGATGATATCATTTTTCCAAATCAAGTGTTTGTCACTACTGGGAATATTGATAACATTAAACCGAAATTTAAAAAGATGGTTGAAGAAGATAACAAGAATACATCAGATGAAGGATTCTTTTCAAATCAAAGCACTGTCGAAAATAATCTCACAAAGAATTCCTACATTTTTCAAAGACAAAAACCACAACGAAAGTGGGTTGAAAAACAACAATTTTCAAAAGAAGTTTCAAAACAAAATGTTGTTGAAACAAATCAAATGGTTAAAATCAATTCATGAGATTTTAAGGAACTAATTGAAATTTTTTTTAAAGAAAATGGAATTTCGATAAGACAAGCAAGAAAGAAATTTTTTTGGCAAGTTGTGGATAATCGTAAGAAACCAAATGATTTGACAAAGAAAAAGACTGAAAATAAAGTGTCTAAATCTGTTAAGACAATGTCTTCAATAAATTCAGATATTAAGAAAAATCCCGCTCAAACACAAAAGTCTTTGTGTCAATCATTACCAACAGAAAATTCTACGAAAGTTAAATCTCAAACAACCAAGTTTTTGTCCCGGAATCTTAATCAACATGATCACACAAAGAAGTTTTCTACATCTCAATCATCAAGGAATTTTAGAATCCACAATTAACAAAGGTTTTCACAAAATTATTTTTTAAAACAAAATTCTTTTACACAACAATCATCGAATTTTCAAAATCATTTTTCTTCGAAAACAGGTTTTCACTCAAATGTTGTAAATCAAAAGTTTGTAAATGTTAGAAGAAAACCAAATGAAAAATTCACTCCACAAAAACCAAACTTTCCAAATCCATCTATGAAACAACCTTCGAAAGTTTCCTACATAAAGGGTCATTTCGATATGAACAACTTAGATAATTGGCTTAAAGGTAAAGGCAAAATCTATCAATTTGGAAAATATTCTCAACAATAAATCAAAGATGCCTATGAGACATCTTTGAATGAATCTTCAAGTGGAAGCACTTCTACGAAAGAATCTAATCCGTTTGTTCAAACTTGGCGACTAATTTTGAAAGTAAAGAGTTTTGAGAATCTAACTGAGAGGAAAAAGGCGAATGTCAATGACAATCCTAAATCTTCGAAAGTTTATGTTTCTACGCCTTTAACTCATGATGTGGACTTAATTGATAGTTTCAAATCAAAAGTTTGAAATTGGGTCTGAAGTTCAAATTTACATTCTGTTTTTCAAGCTAATTACCAAGGACCCAAACAGCCTTGGGTACCTAAATTCTTTCATTAATTGTAGGTTTTGTGTGACGAGCAATATGACGAAAAATGGTATATTGATAGTGGTTGCTCGTGTCACATGACTGGAAAGAAAGAAAATTTATGAGACTTCAGAAGTTTGGATGATGCATGAGTCGTGAAGTTTGGAAACAATCACAAATGTGAAGTGAAAGGTTATGGTAAAGTCGTGAATGGTAAGTTTAAAGTCAATCGAGTTGCTTATGTCGAAGGTCTTCAACATAACTTGATAAGTGTTTCGAAACTTGTTGTGGGAACTGGAAATCAAATAGTGTTCAATAAAGAAGGAAGCATTATTTCAAATGTCGAAACAAAAGAGGTTTTGTTAAAATCCAAGAGACTTGGTGACATGTTCACTCTCAATATCAAACTAATTGTTGGGAAACCTTCAGTGTGCTTACTTTCGAAAGGTCCAACAGATGTTAGCTGGTTATGGAATCGAAGGCTTTTTCATTTGAATTTTGAAATCTAAACAAATTGGTGGTAAATGATCTTGTTCGAGGTTTACCTGTTTTAAAGTTTGACAATGATACTTTATGTGTCGCTTGCAAATAAGGAAAACAACATCGTCAAGGACATCCAATTGTCATAGAGTCGAACATTGTTGAACCGTTGGAACTTCTTCATATTGACTTATGTGGACCATCAATTGTTGAAACACTCAACAAGAAACAGTACATTTTAGTCATTGTTGATGATTTTTCACAATTCACTTGGGTTTATTTTCTCAGATTAAAATCTGAAGTAGCTCAAACAATGATTGATTACATCAAGCAAATAGAAACAAGCTTAAGGAAGAAAGTTTGAAAAATCAAGAGTGATAATGGCTCTGAATTTAAGGACAATGTTTTTGATTCGTTCTTAACGGACAAAGGAATTTCGCATAATTTCTCTTCACCATATACACCACAACAAAATGGTGTAATTGAAAGACGAAATCATTCTCTTTGTGAAGCAGCAAGAACGACGCTCACATATGCGAATCTTCCTCAATATTTTTGGGCTGAAGCAGTTTCTACAACATGTTTTACTCAAACTCGATCATTCATTCATCGTCGTTTCAATATTACTCCTTATGAAATTATCAATAACTAAAAACCTAATGTCAAATTCTTTCATGTTTTTGGTTGTAGGTGTTTTATTATGAATCTCAAGGATAATCTTTCGAAATTTTAATCAAAGGCTAATGAAGGCATATTCTTGGGATATTCACATAATTCGGTTGCATATAGAGCATTGAATAAACGAACGAGAAAAGTGAAAGAAACATTTAATCTCACATTTGATGATTATTATGTTAAAAGAGTTGCAAAAAGCTTTGAACAACATCCAATTATTAATGAATCAAATGATGAATCTACAAATGTTAATTTGATAGATTTTGAGTATGATTTAATTTTTGGTGTTCCTGATAGTGCTGTTGATGCTGAAGTTAATGCCGCGGACAATCGAATATCTGAAGCATCAAAGCATTTTGAAAATTCGACATTAACACAAGAAAATTTAGCTTTAAACTCAACATTGATTTCTCCTAGAATTGACGAAAGTATGCTAGATGATCAAGTGGAGGAGGAGCACATGCATTCAACTTCTCATGTTGAGGGGGAGCATTCTTTCGAGGGGGAGAATAAGAGAATGAATGGAGGTGTCGAGGGGGAGCATCAAGATGATAATAATGTCTAAGGGGAGCATATTAATACAAATATGTCGAATGTGAATCAAAATGAAACTTTTCTTGATTCAACTAATAATGTTTCTGTTGCATGTTCAGAAATGATGAATTGTATGAAGATGCACCATTGGATATTCATCCAGCATATCCACCACTAGAAAATGGACACGAAATCATCCAAAAGAACAAGTCATTGGAAATCCACAAGATGAAGTATTGACTACAGCTCAAATTCATGCAAAGAATGAGGTACTTAATGCTCATCAAGAGTTTTGCCTGATTAATGTTTTTATTTCGAAAATCGAGCCTAAGACAATTAAGGTTGCAATGGAACACTTAGATTGGGTTGTTTCTATGCAATCTGAATTAGCTGAATTCGAAAGAAACAAGATTTGGAGATTAATTCCTAAACCTGAAGATGTTTCGATTATTGTTTTAAAATAGATTTTAAAAAATAAAACCGACAAAGATGACAACATTGTTCGAAATAAAGCTAGGTTTGTAGTTAAAGGCTATTCGCAACAAGAAGATATCGATTATGAAGAAACCTTTTCCTTTGTCACAAGACTCGAGGCTGTTCGAGTATTTTTAGCCTATGCAGCTCACAAGGATTTTGATGTATATCAAATGGATGTCAAATGTGCTTTTCTCAACGACGAACTTGAAGAAATAGTTTACGTTGACCAACCTCCAGGTTATGTAAATGAAGAATATCCTGATCATTGTTATATCTTAGATAAAGCTGTTTATGGGTTAAAACAAGCACCAATAGCATGGTATGCAACTCTTACCAATTTCTTAAAACAATCAGAATTTAAACAAGGATCAGTTGACCCCACTTTATTTCGAAAGAAAGTTAGGGATCATCTAATGCTTGTTCAAATTTATGTTGATGATATTATCTTTGGCTTTACTGACGCTTCTTTGTCTAGTGAAATCAAAAGCTTAATGAAAAGTCAGTTTGAGATGAGTATGATGGGAAAGACTAACAATTTTCTGGGGTTAAATATTAGTCAAAGTAGAGAAGGCATTTTTATCAATCAAGAAAAATATACCAAGAATTTGCTTGAAAAGTTTGGATTGATGAATAGCACAAAGTTAAGAGTACCCAATGGCGGTTGGAACAAGGCTTACACCTTCGTTAGATAAACTTGATGTTGATCTTACTTTATATAGGAGCATGATAGGTTCGTTGCTTTATCTTACTGCAAGTCGACCTGATATCATGTTTTGTATTTGTAATTGTGCTAGGTATCAAGCAAATCCCAGAGAACCTCACTTAACTGCTGTGAAAGATATCTTTCGTTATCTCAAAGAAACAATTTCGTTAGGATTGTGGTATCCTTCGAAATCAGGCTTTTTCATTCAAGCATTCTCAGATTCAGATTTGGGAGGTTGCAATCTTGATCGAAAAAGTATAAGTGGCGGATGTTAGTTATTGGATTGGAAGCTTGTTAGTTGGTAGTTGAAAAAGAATAACTTGTGTTGCAATTTCAACTACTGAAGTAGAGTATGTTGCGGCGGCTGCTTGCACTTCTCAAATCATATGGATCCAAAGCCAATTACGAGATTATGCAGTAAATATGAAAAAGATTCCATTGTATTGTGATTCTTAAAGTGAAATATGCATTTGTCATAATCCAGTATAACATTCGAAATAGAAACACATTGCACTTCGTTATCATTTCATAAAAGATCATGTGGAGGATGGAAATGTTGAAATTCATTTTGTAAAGACAACTGATTAGCTAGCTGATATCTTTACAAAACCCTTGCATGAAAAGTCATTTGTTAGAATTTTAACAGGTTTGGGAATGATAGAAGCAAGTTATGTTCCAAGACTAATTTCGAAAGAATGAAAAGATGGTGTAAGGAAAAGTTTCAATTCAGAGGTAATGGTTAATCATTCAGAGCTTACTGTTCATATTCAGCGCTTCGACACGCTTCGCTTTCGATATCCATAATGAAAAACTTTCGCGAGTTTGGCACATTTACATTTTTGTTATTTTTCTTTCAAAAACATCAAAAACCGCAAAAATATTTTAGTTAGTTGTTCTTTAGTTTCGAAAAATCAAAAACCACAAAAATATTTTCGTTAGTTGTTCTTTATTTTCGAAAAATCAAAAACCACAAAAATATTTTCATTAGTTGTTCTTTATTTTCGAAAAATCAAAAACCACAAAAATATTTTCGTTAGTTGTTATTTATTTTCAAAAAATCAAAAAAAAAACACAAAAATATTTTCATTAGTTTTTCTTTAATTTCGGAAAACTCAAAAATACAATTTTTTTTGTTTTGTTTGTTTTTCATTTCGAAAATATAAAATCCAAAAAGATTTTTGTTACCTCATGCAGTTTACAATGAAGATTTTCAGAAATCATGCTTGCAGCTCTGGGGACAGGTATTCTTTCGAAAAACTTTGAACTAGTTAAGTTGTCCCTAGAAGCATGCTGCAGCATGTCGACCCAAGCCTCCATTGATTCAATGTGTATTTTCGAAAGCCTTAATGAAATTTTTCCTTACGAAAATTTCTTCCCAATCAGGTTGTATTCACATTAGTCCCTGAGCTACCTTACTCTTCTCAAACGAGTTAAGAGTTTACTGCTTGGTCTAATCATAGTAGAGGTGCAATCGTTTCGAAAACCAATCTTTTCATCCTTAATTTCTAACACATTCACACACAAAGACGTATGTCCAAGAGATCTTTGTTCGAAACCAATCAAAATTTAGACATATCAAACATCTGTGTTTATGATCTGGATTCATGAGGCCATGATGAAAGTGAAGCCCACTAATTTGAAAACTTTTTAAGGAATTAACGAGGAACTTTGTTCCAGATTTTCACGAAACACTTGTTTCAGTACCAATTTTTTGATACTCAAAATCATATTCTTTCGTTATGAGTGATCTTGATCAAATTTTCAAAACCCATAACATTTGTTTCCTAATATGGTCCAGATAAAAGGTTGTCTTTCTGAATATGATTTCTATATGAGTATCATTCGTTATCTTTGTCACATCAAAAGTTATCCAAAGCATATTTGTCACTAACTACACTGGTTAAACAAGTAATTTCGGTTACAATTGCTCAGGTCATCCATATGTTCAACGAGATGTGTCATCAACCACCTCTTACCAAGATCAGTGACTTCAAGAAATCAAGCCTGCCCTGTATCTGGAACTTTCTCTTTGACATTTACCTTCGATGCTTAATTGGTCGAAGTGTAGGGCTTGACAAGAGTCGAATGGAAGTGTATGCTATGGTGGATGGAACATACTATGATCTGAATGTGGATTATGCCTCGCCGATGTGGAAGGAGTTTCTTAAAAGCGTAGAAAACGAGAATGTGGTTCAAGGGGTTTCGTGTGCTTGGTATTAGAGTTTGATCATATGTTATGCATATGAGAAAGAAGGAATTCATGTTCCAGTTGATGAACCAAAAGCCGAATTTTTGAAATATCATTTTTCGAAGACAGTTGAAGATGAGGCAGAGGTATTTCCAAACATTGCAAGAATTCTGGATGCTATGCTCAAAAAGATAGATCCGTCGAATCCTATATTGGTGGCGTATTTACGAAAGATTAATCCTTCAGTGGAAACTGGAGTTCCTTACCAGGAAGTGATGAGGGGTATTCCAAGAAATCCAAGAAGTCAAAGAATGAAATTGAAGCAATTCCTTCGTAAAAAAGTCCTAAGAAGATCCTGGCTAAATCGCCAACAAAGCATGCTGATAATAAGGAAAAAGAAAAGAAGAAAGTGGTCAAGAAAATTGAAGTGACTAAAGCTGGTTCTTCGAAGGACATAATACCTTTGAAATTAGGGGTGTTTAAAAGATTGAGGAAGTTGTCACACAAGTCCAAAGTATCCTCTGATGATCACTCTTCTTTAATTCGAAAAGCACAATTGAATAGGAAGGGAGTTCTTGTTCGTGAAATCCTAGCACCAGTTTCTCCATCCTCAAAGAAAAGAAGAGCTGAAGATGTTGCAAAACATATAGCTGATAAGAGAAAGAAGAGGAAGCTGGTTATTCACGAAGACTCATCAGACAGTGAGATTGTCCCAGAAACACCTTTGGGATCGAATTCACCACTCAAAACATCTACTCCTACAACGGTTGTTGTAATTCCATCTGAAGTTGTGGTGATTAAGTCAGTTACTGAGGAGGTTCCAACTTCAGGTATTCTTGTAACACATATCTGATATGGGTGCAATGTCAATATGGGTGAGGATGTCACGATGTCCTCTATTTCTCAAGGTATAATCACTTCATCTACTGTCGAACCCACTTCTGTCATGAACACTTCACTTCTAACATTTATTTTGAAAGTTCTCACCACCACAACTTCACATACTTTCAAAACAATCTTACAACAGCCCTTCACTACTTTGTTCACATCTCAATCCACTGATCCACCAAAGCCTACTTTCGATGATGAAACTGATGAAGGAGGTTTCAGAGGAGTACTTGCAGACTTAGAATTTGATTATGAGGAAGAAAACCTTCAAGATCATATGCTAATGTCTGGCAAATAGTTCAAGATACTTAATCGCAAACTCAACTCTATTCTTCAATCCCAAGGACACTCAGGGGCAAAACATTCTGTTTCGGGTATAGAGGTAGATGTAATGCTCAAGGCACAGGAGTTACGAATTCAAGAAAAGATAGATCTCTTGGATAAAAACAATGAGCTCAGAGTCAAGGCTCAAGCTGACTTATTCAATGGGGAAATCAAAGATCTGAGGATGGTAGCAAAAGAACGTCATGTTCTATTTGTTAAATATGTCAAGACTATACGAGAAGATGTAAATCGCAATCTTGAGGATATGACGGTTGAAGTTTCGAAAGAAATTCACGACTTGAGTACCAATTACTCTTCTCTTCATTCGAAAGTTGATATCATTGTTGGGGCTGTTAAGAAAGTAGTGGAATACTATCAGTCCTCAGTTTCTTAGAATGAAGCAAAGGCAAATGAAGATGTTCTGAATTTCGAAAAGCTCGGAGTCTTACTTAAAGAATTGAAGAAAATTGTGTCAAAGCCTATTACAACTTATATTTTCACTCCTGAGTTTTTAACTCATAAATTCAATTATCTTGAAGCAGCAATAACGAAAGCAGTGGCTCCTCTATCAAAATTTGTAGATATCTTACCAACCGGTGCCCCACATGTTGTCACATGGGTGCAAGGGAGAGAAAAGGAGTTTGTTGGTATAGAAGGGAAAGTAAGCAAAGGAGGAGAAAAGAAAACAAAAAACAGTTGGCAAGGTGATTTCAACTCAAATCCCAATTCCCATTGTTTTGAAAGTTACTACAGTAATGGCAACGAAAACAACGACAAGACCCATTCAAAAAGGGATTGTTATTGGTTCGGAAGTTGTTGGAGGGGGTTCAAGCTCTTTGAAACCAAAAACAACTGAAGCTTATAGAGATAAGGGAAAGGGGATTGTTGTTGAAAAGTCGAAAGATGAGAAGAAGGTAGAAATTGAAGAAGAAATGGAAAAGCAAAGACAGATACAAAGTATTCTGAGGCTTCACGAAAATGATCCACTAACACTGGATAAAGGCAATCCAACGAAACTTCATAGCTATGAAAATATCGAAGCCATATTATTATACAACCACATGTATGCATTCAAAAAGAAGCCAAGAAGAAGGTATTCTATCGAAAATACTGATATGAATCAGCTTGATTTTCCGGTAAATGAAATGATGTTCATCATAACACAATACCAAATAATTGAGAAGTTTTAGAATGAAGATGATTTTCTTCATATTTCATGCTGTGGTTGGAAAAGATCAGGAGGAGGTATGGTCCCTTATCAAGATAGTTCGAGTGATAAGCGTGACAAAGGATGTTTTGTTTGAAGACACGATCCAAATTTTTTGGTTTAATGTGGTCAGAGCGAACAATGTAGCATGTGATTTTTCTGTTGCTGATTTCCCATTGATGAACTCGAATGATGTTATTCAAGTTGCATTAATTCTTAAGGTTATGGATGTTTCGAAACTACAAGGAACAGGAAAGGAAATTTTGAGACTTGGGCTTGGTCATATCAAAATTTTCATAGAAAATTACTATGATTGTATAGCCTTGACTGATATAGAGCTATCTTTTGCATTTGGAAAAGAAGTAAAAGTGGATATGGAAGTTGTGAAGTCACAAGCTGAACTTAAGAAGTTTGCTGATGGAGAAATTTGTTTAAAGCCATTGGGGTTAGTCTTTTCAGGAAAAGACAAAAAGGGAAAAGCAAAGAGATTTTTATTTCAAGCTTTGGAAGTTGAAAGGTATACAACAACTCAGTATATGAACTTTATTGTTCGTATGGATAACTGTAAAAAGAACAACGAAGGAGATAAAGATGAAATGAAGAAGGTGACAAGCTTGTACACTGAAATTCGAAGGATGATGCATTTTGCTGCTCAAATTCTCACAAACTAAAGTTCGACACTGATTACAAAGTGGGAGAATGTTGAGTCAAATTTATTGTAATGTGTCGAAGTTTGTTGAGTTAGTTTCGATAGTTTTGTAATCTATTTACTAAGGCATTTTTAGTAACGAAGTCTGAATGTCGAATCCTTAGTATTTTTTGTGTACTTTTAGCTCTCCTATAAATAGGAGATGTACTCTGAGATAGAAAGAACTTTGGCATGCATTTTCTCTCTAATACTCTCTGTGTACTTTGAAAGTATAATCGAGTTGAAACAAGATCTTATTTACTTCTCGGTGTTCATATACTTTGATTACTTCGATTTCTTTCATACACTCGATTAATCACTTCTACAATATTAATTTGTTATGCTTATGTATGTACGTGCTCTTATATATGGACTTTTTGGTTGATGGTATGTCGGCTCATGTTCTTTTCGATTCGGGAGCTACTCGATCGTTCATGTCTATTGCACTTAGCAAGAAGTTCCGGGATGATCTAGGGACTTTGGATTCCCCGCTTTAGGTTGAGATTGCGAATGACCGCACCGTGAGTGATGCGAGGGTATATCGGGATTGTGCCCTGAATGTGTTTGGAGAGAGGTTCCGTGTTGATTTGATTCCGATACCAGTGCGAGGACTAAAGGTGATTGTCGGGATGGATTGGTTGGGGGCCAATGGAGCCCTGATAGATTGTGAGTGCTAAGTGGTGAGGGTTCGAACCCCAAGTGGGGGAGAACTAGTTATTCATAGGGAGAGGTCCTCATAGGGCCAACCCTCTGTTCGGCTGCGAGGGCTAGGAGACTTCTCCATCAGGGTTGTTCGGGATTTTTGGCATACATCGCAGATACGAGGGTTGAGTCCACGACAGATTTGGGCAGTGTACCGGTTGTACGAGATTTTCGGGATGTCTTTCCCGAGGAGTTATCTGGGGTCCCTTTGGAGAGGCAGGTAGAGTTTTGCATTGATTTGGTTTCGGGTGCAGCTCCGATAGCCAAGGCACCATACCAGCTAGCTCTGCCTGAGATGCAAGAACTATCCACTCAACTTCAGGAGCAACTAGACCAAGGGTTTATCCGTCCGAGTAGCTCTTCGTGGGGAGCACCGATCCTGTTTGTAAAGAAGAAGGATGGGTCACACAGGATGTGCATCGATTATCAGGAGTCGAACAAGATAATGGTGAAAAACCGTTAGCCGCTTCAGAGGATCGATGATTTGTTCGATCAGCTTCAGGGTGCATCTTGTTTTTCCAAGATTGATCTTCAGTCGAGGTACCATCAGATGAAGATTAGGGATGAAGATATATTGAAGATAGGTTTCAGGACTCGGTACGGTCACTATGAGTTGGTGGTGATGCCATTCGAGCTCACTAATGCCCCAACAACGTTCATGGACCTCATGAACAGGGTGTGAAGACCGATGTTGGATCGGTCTGTGATCGTTTTTATCAATGATATATTGGTCTATTATAAGACCAAGGAGCAGCACGAGCAACATTTTACGGAGGTACTGGAGACACTGAGGGCGGAAAAGCTTTATGCCAAGTTCTCAAAGTGGGATTTTTGGTTGGGTGAGATGTAGTTTTTGGGGCACATCATCAACCATGAGGGTATTTTCATTGATCTAACCAAGATTAAGGCAGTGAAGCGATGGGAATATCGAAGAATGCATATGAGATCCATAGCTCCTTGGGCATAGCGAGGTATTACCAGAGATTTATTCAGGATTTATCCAAGATTGTCGTACCTTTGACTCGCTTGGCCAAGAAGGATGTGACGTTTTGGTGGGGCCCTGATCAGCAGTTGGCTTTCAAGACCATGAGATAGAGACTATGTGAGGCCCCTATTTTAGCACTACCGGAGAGGTTGGATGATTTGGTGGTTTTTTGTGATGCGTCTATCATAGGGTTAGGGGCTGTTTTGATGCAGAGGGGGCATGTGACCGCGTATGCCTCGAGGCAGCTGAAGCCTCATGAGGCAAACTACCCCACTCACGACCTGGAATTGGGGGCGGTGGTGTTTGCCCTCAAAATCTGGAGGCACTACTTGTACGGAGTTCGGTGCACCATTTATGCTGACCACAAAAGTTTGAAATATTTAATGGATCAACAAAACCAGAATATACAGTAGAGGAGGTGGTTGGATGTACTGAATGACTATGATTGCAGGATTTTGTACCACCCCAGGAAGGCCAATGTGGTCGAAGATGCTCTGAGCCGTAAGGCGGAAAGTGCTCTGATCATAGTTATTTGTCTGAGGATGATGGTGATTTCCCTATTGCTGGATATGATCAAGAAGGCTCAGGTGGAGAGTCTGAAGAGAGAAAATTGGAAGTTAGAGCGGATTCGGGGTCAGATTCCCTTGTTTGTTTGGGATGGTCGGGGTCTTTTGACACAGTGTGGCCGGGTGTGGGTACCGACATCTGGGGGAGTGAGACAGAAGATCTTGGAGGAGGCACACAAGTCCAAGTTCTCTATTCATCATGGGGCTGCAAAAATGTATAAAGATCTGACATTGATTTACTGGTGGCCCTACATGAAGCGAGAGGTCTCTTAGTTCATGGAGTGGTGCTTCACCTGTAGAAAGGTCAAGGCCGAACAACAAAGGCCTTATGGAAAGGTTCGGCCTCTACCCATTCCCATGTGGAAATGGGAAGAGATCACCATGGACTTCATCAAAAAGTTACCAAGGACGGATAGGGTGTGGATTCCATCTGGGTCATTGTGGACAGGTTGACGAAGAGTGCCCATCTTAATCCGATCTCCGAGATTATATTTGCTGAGAAATTAGCAGATATCTATGTGCGAGAGGTGGTGGTTAGGCACGAAGTGCCGGTGTCCGTGATCTCGGATCGTGATGTACGCTTCACCTCCAGGTTTTGGAGGAAGTTCCATGAGGAATTGGGCACCCATTTCCATTTCAACACAGCTTACCACCCTCGGACCGATGGTCAGAGCGAGCGGACGATTCAGACACTCGAGGATATGCTTCGAGCTTGTGTATTGGACTTCGGAAGGAGTTGGGATACATACCTCCCACTAGCAGAGTTTTCATAAAACAATAGTTATCTTGCTAGTATTGACCGACCACCGTTTGAGATGTTGTATGGTCGGAGGTGCAGGACTCCCATGTGCTGGTGTGAGATAGGGCATCGAGTCATGGGAAGCACCGAGGTGGTGCTCAAGACTACCAAGTTGATTCAGTAGGTGCGCGACAGGCTACAAGTTACACATAGCCGTTAGAAAAGTTATGCAGACCGGCGTAGATCATACCTTGAGTTTCAGGTGGGAGATTTCTTCTTGCTAAAAGTGTCACCATGGAAGGGTATCATTAGGTTTCGGAAGAGGGGCAAGTTGGGGCCCCGATTTATTGGTCAGATCAGGATTTCTGCCCGAGTAGGCAAGGTTGCTTATTGACTTGACCTTCCGGATGAGCTGATTCAGATTCATAACACCTTCCATGTGTCCCAGCTTCGGAAGTGTGTCACTGACAAGGCTATACTTATCTCTTTAGATGACACTCAAGTAGATGAGAGCCTGAACTACATTGACAAACCCGTTGCGGTTTTGGTAGGAAGACTTAGGTTCTTCGTAACAAGGAGGTGAAGCTAGTGAATGTGAAATGGGAGCACCAAAAAGGCTCCGAATGGATATGGGAACTGGTGGATTAGATTCGGGAGCATTACCCGGATCTATTTGCGTCTACGGACTTCGAGGACGAAGTCTAGTCCAGGTGGGAGAGAGTTGTAACACTCCAAATCAGGTAAACCGTTCTAACACCTTGCAATGATCTAATTTGGGAAAAATGGTCCCTTTTGTACACTGGGCGTACCTAAGTGTACACTTAGCTTACAATGAAGGAAGGATCGTGAAGGAATATTAAGTACATGGGGCGTACACGACAGAGGACCAAAACCCTAAAACCCAGACTTGAGACCTATTTATTCATCCTTAAGCCACTTGGACCAAACCCTAATCATCCTATAGAGTCTCATTTCGTCCCTATACCCCAGTTTTCCTTTGAGAGTGTGATTTTGGAAAATAGAAGTGTGTTTCAGGCCATTTTGGAGCTTATTCAAGAAGAAGAAGTTAGTGAGCAAGTTTGGTGTGACATTGGGCTTCAAGAACCTGCATCTAATTCACCTTGAGGAGCTTCTGGAGGTATAAAGTTTGAATCTTGCCATCTTATTCATTAGATTGAGTTTGGTTTTTCTATATTGTCCCTTTTGTTGGTTCTTGGATCTTCTCTTGAGAGTTGAGGAACTCTAGAGACTAAGATGGTTAGATCTGAGCTTTGTGAGCTTGCTAGATGCATAAAGGTACTAGCTTGAAGGTTATCTAGACTCCATGCATGAGTTTCAAGCTTTATATGAAGTCTTAATGTGAAGAATGAAGTTTTGAAGTCCCTTATAGCATATAACGACATAAAGTTTCCAACTTTATGCCCTAGGACGTCGTAATGAGCTCAGATATGATATTGGACATTAGAATATCAAGTATTAGGCACTTAATGGAAGTGGTGCTTAATCTGCTCGTATTTTGGGCGTAATATAGTGTATGCAGCAAGTATAGCCAAGGACTCAGTACGCTAAGTGTACTAAAGTGGTATGCTTGGCGTACGTACCAGTTGGTTTTGGGCTTCACATGGGCTTGTAAACTCTTTGGGCTTTAATCTGTTTTGGGGCCTTGTCATATTTTGGGATAGTGGTCCGATTAATCTGTTTTTGGCCATGATTGTTTTGGTTGGGTCTCATTAGGCCATGTGGCCCATTAATAGCTTTAGACACGGACTTTGAGTCCATTAGCAAAGGAAAGACTCTTGGGCCATTATAAAAGGACTTGGGCTTAGGTAATTGGGTTCTTTAATTAGATTGTATTTAATCCTAATTTTGGGTTAATGGTAATATTGTTCAGCACGGGTGGGTTCAGACTGTTAGGCGAGCAACTTTCGTGTTCAGCAAACCAAGGTGAGTGGTCACACGATACCATTGGTCGAAGGCACCAAGGCCGCCCCACTATTTGCTATGTTGTATGCTAGTTGATTATGTTGTATGTAGTATGCTAGTTGTATTTATGATACTTGCATGGAAGACCTCAGGGCGGGGTGGGGGGGGGGGGGTTCCCGAGGCAATTAGATATAAGATCGTGTGGGGGTTCCCATGGCATTCCAGGATAAGACCATGTTAGGGGTTCCCATGGCACCCGATATAAGACCTTGGAGGGTTTCCGGGTCATCATTAGTGAAGACCATGTGGGGGTTCCCATGACATTGGGATAAGAGTATGTGGGGGTCCCCATGGCACTCGGAGTAAGACCCTGGAGGGTTTCCAGGGCATCCTTATATGTTTGTATGCATGCCTTATGTAGCTGATATGGTTTATGTGATTATGTGGATTGTGTGGGGTATGTTATGGGGAAATCACTAAGCGTTAGCTTAGAGTTTGTTGGTTGTTTAAGGTATTTCAGGATCTAAGGGCAAGAGCCCGGCGTGATGGCGCGTTATGCACTCTCTGGCGTTTTGTTTGTGGACACTCTAATTTCATGAATAATTTATCTAATGTTATGGATTTTTGAAAACAATTGTAATCAGAATTTTATAATTAATGTGCACGATTTAGTACTTTTAATGAAAAATTTTATTTGAAAATTTGGGCTTTTACAAGTTGGTATCAGAGACTTGGTTTGAGGGATTAGGGCACACTCTCGAGTTTGTCAAAACTCAAACTGAGGGAATGGTAAAAATTGTTTTCAAAAATCAAAGTTCAAAACTTCTTAAAACCAATTTCTTGTAAGAAAAAGGGAGAATGCTATGCGCATAATCGGCCGAGCTCAACTAAGTGTTTTCCCTAATATGTTAGCCATGCTATATTGATATTTGGAATGTCATAATTGGATGGATCTTGCTATGTGTATGCTTTCAAAATTATACACGGTTAGGATCTTATAGCCTTATAATAATTGATTTGGCCCTATTTCTTGTTCCTTGTTTGGTTGTGGTCCTCGGGTAGAGTCTGTTATTCGATAGTCTATGTGATCCTGTTCTGTGTATAATTTGCATGCATAAGGCAACCTGTTATGATTGATTTGAGTTCTGGTTTGATGGGGATGGAGCAAATCTTAGGATAACCTAGGATTTGAGTTATGTAGTAGTTTGTGAGATATGTTTTGTTCTGGGACGAATTAGAGTTATCAGGTAGAGCCTTGGGGAAGGTACAGGTAGGTGTGGAAGGTAGTATTGGGCCCGTACTACTAAAAACACAAGACCTATACCCGAACTAATGTTAGATCTAGAAGCTTTAAGGAGACCGGTGTGGAAGGATCCCCTTTTTGAATTTCTTGATCAATCTGTCTTATGTTATTTCAGTGCAGTATGGTGGTGACACGTCATGGAGCAGGGGTATTAGGAGCAGGATTTGGGTCAGGCTACGGTACTAAGCCTATTAACGAGAGGTTGTGCGAGCTTATCGCAACAGAGGTTATGAGGGGCATCCTTGACGGTATCCCAGTGATTTTCGAGACCATCAAGGAGGGATGATGAAGATCATGGAGGAGCGGCTCATGTATTTCCGAGCTAAGATTGCCGCGGGCTAGATTGGGGCCTGAACTTCGTCGTTCCAGGAGTTCAAGGCGTGCAAGGCGCCTGAGTTCGTTGGGGTCAGGGACTTCATAGTTAGTCGACACTGGGTGGAAGACATGGAGAACGCCCAACGGATGAGCTCTTGCCCTGAGGCGGAAAAAGTGGGGTTTGCTTCATGCATGTTGAGGTACCGAGCCAAGGACTAGTCGTAGGAGATGACCCACTAAGTGGGATCAGCTGGAGTGGCTGAGATGTCACGGAAGGAGTTTGTCAAGCGTTTTGACTTGGTTTTTTCACCATCCATTGAGGTGAACGTTTAGTGAGGGAGTTTCAGGAGCTACAACAGACCATCGAGACTATGGCGGAGATCACCGCCAAGTTTCGGGAACAAGCACTATTTATTCCGCAGTATGCTTTGGATGAGGATATGAGGAGGACGGGGTATCATTCCATCCCGAGGGATAATATCCATGAGGTCGTGAGCTTTTTAGGGTGAAAAATCTCGAATCAGATGGTGGAGAAGGCTCGGGAGCGGGAGTTGGAGTTGGAGTTCCGCACCAGGCGGAAGCTAAAGTAGGCTCAGATAGTTGTATGTCAGGCCAAAAAGCTTAAGACCTTGGATTCTTTTGGTAGGGGCGAGCAGGGTAGTGGCCGGTGTGGCAAGTGTGGGAGGTCACATAGTGGAGTTTGTCGGGTGACTTGCCTGGTATGTTATACATGTTGTCAGCCATGCCACGTGAGTAGGGACTGCCCCAAGAAGGGCTTGATTTATTTCCACTGCAACCAGACCGACCATAAAAGGGTCAATTGTCCGAGATTGAAGGGAGGGGGAGGAGCAGTGGCGACACCTGCGCCCGCCACAATAAGGATCACTAATGCCTACCCTACCAAGGGGGATGCTATTGCAGTAAAGAGCTGCACATTTCAGTTGACCACAGAGGACGCTCGAGTAGTGCCAGACGTCGTGGCTGGTACGTAATTTATTTTTCCCGCTCAATATTAATTTTTTATGCTTATGTATATATGTGCTCTTATATAGGGACCTTTTTGTTCAATGGTATGTCGGATCATGTTCTTTTCGATTCGGGAGCTACTCGATCGTTCGTATCTCTTGCACTTAACAAGAAGTTCTGGGATGCTCTAGGGACTTTGCTTTTTCTGCTTGAGGTTGAGATTGCAGATGAAGGCACCGTGAGTGTTGCGAGGGTATATCGGGACTGTGTCCTGAATGTGTTTGGGGAAAGGTTCCGTGTTGATCTGATTCCGATACTGTTGCAAGGACTAGAGGTGATCGTCGGGATGGACTGGTTGGGGGCCAATGGGGCCTTGATAGACCGCGAGTGCCAACTGGTGAGGGTTTGAACCCTAAGTGGGGGAAAACTGGTTATTCATAAGGACAGGGCCTCGTAGGGGCAAACCCTCTGTTCGAATGTGAGGGCTAGGAGACTTCTCCATCAGGGTTGTTTCGGATTTTTATCATACATATTAGATACGAGGGTTGACTCCACGACATATTTGGTCAATATACCGGTTGTATGAGATTTTCAGGATAACTTTCCCAAGGAGTTGCCTGGGGTGGCTCTGGAGAGGCAGGTAGAGTTTCGCATTGATTTGGTGCCGGGTGCAGCTTCAATAGCCAAAGCACCGTACCGGCCAGCTCCGCCTGAGATGTAGGAGCTGTCCACGCAACTTCAGTAGCTACTAGACTGAGGGTTTATCTTTTCGAGCAGCTTTCCGTGGGGACCACCGATCTTGTTTGTAAAGAAGAAGGATGGGTCACATAGGATGTGCATCGATTATCGGGAGTTGAACAAGCTAACGGTGAAAAACTGTTACCTGCTTCCGAGGATTGATGATTTGTTTGATTAGCTTCAAGGTGCATCTGGGTTTTCTAAGATTGATCTTCGGTCGGGGTAGCATTAGATGAGGATTAGGGATGAGCATATACCGAAGACAACTTTCAGGACTCGGTATGGTCACTATAAGTTTGTGGGGAAGCCATTCGAGCTCACTAATGCCCCAACAACGTTCATGGACCTCATGAACAGGGTGTGCAGACCGATGTAGGATCGGTCTGTGATCATTTTTATCGATGAGTTTGTGGTTTCGTGAGGTGCAGCGTTTGGGGCACATCATCAACCATGAGGGTATTTTGGTTGATCTAACCAAGATTAAGGCAGTGGAGAGATGGGGATACCAAAGAATGCATATGAGATCCATAGCTCCTTAGGCCTAGCGGGGTATTACCAGAGACTATGTGTGGCCCCCATTTTAGCACTACCCGAGGGGTTGGATGATTTGGTGGTTTATTGTGATGCATCTATCACAAGGTTAAGAGCTGTTTTGACACAGAGGGGGCATGTGATCACGTACGCCTCAAGGCAACTGAAGCCTTATGAGGCAAACTACCCCACTCACGACCTGGAATTGGGGGTGGTGGTGTTTGCCCTCAAAATCTAGAGGCACTACTTGTACGGAGTTCGGTGCACCATTTATACTGACCACAAAAGTTTGAAATATTTAATGGATCAACAGAACCTGAATATACGACAAAGGAGGTGGTTGGATATACTAAAAGACTATGATTGCGAGATTTTTGTGCCACCCCAGGAAGGCCAATGTGGTCGACGATGCTCTGAGCCGTAAGGCGGTAAGTGCTCTGATTAGATTTGTTTGTCTGAGGATGATGGTAATTTATCCGTTGCTAGATATGATCATGAAGGCTCTGGTGGAGAGTCTGAAGAGAGAAAATTGGAAGTTAGAGCGGATTTGGGGTCAGATTCCTATGTTTTTTCGGGATGGTCGGGGTCTTTTGACATAGTGTGGCCGGGTGTGGGTACCAGAATCTGGGGGAGTAAGACAGAAGATCTTGGAGGAGGCACACAAGTCCAAGTTCTCTATTCATCATGGGGTTACAAAAATATATGGAGATATGAGGTTGAGTTACTACTGGCCTTGCATGAAGCGAGAGGTCGCTTGGTTCATGGAGCGGTGCTTGACCTGCAGAAAGGTTAAGGCCGAACATCAGAGGTCTAATGGCAAGGTTCAGTCGCCACTTATTCCGATGTGGAAATGGGAAGAGATCACTATGGACTTCATCACGAAGTTACCGAGGACGACGAGGGGTGTGCATTCCATTTGGGTTATTGTGGACAGGTTGACGAAGAGTGCCCATTTTATTCCGATCTCTGAGAGTATCTCTAAGAAATTAGTAGATATCTATGTGCGAGAGGTGGTGGTCAGGCATAGAGTGCCGGTGTCCATGGTCTCGGACCGTGATGTCCAATTCACCTCCAGGTTTTGGAGGAAGTTCCATGAAGAATTGGGCACCCAGTTACATGTCAGCATCGCTTACCACCCTCAGACCGATGGTTAGAGCGAGCGGGAGATTCAGAAATTCGAGGATGTGCTTCGAGATTGTGTATTTGAGTTCGGAGGGAGTTGCGATACATACCTCCTGCTAGCAGGGTTTTCATATAACAATAGTTATCATGCTAGTATTGACCGATACCTGTTTGAGATGTATGGTCGGAGGTGGTGCTCAGGACCCCGTGTGCTGGAGCGATATAGGGTATCGAGTCATGGGAAGCACTGAGGTGGTGCTCAAGACTCCCGAGTTAATTCGGCAGTTGCGCGATAGGATGCAAGTCGCACGAACCCGTCAGAGGAGTTATGCTGACCAGCGCCAATCGGAGCTTGAGTTTTAGGTGGGAGATTTCGTCTTGTTGAAAGTATCACCATGGAAGGGTGTCATTAGGTTTCGGAAAGGGGCATGTTGGGGCCCCGATTTATTGTTCCATTCAGGTTTTCTGCCCGAGTCGGTAAGGTTGCTTATCGACTGGACCTTCCGGATGAGCTGAGTCAGATTCATAACACCTTCCATGTGTCCCAGCTTTGGAAGTGTGTCACTAACGAGGCTACAGTTATCTATTTGGATGAAATTCAGGTAGATGAAAGCCTAAACAAAATTGAGAAACCGGTTGCGGTTTTTGATAGGAAGACTAAGGTTCTTCGTAACAAGGAGGTGAAGCTAGTGAAGGTGCAATGGCAGCACCGGAAAGGCTTCGAGTGGACATAGGAGCTGGAGGATGAGATACGTTCGAGGACGAAGTCTAGTCCAAGTAGGGGAGAGTTGTAACACTCCAAATTGGGTAAACCGTTCTAACCCCTTGAAATGATCTAATTTGGCAAAAATAATTCCTTTTGTACGGTGGGCATACCAAAGTGTACGCTTAGAGTACCATGGAGGAAGGATCACGAAGGAATATTGAGTACGTGGGGTGTACATGAAGGTACACGGGGCGTACGCAACAGAGGACCAAAACCCTAAGACATGGATTTAAGACCTATTTATTCATCCTTAAGCCACTTGGACCAAACCCTAATCAACCTCTAGCGTCTCATTTCGTCACTTTACCTCAGTTTTCCTTTGAGATTGTGATTTTTGTAACATCCCGACTCCCAGGTATAATATTTAATTAAACTATATTCATGTTGTCAAGGCAACTCAACGAGTTGGAGGCCCAACTCACCGAGTAGAGATTGAGATGGCTGCGTGATTTCTAGAGTCTACTCGACGAGTTGGGGTGACCCGACTCAACGAGTAGGAGCTGAGTCTGAAAACCCTAATTTTCAGGGTTTGCACCAAATTTAAAGGACCTTAAGTCCTTTACCCCGACTCCCTCATCACCTTAACACGCTGAGAGAAACCCTAATCGAGCTATTATAATATGTGAGAGAGAGAGGCTAAGATTTCATGTTTTAGTGCATTCATGGAAGGAGTGTGAGGAACAAAAGGCTTGGAACGAGAAGGAGCTCTTGGATCTAGTATTATTTTAGGGATAGCTACCATTTCAAGGTAAAAAGCTATTACCTTGACCAATTGAGTGTTAGATCTCTCCATTCGGGAGTTTATGCCCATTTCCATCTTTTCTTTGAGTCCCTTAGTTGTTTGAGCATGCCTTGAAGATGAGACTTCAGATCTGGACAATACTACGTCCCTTGGGCCTAAAGATTCAAGCTTTATAAAGCTATTGACCAACTTTCATGCATTAAACCGTTTATTGAGATTTGGGTTGGCACACTTAGCCATAGATGCCATGCATGGATGTAAAGCTTGCAGCTTTACGTGGTATTTCAACCATAGAAGGCTAGATCTAGAGTATGGGGCCTTAGTTCTGCTTAAAAATGTCTGAATGAGAGAATGGACTCGACGAGTTGGTGAGCCAAATCGACGAGTTGGTTAACGTTTTCCCCATAGTCTAGATGTGTTACAAACTCGGCGGGTTGGTGAGACAACTCAACGAGTTGAGTTGGAGTTTCCCGATTTTTCAGAAGAAACGAAGGAACTCGACGAGTCGCATAGATGTACTCGACGAGTTGGGTCAACATGGACCGTTGACTCGAGTGTTGACTTCCGTTTATTTTAGGGTTTGGTCAAGTTATGGATTATGGAGACCACGGAGGGGTAAAATGGTCTTTCACCCTTTCCGAGAATTAGAAAGGGGTTAGCTTAACCTCTTTAGAGTTGTTGTTATAAAGTGTTAATTAGATATGATTATGATATGTAGGCAGAGTCTAAACCGATCGTTGAGTACAAAACCTACTTGCTTACGTATGAGGTGAGTCTTCTCACTATACTTACCTAAGTTGTAATACTGTGTGACTGGAGGGTCTTATTTGAGTTATTGACCAGAGGGTCTTATTTGAGTTACCGACCGGAGGGTCTTATGTGCTTATACTGAGTTATGTGATATCATGCATTTTGTGTTTGTGACTTATGCTGTATATTACTCTGTGTCTGATTGAGTTAGAATCAGAGGGTCCAAACCGAGTTTTAAGACCGGTTGATCTTCAATGAGACACATGAACGGAGGGTCCTTATTGAGATATAACCATGAGAGGCTAATTATTTGTGTGTTGTATTTTGGGGAACTCGATAAAAGCTTCGTGCTTACAGTGTTGTGTGAAATGTGTTTCAAGTATCTCTTAGGATCGTGGGAAGGCGCATGCTTGATTGTACACACCAACTTGAGATTCTATTTTGATAATTTGGGATATTGTCAAACATTTTTTTTGCCTTGTGTTTTTTACAACTTATACATTTGGGTTTTGAGAAATGTGAGATTGTGTTTTATGTGGTTTTAAAAATGAAAATAATTTATTTGAAACTTTAGAGCGTTACAAGTTGGTATCAAAGCCTTAGTTTGCAGGATTTGGATGTACCCTCGGGTATGTATGGACTCAAACTAAGGATTTGAGAAAATTTTAAAAAAACAAATGATTTTTTTTTAAAAACAAGTAAGAGCTTTTAAGAGAAAAATAGATGAAGCAGTGTGTACAATCAACGATGATTTCCCAAAAAACCATTACTTGTTTATATTATTAGATACTTATGAGATATTAGAGATGCATGCTAGAGGATAGGCTACATATTTCAGGAATTTAGAGCTAGATTTTCCTGATTCATGACGCCTTAGCCTAGGGGATGCTATTGATTGATATTATCTACTATTTGCTTTGTGTATGTGCTGAGTAGGAGTACCTAGTAGGAATCATTTAGAGAGAGCTTTGAGTCGAGGATTAATCTAGGAGAGATACCTAGATGTGCACTGATAAATCTACTGAGAGAGTTGATATCTGTGAGGGATAAAGTACTTGTGAATTAGGATCATAGGAGGAGGACTTGGGGCGACTATGGGTTGGTGTGGAATATAAAATTGGGTCCGTACTACTGAAAGCGCAGGATCTGAATGTGACCCAAGTAAGAACCTTAGGATACTAAGCAGCATGTAGGGGTGGGTAATGTCGTATGTGCTTGAGCTAGTCTCTGAGGATTTTCATGTTTGCGTTTTAGAGACACTATGGTGATTACCTGCAACAACCTCGGGGCCAGTGGTACCAGTGATGAGGAGATCTACAGGATCATTGCTGAAGTGGTGGCCGCAACTATCAGGGAGGCCATACCAGAGATGTTTGGGTCTATTAAGACCATGCTGATTGATACATTTGATGAGCGATATGCTGCTGCTGCCGCAGCCACCGCAGCTGTAGCTGCTGCGAGGCCATAGGGGATGACTTGTTGTTTCGGGAGTTTAGCAACATGAAGCCACCAGAGTTTGACGAGAACCAGGACCTGATTTCTGCCATGATATGGATCTCAGGCATTGAAGGGTGTTTTTATACATGTTCATGCCCGGAGCACTTGAGAGTTCGGTTTGCACTGAACCAGCTTCGCTTGGGAGCGAAGCAATGGTTGAAGTTCGTGACGACTGATTTTACTCCTGCAGATCATGATGTAGTAACTTGGGAGAGGTTTATCTAGTTGTTCTGAGATGAGTATGTTCCCCCAGGTGGAGATGGAACGTTTAGCCCCAGAGTTTCTGTCTCTCAAGTAGATGACAGAAACAATGACAAAGATTACGGCGATGTTTCATGAGAGGGTGTTGTTCTGCCGTGAGAACGTTTCTACCAAGCAGACACGTGAGAGCCGGTATTTGAGCTTCTTGAGGAGAGATATTCAGGAGTTCGTGGTGAACTCGTCATATCGGACATTGGCTGAGTTTCAGACCAATGCCAGGAGGAGAGAGATTGAGTTGGAGATTTAGACAAGAGATGAGGGAGAGCATCAAGGGAGAGGTAGGAGACCAGTGCAGTCACAGCCGGCTACCAAGCGGGCTAAGCCCGCTGATTCAAGAGCAGGAGGCGAGAAGGGCTGCAATTTTGGCAAGTGCGGAAAAAGTCATGAGGGATCTTGCCGAGCAGGGATTTGCTAAAAATGTGTGCAAGGAGGGGCATATGGCGAAGGACTGCCCCAAGGGATTTTCGGTTTTCTATCATTGCAACTAGACTGGCCACTGGAAGGTCGGGTGTCCTTATCTTACCTAGGGATCAGCCCAGGCTTCTTCTGCTGCTGCTTTATGTGTTACTGATGGCCGGTCGAGGAAGGCCGAGGCTCCGAGAGCTTGTGGAAGAGCATTCCAACTGACTACCGAGGAGGTCCGTGCAACGCCTGATGTTATTTTTGGTACGCATTTCCTTATTAATGTCATTTTGAGATTTTTTTATGCTTATACTATGCTGCATATAGGTAAATTCCTTGTGAGTTTTGTGCCCGCCTTGGTGTTATTTGACTTAGGTGCGAGTCGATCTTTTGTGTCTTTATCCTTTAATCGTCACATTAGTGTTAGACATGAGGTGTTGAGTCAACTCCTGAGTGTTTCTATAGCCGATGAGCATGCGGTTTTTGCCACTGATGTATTCTAGGGATGTGTATTAGAGATTTTCGGTGTAGAGTTTCCGATAGATTTGGTGCCGATAGCGATGGGTGATGTGTGTGTCATAGGGGGCATGGATTGGTTGAGCCAATTTTGAGCTATAATTGACTGTGAGTGTCAGATGGTGACTATAAGAGACCCTAGTGGGGTAGTTGTAACAACCTGAAATTTCATATCACATCTTGTAACTTAAATTGTAATCCAATTCGATCAACCAAACGCTGTTTCCAAATCCGTTTCCGATTTCATCATTAAATTAAGTCATTAACATATATCGATCTAAAATGACTTAATGGGTGTCTTAATGCCATTAGGAATCATTCTAACACCCCATTATAGTTATCGGAATAATTCTAGAATCGACCATATCGGGTTACGACAAATTGGTCGGGTATGACCAAAAGCCCCGCCTAACGCCGGTATCGGGTAGAATTCCGTCGTGTTCAATTCCCGAGCACTATATAAGTGATTCAAAGCTTTCATTTGAAGCTTTTGGCCATTTCTTCCATAATCACTTCCAACCTCTCTCCTCATCCAAAAATCAAAGGTCCAAAAACAAAGAATTAAGGCTCCAAATCAAAGAGATAACATCCTTAACTTGTTATCTAACCTCTTTAGCCTTCAATTTGATGTTTAAATTGAGTTTTAGGACCTAGAATATGTTTTTACGACCAAGGATCAAGCTTGGGCCGTAAACACCTAAAAATGGGGTTTTTGAGCCATTTAACACTTCCAAATCATATTTGGGACTTAGATACGACCTTAAGGCTTGCAAATTGGGACTTAAAACATTTAAAACATAAATTTTGAGGGGCAAACAAGAGTTTACGGCCAAGACATGTGCTTGGGCCGTAAACTCCTCAAACATGGGGGATAAACTCATTTTTACATGTTAGAATGCCTTGAAACTTAACCAATAGCTTTGTGGTAAATCCTAGAACCATCTAAAAATATTTTAGAGACCTTAAACACATCAAAAATACCACATATAGGAGTTTACGGCCTAGGAACATACCCTTGGCCGTAAACTCATGAAACTACGTCAAAAGATGCATCTAATTCACTCCAAAGGCTTGCATAAATTTATAGAATCACATGTGATTGTTTTAAGTGTCAAAAACTAATTTTTCATGAGCATACAAGAGTTTAAGGCCATAGAACATGCCTCTAGGCCGTAAACTCCTAAAAATATGTTAAATGGTGCCCTAAATTCATAACAAGGCTTGGAAAATTAACTAGAATCACATGTGATTGTTCTTTGTACCTCAAATGAATTATTCTTGACCATAGTAGAGTTTACGGCTGTAAACTCCAAGTTTAAGGCCGTAAACTCCCTTTTTAAATGGTATAAATCCAAACAAATTAATCCAAGGCATTTTAAAAGCCCATTCCAACAATCCCCATGTCCATTCAAGCCATTAAACCCTCAAAATCACACCAACATGAGTTTACGGCCGTAAACTCATGTGTGTGTGTGTTTTGTGGCTGTAAACTCCCTAATATGTTTACTAT
The DNA here is from genome assembly GCF_002870075.4 of Lactuca sativa. NCBI lineage: Eukaryota > Viridiplantae > Streptophyta > Magnoliopsida > Asterales > Asteraceae > Lactuca > Lactuca sativa. Next base: position 176,104,043 of record NC_056631.2, read on the forward strand.
TGGGGAGTAAACACAAGTCCTAAGTCCCTAATGTCAATATACGTCCGTAGATGTCACCCGGGTCACTCCAACCGCTCGTTTTGAGGTGTTTAACCTCGTTGGAGTGTAATGTTCCATATGATTATTTATTGTAAATCTAATTGGTTATATATGGACATTTTTACATTTTACATAGGGACATCGCGAGTAAACAAGCCCCGAACCAACGTCTAGTATCCAAAACCGTCGCATTTCCGAGTCCGGTGAGTTTATACCCCTACCCTTTTTCACTGTTTTTCACTGTTTTCAGGGGGGAACACAAGCAAAGTACAAGGGTTTTCTTGTACTAAAAAACTTATTTTCATGTGTGTGTGTTTCACATTTCATATGCTTTTAATATTGATATACACAACTGATAACCAGTAGAACATGCAGATCACGTAAACATTTATTTGTGAAATGGGTTTTATAAACTGTTATGTTTTATATATTTCACAAATGGTTTTTTTTCCACATTTTATCAGTTAAAAGCATGACATTAGAACACATAAACAATATAATTTGTACACTGTCTTGTCCTCGGTAACATTCCACATAGATACGCGAATGGAGGATTATCATATTATTACTATTAAATTTATTATTCCTGTATGATTGGAGACACGTCCTCGGCGAACACTCCACAGAGATACGCGAGTGGAGGACTACACCCGTAACCAGAATCTCTGGGATTTAGAGAGCGTGACTTGAGTGTATAGATCTATACGGGGCTGACTACCCCACACCTGGCTGCTAGCTACAGCCGAACCGAAATGGTTCAAGGGTGACGAAAGTCATAAGGTTGTGGACTACTTATTGCCACAGGTTCAGTCTTTAGTATGGTTATGGAACTCGCAATTAGGATAACAAAGATTTACTTATAGTAATAATGAATAACTTATACATCTTTTACATTGATAACCAACATTCAGAAAAGTACGGGACTTTCCTGGGAAACCCTGTACATAACCAGGTCTAACAGAATACATCTTTACAATGAAAACCAACATTCAGGAAAGCATCGGGCCTTCCTGGGGATCATACACTTAACTAGTAAAGTGTAACAAAACAGATAACATTACATCTTTTACAAATGATAACTCACAATCAGGAAAGTATGGGACTTTCCTGGGGATTTATTGGAACTCAAACAGAACAGTTTAACAAACCGGATAATCAAACTATACATTTTTCACATGAGTAACATGTTTTCAGTGTACAAATCTACTATACTTTGTAATTGTGAAACAACAATCAACTTTTAAGAAAATGTGGGATTTTCTTGGCATGTGTTACATTTTTCAGAAACAGAAAGGAAGCATGAACATTTTCACAAAACAAAACTACTTATGAACTCAGTAGCGTTATGCTGATTTTCAAAACCACTTGTGTTCTCAGGTCAACGTTAGAACAGGTACCGAAGATCCTTTTTGCTCGAAGTTGGAATGCTTAGAAGACCTGTTTCATTTTGTTCATATATGTATATATATACTATGTATCACAACTGTACAATTTTACTTTTGAAAACAATTTTAAAACTTTTATATGTTATGTAATGGTTGTTCTACTTTACTTACTATGTACATTGGATTTGATACTTAACGTGGAGTCAACCCTGGAAATGTTTCCGCCCTCGGTTTTCGGGGTGTGACAGATTGGTATCAGAGCCCTTGTTTATAATGAATAAAGTATACCAAACCTTACATGGTATAAAACTATAAAAACTAAAGGGCCTAAGTGCTCTGAAATAAAAGTATCTTCAAACTATAAGTATTTTCAAAAGTATATAAGTATACCGAGCCGTCGAGATCCGTAACTATAAGTAGAACAAAACATACGTAAATGGGTGTTGTGTACTGCGGTTAAACCTGGGCAGTTATGTAGTCGTGTCTAGGATCAATATAGCCTGGCCAACTATATTCATTCGAGACACGACCAACATGTGTTTGGGAGTGACTGTGGTATGCGACATACCTAAAACTTACCTTAGTACCACAACCAGCGCGCTAGCGTCGTAACGAATTATGAAATACCATGGGAGTATTTCTCGAATCAATCTTTTGTAGAAATCCTCGTTCACGTATAGATCCTTGATTATCCCATTAGCGATAGTTTACCTGCTTCAATAACTCTTTCCTGTTTTATCGCTTATTTGGAATTAATATCTGTCATATCTCTCGATTCAATTTAGAGGACTTATCATCCTCTCTTTCTTGATCTTATTAGATCAAGATGCCTCCCAGAAAGAGACCCAGCTCTAAGACCAACAACCCTCCGCCACCACCTCCTCCTGAAATTGATCCCGTGTTATTCCAAACAGCTGTTACCGCCGCGGTGGCAGCTGCCATGTCCCAATTGAACACCGGTAGTTCCGGTGGTTCAGGAGGTGGTACTCAAGATCAAGAAAGCAATCAGGGACATCGAAGTTCCTATAAGGATTTCATGAATGCAAAACCAACATCCTTTAATGGAACTAGAGGTGTCATTTCCCTATCCCGATGGTTCGAGAAAATTGAATCCATCTTCGAAATCTGTGCCTGTGCTGAGTCCGATAAGGTCAAATTTGCAGCCTGTACCTTCAGTAATAAAGCCTTGGAAGAATAGCCGAGTCAAATCCTTGACCCTACCTGTAGCCAATGCCATGGGCTGGAACGCCATGAAAGAACTCCTCCTTGCCGAATACTGTCCCCGTGGTGGAATGCAGAAGCTAGAGCATGAGCTCTGGAACCTGAAGATGAAAGGTTCCGACATTGCTGCATACACTTCCCGATTTGATGATCTTGCCCTTTTCTGCCCTGGTTTGGTCACACCTGAAAGCAAAAAGATCGAGAGGTTTATTTGGGGGCTAACCAATCCAACAAAAGGTCATGTCTTAGTTGCTCAGCCGGACACATATGATAGTGCTAAGACTTTAGCGCAAGCCATAATCGACCACAGTGATGGTGTCGAGGAAGCCACCACTGCCCCTGAGTCGACTAAAAGCAGTGGTGAGAAAAGAAAATTATGGAAGAAGAAGAAGGGTCAATCTTCACAAGGATCCTCCAAAAGACAGCAAACAGTAGCAGTCCATGTTGCTACTACCCCCGTTGCTGCTGCTTCTGTTGTGGGATCCACAGCTCCAACTCCTACCAGCCGGTATGCTGGTAATCTCCCTCTCTGTGAAAAGTGCAAGTATCACCACAATCCTGGCCCCTGTCGAGAACTTTCCTGTACTAATTATGGTAAGAAGGGGCACATAGTTCGATTCTGCAAGGCTCCAGCTCGATCGGCCAATCAATTTACTGGAACAGGTGTCGGTCAAGGCTGTTACAACTGTGGTGAAGCTGGGCACTTTAAAAGGAACTGCCCCAAAAAGTCTACTGCTGATAACACCGGAAGGGTCCTCGCCATGGGACGGGAGGAAGCGGTCGCCGATCCCACTGTTGTCTCGGGTACGTTCCTTCTCGACAACTCATATGCTAATATTCTTTTCGATTCGGGTGCTGAAAGGAGCTTTATTAGTCATGCATTCAAACATAACCTAAAACATAATTCCCAACCTTTAACCAGAAAATTTACTGTTGAGATGGCGAACGGAGATAAGGAAAGCGCTAGTGAGGTGTTCGTAGGTTATACCCTTACCCTGAATGACCATTTGTTTCCTATCGATCTTATGCCAGTATCCATAAAGAGCTTTGATGTTATCATTGGAATGGATTGCTTGAGTCCCAATCATGCGGATATCCTTTGTTTCGAAAAAGCCATCCGTCTCAACCTTCCTTCGGGACAAACTCTAGTAATCTATGGCGATAAAATCGGTTCCAATCTTCGTATCATTTCCTGCATCAAAGCTCAGAAACTCCTGCGAAAGGAGTGTATTGCATTCTTGGCCCATGTAATCAACAAGAAGCAGGAAGTTAAAGACCTTGCGAGCATCCCCGAAGTCTGTAACTTTCTTGATGTGTTTCCCGAAGAGCTTCCAGGAATCCCTCCCGAGCGCCAGGTCGAGTTCCGTATTGACCTAATTCCTGGAGCTACTCCCGTAGCGAAGTCTCCGTATCGCTTAGCTCCAGCAGAGATGCAGGAGTTATCCAGTCAACTTAACGAATTGCTCAGCAAAGGATTCATTAGACCGAGTTCCTCACCCTGGGGAGCTCCGGTTTTGTTTGTCAAGAAGAAAGATGGATCCTTTCGTATGTGTATCGATTATCGCGAGCTGAACAAGTTAACTGTTAAAAACCGATATCCTCTTCCGCGAATAGATGATCTCTTCGATCAACTCCAGGGAGCCAGTTACTTCTCCAAGATAGACCTTCGATCAGGGTACCATCAGCTACGAGTTCATGAAAGTGATGTGTCCAAAACAGCTTTCAGGACTCGATATGGACACTACGAGTTCGTAGTGATGCCCTTTGGTCTAACCAACGCACCGACAGTGTTCATGGACCTGATGAACCGGGTGTGTCGTCCTTATCTAGACAAGTTTGTCATTGTGTTCATTGATGACATACTTGTCTACTCCAGAAGTGAAGAAGACCACAAACAACACTTGAGGCTAGTGTTGGAGACCCTGCGATCCGAGAAGTTGTACGCGAAATTTTCCAAATGCGAGTTCTGGATTCGGAAGGTAACTTTCCTCGGTCATGGGGTAAGCGAGGAGGGTATTCATGTGGATCCTTCCAAGATAAAGGAGATAGAGAATTGGTCAGCACCGAAGACACCCACAGAAATCCGGCAATTATTGGGTCTCGCTGGCTATTATCGGAGATTCATCCAGAATTTTTCCAGAATCGCCAAACCTCTAACCACTCTAACATAGAAAGGTGTACCCTTTTGTTGGAGTGATAAACAAGAAACTACATTTCAGACGCTGAAGAAAGCCTTGTGCAACGCGCCTGTTCTGTCCCTACCCGTAGGGACAGAGGACTTCGTTATCTACTGCGATGCGTCTAATCAAGGCCTAGGATCTGTGCTTATGCAAAGAGGAAAAGTAATTGCCTATGCTTCTTGACAGTTGAAAACACACGAGGTCAACTATACCACACACGACTTGGAACTAGGAGCCGTGGTCTTTGCGTTGAAGATTTGGAGACATTACCTCTACGGAACCAAGTGCACGATCTTCACCGATCACAAGAGCCTACAACACATCTTTGATCAAAAAGACTTGAACATGAGGCAAAGACGATGGGTAGAACTACTCAGTGATTATGAGTGTGAAATCCGTTACCATCCCGACAAGGCCAATGTGGTAGCAGATGCCCTTAGCCGAAAGGAGAGTGCAGGCCGCAAGGTGAAGAACCAGACGATGACTATCCATTCCAACCTATCTATACAAATCCGAGAAGCTCAATTAGAAGCACTCAAACCCGAGAATGCGTCGACCGAAACCTTAGGAGGAATGGAAAAGAAACTTGAGGTCAGAGGTGATAGAGTTCATTGTTTTATGGATCGAATCTAGATTCCCAAGTCCGGAGGATTCAGAGAGTTAGTCATGAAGGAAGCACACAGAACCAAATACTCTGTTCACCCGGGCTCTGACAAGATGTACTTAGATCTCAAGAAACAATATTGGTCGCCAAACATGAAGGCTGAGATAGCTACGTTTGTGGGCAAGTGTCTGACTTGTGCCAAGGTAAAAGTTGAGCACCAGAAACCCTCGGGTCTGCTCCAGCAACCCGAGATACCCGAATGGAAATGGGAGATGATTACCATGGATTTCATCACCAAACTACCCAGGTGCTCGAGTGGGTACGATACCATTTGGGTGATTGTCGATCGTTTGACAAAGTCAGCTCACTTCGTTCCAATCAAAGAATCATACAAGATGGAAAGACTCACGCGGATTTATATCCAGGAGGTAGTCCGACTGCACGGTGTACCTGCGTCCATTATCTCTGATCGAGATAGTAGGTTTACCTCCCGATTTTGGCAGTCTCTCCAGAAAGCTCTTGGAACCAAACTAGACTGTGCACGGCGTATCATCCTCAGACCGATGGACAAAGTGAGAGAACAATTCAAACTCTGGAGGACATGCTTAGGGCATGTGTCATTGACTTTGGAAAGTCGTGGGACGCACATCTACCTTTGATCGAATTCTCGTACAACGACAGTTATCACACCAGCATTAGGACTGCCCCGTTCGAAGCCCTATATGGTCGTAAGTGCAGATCCCCACTGTGCTGGGCCGAGGTGGGAGATACATAGTTAGCCAAGAGTCGAGTCCCCGACAGTGCTCTCACTGGTCCTGAGATCATCCGTGAAACCACTGAGAAGATCATCCAAATACAAGAACGACTGAAAGCTTCACGTGATCGCCAGAAGAGTTATGCTGATAACCGTCGGAAACCACTGGAATTCCAGGTTGGAGACCGTGTCCTGTTGAAGGTCTCGCCCTGGAAAGGCACTGTACGCTTTGGTAAGCGAGGGAAACTTAATCCGAGGTACATTGGAGCTTTTGAGATGCTCGCCAGGATTGGTCCGGTAGCCTATAAACTTAGTTTACCTCACGAAATCAGTAACATCCATCCTGTCTTCCATGTTTCAAATCTCAAGAAATGCCTATCTGATGAAACCCTAGTGATTCCGTTAGACGATATCGGGATCGATGAAAACCTCAACTTCGTGGAGGCACCAATCGAAATCATGGACCGAGAAGTCAAACGTACGAAACAAAGTCGCATCCTGTTAGTGAAGGTTCGCTGGAATGCCAAGCGGGGACCGGAATTCACTTGGGAGCGGGAAGACTCGATGAAACAGAAGTATCCACAACTCTTTCTAGATCCATGATTTGTATTTTATTTTGTATCTTGTCTCGAATTTCGGGACGAAATTCCCTCTAACGGGGGGATAATGTAACAACCCGAAATTTCATATCACATCTTGTAACTCAAATTGTAATCCAATTCGATCAACCAAACGCTGTTTCCAAATCCGTTTCCGATTTCATCATTAAATTAAGTCATTAACATATATTGATCTAAAATGACTTAATGGGTGTCTTAATGCCATTAGGAATCATTCTAACACCCCATTATAGTTATCGGAATAATTCTAGAATCGACCATATCGGGTTACGACAAATTGGTCGGGTATGACCAAAAGCCCCGCCTAACGCCGGTATCGGGTAGAATTCCGTCGTGTCCAATTCCCGAGCACTATATAAGTGATTCAAAGCTTTCATTTGAAGCTTTTGTCCATTTCTTCCATAATCACTTCCAACCTCTCTCCTCATCCAAAAATCAAAGGTCCAAAAACAAAGAAATAAGGCTCCAAATCAAAGAGATAACATCCTTAACTTGTTATCTAACCTCTTTAGCCTTCAATTTGATGTTTAAATTGAGTTTTAGGACCTAGAACATGTGTTTACGGCCAAGGATCAAGCTTGGCCCGTAAACACCTAAAAATGGGTTTTTTGAGCCATTTAACACTTCCAAATCATATTTGGGACCTAGATACGACCTTAAGGCTTGCAAATTGGGACTTAAAACATTTAAAACATAAATTTTGAGGGACAAACAAGAGTTTACGGCCAAGACATGTTCTTGGGCCGTAAACTCCTCAAACATGGGGGATAAACTCATTTTTACATGTTAGAATGCCTTGAAACTTAACCAATAGCTTTGTGGTAAATCCTAGAACCATCTAAAAATAGTTTAGAGACCTTAAACACATCAAAAATACCACATATAGGAGTTTATGGCCTAGGAACATACCCTTGGCCGTAAACTCATGAAACTACGTCAAAAGATGCATCTAATTCACTCCAAAGGCTTGCATAAATTTATAGAATCACATGTGATTGTTTTAAGTGTCAAAAACTAATTTTTCATGAGCATAGAAGAGTTTACGGCCATAGAACATGCCTCTAGGCCGTAAACTCCTAAAAATATGTTAAATGGTGCCCTAAATTCATAACATGGCTTGGAAAATTAACTAGAATCACATGTGATTGTTCTTTGCACCTCAAATGAATTATTCTTGACCATAGTAGAGTTTACGGCCATAAACTCCAATTTTAAGGCCGTAAACTCCCTTTTTAAATGGTATAAATCCAAACAAATTAATCCAAGGCATTTTAAAAGCCCATTCCAACAATCCCCATGTCCATTCAAGCCATTAAACCCTCAAAATCACACCAACATGAGTTTACGGCCGTAAACTCATGTGTGTGTGTGTTTTGTGGCTGTAAACTCCCTAATATGTTTACTCTTGGGGAGTAAACACAAGTCCTAAGTCCCTAATGTCAATATACATCCGTAGATGTGACCCGGGTCACTCCAAACGCTCGTTTTGAGGTGTTTAACCTCGTTGGAGTGTAATGTTCCATATGATTATTTATTGTAAATCTAATTGGTTATATATGGACATTATTACATTTTACATAGGGACATCGCGAGTAAACAAGCCCCGAACCAACGTCTAGTATCCAAAACCGTCGCATTTCTGAGTCCGGTGAGTTCATACCCCTACCCTTTTTCACTGTTTTTCATTGTTTTCAGGGGGAACACAAGCAAAGTACAAGGGTTTTCTTGTACTCAAAACTTATTTTCATGTGTGTGTGTTTCACATTTCATATGCTTTTAATATTGATATACACAACTAATAACCAGTAGAACATGCAGATCACGTAAACATTTATTTGTGAAATGGGTTTTATAAACCGTTATGTTTTATATATTTCACAAATGGTTTTTTTTCCACATTTTATCAGTTAAAAGCATGACATTAGAACACATGAACAATATAATTTGTACACTGTCTTGTCCTCGGTAACATTCCACATAGATACGCGAATGGAGGATTATCATATTATTACTAGTAAATTTGTTATTCCTGTATGATTGGAGACACGTCCTCGGCAAACACTCCACAGAGATACGCGAGTGGAGGACTACACCCGTAACCAGAATCTCTGGGATTTAGAGAGCGTGACTTGAGTGTATAGATCTATATGGGGCTGACTACCCCACACCTGGCTGCTAGCTACAGCCGAACCGAAATGGTTCAAGGGTGACGAAAGTCATAAGGTTGTGGACTACTTATTGCCACAGGTTCAGACTTTAGTATGTTATGGAACTCGCTATTAGGATAACAGAGATTTATTTATAGTAATAATGAATAACTTATACATCTTTTACATTGATAACCAACATTTAGAAAAGTACGAGACTTTCCTGGGAAACCCTGTACATAACCAGGTCTAACAGAATACATCTTTACAATGAAAACCAACATTCAGGAAAGCATCGGGCCTTCCTGGGGATCATACACTTAACTAGTAAAGTGTAACAAAACAGATAACATTACATCTTTTACAAATGATAACTCACAATCAGGAAAGTATGGGACTTTCCTGGGGATTTATTGGAACTCAAACAGAACAATTTAACAAACCGGATAATCAAACTATACATTTTTCACATGAGTAACGTGTTTTCAGTGTACAAATCTACTATACTTTGTAATTGTGAAACAACAATCAACTTTTAAGAAAATATGGGATTTTCTTGGCGTGTGTTACATTTTTCAGAAACAGAAAGGAAGCATGAACATTTTCACAAAACAAAACTACTTATGAACTCAGCAGCGTTATGTTGATTTTCAAAACCGCTTGTGTTCTCAGGTCAACGTTAGAACAGGTACCGAAGATCCTTTTTGCTCGAAGTTGGAATGCTTAGAAGACCTGTTTCATTTTGTTCATATATATATATATATATATATATATATATATATATATATATATATATATATATACAATGTATCATAACTGTACAATTTTACTTTTGAAAACAATTGTAAAACTTTTATACGTTATGTAATGGTTGTTCTAATTTACTTACTATGTACATTGGATTTGATACTTAACGTGGAGTCAACCCTGGAAATGTTTCCGCCCTCGGTTTTCGGGGTGTGATAGTAGTACTTACTGTGTATGGCTAGGGAACTAGATCGGGATCAGCTTTCTGCTCTGCCGCCAGGGCAAGGCAGAGTCTACAGCTGGGGTGCATAGGCTTTTTAGTGTACGTGATGGATACGCGAGTTGCCATTAAGTGTCCGAGTTATATTTCCGATGCTCCATTAGTGTGTGAGTTCCCGGATGTTTTCCCCGAAGAATTTTCGGGTGTGCCTCCTGAGAGGCAAGTGGAGTTCCAGATCAATCTAATTCCGGGTGCGGCACCTATTGCCAAGGCACCTTATCACCTTGCACCGCCCGAGATGCAGGAGTTCCTCGCAGCTCCAGGAGCTGCTGGGGAAGGGTTTTATTAGACCGAGTAAGTCTCCATGGGGAGCACCGATCCTTTTTCTAAAAAAAAGAGGATGGTTCACACCGGATGTGCATCGACTACCGAGAGTTGAAAAACTGATGGTCAAGAACCGTTATCCACTACCGAGGATTGACAATTTGTTTGATCAGTTGCATGGGGCGTCTTGGTTTTCCAACATTGATTTAAGATCTGGGTATCATCAGATGAGAGTCTGCGAGGAGGATATTCAGAAGACGGCCTTCCGAAGTTGTTACGGGCACTACGAGTTTGTGGTGATGCATTTCGGGCTCACCAATGCACCGAAAGTGTTCATGGACCTCATGAACCAGGTGTGTAGGCCCATGTTGAATTGGTCGTTTATCATGTTCATCGACGACATTTTGGTGTACTTGAGGTCTAGGGAACAACATGAGGAACATCTACGAGAGATTCTTCGGGTATTGAGGATGGAGAGGCTTTAAGACAAATTCTCCAAGTGTGATTTCTGGTTACAAGAGGTATAGTTTTTGGAACACCTCGTTAACCAGAATGGGATTTTGGTCGACTTGGCCAAGATTGAGGCAATTATATGGGAGGTGCGGAGATCCACATCCGAGATTAGGAGTTTTCTGGGTCTGGCGAGTTACTATAGGAGGTTTGTCAGAGATTTCTCCAAGATTGCCGTTCCTCTCACCAGATTGACCAGGAAGGGTGTTACTTTTATTTGGGGGTCCGAGCAGCAGGCATCATTCGAGACTTCTCGCCAGAGATTGTGCGAAGCTCCAGTGTTAGCCCTTCCGAAGGGAGTTGAGGACTTTGAAGTATACTGTGATGCATCTATATCGGGGATGGGTGCCGTGTTGATGCAGAGGGGACACGTGATAGCATATGCGGCGAGGTAGCTGAAGCCTCATGAGATGAGGTATCCCACACATGATTTAGAGTTGGGGGTGGTGGTATTTGCACTCAATATTTTTTGTCACTATTTTTATGGTGTCCGATGTACCATATACACGGACCATAAGAGTCTGAAGTACCTTATGGATTGGCCTTGAGTCGTAGAGTAGCGAGTGCTCCGATCCGAGACGTGTGCATGAGGATGACGGTGATGACTTCAGTCTTAGATACCATCTGAGAGGCCCAAGAGGTGGCTATGAGACTAGAGAACCGTAAGAGAGAGAGCGGGTGATCGGGCAGATTTCAAAGTTTGAGACTGATAGTCGGGGCTTATGACCTTTTGTGGGCGGATATGGGTGCCATATATGGGTGGAGATCAACGTATTTTGATGGAGGACGCCCATAGGTTGAGATTCTCAATCCATCCGGGGGCCACCAGGATGTACTTGGACTTGAAACGAGATTATTAGTGGCCCTGTATGAAGACAGATGTGGCATGGGTAGTTGAGAGATGCTTGATTTGTCGTCAGGTCAAGGCAGAGCACCAGCGTCCCAATGGCAAGTTGCAGCCTTTGGAGATTCCCCTGTAGAAATGGGAACAAATCTCAATGGACTTTATTACCAAGTTACCAAGGACTGTGAGAGGTGTCAATGCGATATGGTTGATTGTAGATCGGTTGACGAAGAGTGCTCACTTTCTGGCTATAAGTGAGAGCTCTTCTATGGAGATATTAGTCGAGACATAAATTCGAGAGGTGGTGGCATGACTTGGGGTGCCAACATTGATAATTTCATATCAGGATGTGCGATTTACTTCCAGGTTTTGGAAGACATTTCATGAGGAGTTGGGTACCCGACTGCATTTCAGCACCACATACCACCCACAGACGGACGGGCAAAGCAAGTGGACGATTTAGACGCTCGAGGACATGCTACGCACATGTGTTATGGATTTTGGTGGGAGTTGGGACACTTACTTGCCCTTGGCTGAGTTTTCATACAACAACACCATCACTCCAGTATCGGTATGCCTCCCTTTGAGCTTTTATATGGGAGGAGGTTTCGGATTCCCATCTGTTGGGGAGAGGTAGGGTAGAGAGTGATGGGGAGCATTGAGATAGTGCTCAAGACGACAGAGCAGATCCAACAGGTCAGAAAAAGGTTACTGACGACACAGAGTCATTAAAAGAGTTACGTAGACCGGCAATGTTCAGAGCTAGAGTTCCAGGTCGGAGATTTTGTCCTCCTGAAGGTATCCCATGGAAAAGGATGAGTTTCAAGCTTTATTTGAAGTCTTAATGTGAAGAATGAAGTTTTGAAGTCCCTTATAACATGTAACGGCATAAAGTTGCCAACTTTATGCCCTAGGACATCTTAATGAGATCAGATATAATATTGTACATTAGAATATCAAGTATTAGGCACTTAATGGAAGTGGTGCTTAGTCTTCTTGTATTCTGGGCGTAATATAGCGTATGCAGCAATTATAGCCAAGGACTCGGTATGCTAAGTGTACTGAAGTGGTACGCTTGGCGTACGCACCCCAGTTGGTTTTGGACTTCACATGGTCTTGTAAACTCTTTGGGCCTTAATCAGTTTTGGGGCCTACTCATATTTTTGGATAGTGTTCTGTTTAATCTGTTTTGGGCTATGGTTGTTTTGGTTGGGCCTTATTAGGCCATGTGGCTCATTAATAGCTTTAGACATGGACTTTAAGCACATTAGCAAAGGAAAGACTCTTGGGCCATTATGAAAGGACTTGGTCTTAGGTAATTGAGCTCTTTAATTAGATCGTGTTTAATCCTAATTTTGGATTAATGGTATTATTGTTCAGCACGGGTGGGTTCAGACTGTTAGTCGAGTAGCTTCCGTGTTCAAAAGACTAAGGTGAGTCTCCTCACCATACCAACGGGTCGAAGACACCAAGGCCGACCCATAACACCTTCCATGTGTCCCAGCTGAGGAGGTGTGTAGTCGACGAGACGACAATGGTCCCTTTAGAGGAAATTCAGGTTGATGATCGCCTGAACTACATTGAGAAGGCGGTGGCGATTTTGGATAAGAAGGTGAAGGTCTTGAGGAATAAAAAGGTTCCCTTGGTATAGGTTTAGTGGAAGCATTGGAAGGGATCCAAGTGGACTTGGGAGCCGGAGTCCGAGATGTGTGAGTAGTACCCAAAGTAGTTTCTGGAGGATGACTTCGAGGGCGAAGTCTGATTCTAGTGTGGGAGAATTGTAACATCCTGACTCCCAAGTATAATATTTAATTAAATTATATTCATTTTGTCAAGGAAACACAACGAGTTGGAGGCCCCAACTCGCCGAGTAGAGATTAAGATGGTCGCGTTATTTTTAGAGTCTACTCGACGAGTTGGGGGGGGGGGGAGGGATCTAACTCAACGAGTAGGAGATGAGTGTGAAAACCCTAATTTTCAGGTTTACAACCTATTGAAAGGACTTGAAGTCCTTTACCCTGCCTCCCTCGTCACCTTAACACGCTGAGAGAAACCCTAATCGAGTTATTATCATTTGTAAGAGAGAGAGAGAGAGAGGCTAAGATTGTATGTTTTCGTGCATTCTTGGAAGGAGTTTGATGAGCAAAAGGCTTGGAACAAGAAGGAGCCCTTGGATCCATTATTTTTTCGGTGTTAGCTTCTATTTGGAGGTAAAAAGCTATTACCTTGACTAATTGTGTGTTAGATATCTCCATTAAGGAGTTTATGGCCATTTCCATCTTTTATTTGAGTCCTTTAGTTGTTTGAGCATGCCTTGAAGATGAGACTTCAGATCTGGACAATACTAGGTCCCTTCAGCCTAAAGATTCAAGCTTTATCAAGCTATTGGCCAACTTTCATGCATTAAACCCTTTATTGAGCTTTGAGTTGGAAAACTTATCCCTAGATGCCATGCATGGATGTAAAGCTTGTAACTTTACATGGTATTTCAGCCTTAGAAGTCTAGATCTATAGTATGGGGCCTTAGTTCTGCTTAAAAACGTCTGAATGAGAGAATGGACTGAAGGGACTCGATGATTTGGTGAGCCAACTCGATGAGTTGGTTAGGGTTTTCACGGATAACAAACTCCGCAAGTTGAGTTGGATTTTCCCGATTTTTCAGAAGAAACGAAGGAACTCGACGATTCGCATAGATGCACTCGACAAGTTGGGTCAACATGGACTGTTGACTCAAGCATTGACTTCCATTGACTTTTATGGTTTGGTCAAGTTATGGATTATGGAGACCATGGAGGGGTAAAATGGTTTTTCACCCTCTCTGAGAATTAGAAAAGGGGCTAGCTTAACGTCTTTAGGGTTGTTGTTATAAAGTGTTAATTAGAGATGATTATGATATGTAGGCGGAGTCTAGATCAATCGTTGAGTACGAGACCTACTTGCTTACGTACGAGGTGAGTCTTCTCACTATACTTACCTGAGTGGTAATATTGTGTGACCGGAGGGTCTTATATGAGTTATTGATCGGACGGTCTTATTTGAGTTACTGACCGGAGGGTCTTATGTGCTTATACTGAGTTATGTGATATCATGCATTTTTTCTTTGTGATTTATGTTGTATATTATTCTGTGCCTTATTAAGTTAGGACCAGAGGGTCCAAACCGAGTTGTGAGACAGGAGTGTCTTCACTGAGATACCAAACTGGAGGGTCCGATCCGAGCTATGAGACTGCAAAGTCTTCACCGAGACACATGACCGGAGGGTCCTTATTGAGATATAGTCATGAGAGGCTAATTATTTGTGTGTGGTATTTTGGGGAACTCACTAAGCTTCGTGCTTATAGTGTTGTGTGAAATGCGTTTCAGCTACCTTTTAGGATCGTGGGAAGGCGCCAACTTGATTGGACACACCAGCTTGAGATTATATTTTGAGGATTTTTGGATATTGTGAAACATTTTGTTGTCTTATGTTTTGAACAACTTATACATTTGGGTTTTGAGAAATGTGAGATTGTGTTGTATGTGGTTTTAAAAATGAAAAAAAATTATTTGAAAATTTAGAGCGTTACAATTTTGGAGAATAGAAGTGTGTTGGGGGTCATTTTTGAGGTTATTCAAGAAGAATAAGTTAGTGAGCAAGCTTGGAGTGGCATTGGGCTTCAAGAACCTGCATCTAGTTCACCTTGAGCAGCTTCTTGAGGTATAAAGTCTGAATGTTTCCATCTTGTTCATTAGATTGAGTTAGGGTTTTCTATATTTTCCCTTTTGTTGGTTCTTGGATCTTCTCTTGAGAGTTGAGGAACTCCAGAGACTAAGATGGTTGGATCTGAGCTTTGTGAGCATGCTAGATGCATAAAGGTGCTAGCTTGAAGGTTATATAAACTCCATGCATGAGTATCAAGCTTTATATGAAGTCTTAATGTGAAGAATGAAGTTTTGAAGTCCCTTATAGCATGTAACGGCATAAAGTTGCCAACTTTATGCCCTAGGACGTCTTAATGAGCTCATATATAATATTGTACATCAGAATATCAAGTATTAGGCACTTAATGGAAGTGGTTCTTAGTCTTCTTGTATTCTGGGCGTAATATAGCGTATGCAGCAAGTATAGTCAAGGATTCAGTATGCTAAGTGTACTGAAGTGGTACGCTTGGCGTATGCACCCCAGTTGGTTTTGGACTTCACATGGGCTTGTAAACTCTTTGGGCCTTAATCAGTTTTAGGGCCTAGTCATATTTTTGGATAGTGGTCTGTTTAATCTGTTTTGGGCTATGGTTGTTTTGGTTGGGCCTTATTAGGCCATGTGGCTCATTAATAGCTTTAGACATGGACTTTAAGCACATTAGCAAAGGAAAGACTCTTGGTCCATTATGAAAGGACTTGGTCTTAGGTAATTGGGTTCTTTAATTAGATTGTATTTAATCCTAATTTTGGGTTAATGGTATTATTGTTCAGCACGGGTGGGTTCAGACTGTTAGTCGAGTAGCTTTTGTGTTCATCAGACTAAGGTGAGTCTCCTCACCATACCAATGGCACGAAGGCACCAAGGCCGACCCGTTATTTTGTATGTGGTATGCTAGTTGATTATGTGTTATGTGGTATGCTAGTTACATTTGTGATACTTGCGTGGAAGACCTCTGAGAGGGGGGGGGGGGGGTTTCCCGAAGCAATTGGATATAAGACCATGTGGGGGTTCCCATGACATTCCAGGCTAAGACCATGTGGGGGTTCCCATGGCACTCAGTGTAAGACCTTGGAGGGTTTCCATGGTATCCTTAGTTAAGACCATGTGGGGGTTCCCATGGCATTGGGCTAAGACCATGTGTGGGTTTCCATGGCACCCGGAGCAAGACCCTGGATGGTTTCCAGGGCATTCTTATATGTTTGTATGTGTGGCTTATGTAGCTTATATGGATGATATGGTTTATGTGATTATGCGGATTGTGTGTTGTATGTTATGGGGAACTCACTAAGTGTTAGCTTACAATTTGTTGGTTGTTTCAGGTACTTTGGGATCTAAGGGAAAGAGCTTGACGTGATGGCACGAAATGCACTTTTGGCGTTTTGTTTTGGGGGCACTCTGATTTCGTGAATAATTTATCTAATGTTATGGATTTTAGAAAACAATTGTGATTGGAATTTTATAATTAATGAGCACTATTTAGTACTTTCAATGAAAAATTTTATTTGAAAATTTGGGATGTTACAAGCTTATTGTTGTCAAACATTACAATTATTATAACTTTGGGAATATGGACTTTTTGTTCTAAGATAAAAATTAAGCTCGCAACAAACAATTTTTTTATTTAATTATAGTTGTTTTAGGAAAAATAATACATAAAACCATTAGGTTTGTAAAAAATTGGATGCTTTTCCCTAACATGAGTAATATCACATATATGTAAGTAGATGGTCGAACTTTGTGAGATTTTTTGCCATAAATGACATTTAGCCTATTCTCCACACTCTAGCTAATTACCATGCCTCATGGTTATCACTTTAGTAGTTAACTGAGCTTAATGGTGGACATGGTTTTCCCCCTCTCACCTTGGCCGTTTAACTTCTCCCTCATTCTTCTCATTTCTCGCTTTCTCTCTTCATCTTTCTTTCTCAGTTGCATAATCGAACATCACCGCGCCTCCCTGAATCTCCTTGCCGTTGATCTTTAATTTAATCATGACCGTCATTTTTTATACTCATATTTCTTTTGCGGTTGCAGAAATATTGAAGAATGGTTCAAAGAAGTTTTTAGATGACACATTTGTAACGCTCGTGTTTCCTGCTAGATTAAGTCATAGTCTGTAATCACTTTGTTCAACTGTTGTAGTCTTTATATGAATAAGAAATGATTGTTGATACATTTATGTGCTTATGTGTTTTATAGAGTATTATGTGTAAATTATTTGATTATTTAATAATAAAATAAATAAATTAAAATACGCATCAGATTACTTAGGACAAGTAATCTTAACTTAGTTGTAGTATATGTTATAAGGATTCTGGAGACATAAGGAGAGTACAAATCCGACTTCATATGAAGAAGTTATGCTTCTTCAAATTTTCACGACTAAATCAAGACGACTGTACGTATCGTAAAAAGTAGATTTTTGATAAATTACTTTTTAACTTTAGTTGTTAAGCCGAGAGTGTGCATATAGAGAACCTCCAAATCTGACTTCGTGAGAGGATGTTATGATTTTTCTAAGATTAACATAACAATATTCTGCTCAAAAATCAAAGTTTAGATCAGTCGACTTTTAGGCAATATAATATAAACGAGAGTTGAAGATCTCGTTAATAGGAGTTCAACGATATAAAATTTATTGAAAACGGACACTAGATGAGAGAGTTATGCTTTTTATAGAGGGTTTAATAGTCTATAAATTCAAAAATAGCCGACAGAGTCTAAAGAAAGTTGTAGATCTCATCGAGAGATTTCTGGGGATATAAAGAATGTTAAAAACGGAGTTCGTATGAAGGAGATATACAATTTTGAAAGTCTGAAATTTGGTACGCGTGCGCGTCTGAGCACGACGTGTCTGACAAGACCATGCAGCCCCACCCACTTTTCACCATGTGTCAGGCCAACATTTTGCCACATCACTATGTCCTAACCGGGAGTGCTCACGCCTTCATGGTGCATGACGTGCATCTCAAGAAATCAGCCTATAAATAGCAGCCCATTCCTTTTTCAATCCTCACACAATCCTATCGATATCTCTCTGCAATTTTTGTTATTTAGCCTCTTTTCCCTTATTTCTATTTTGTGGCGACGACATGCGATGCCCCTGAGTACTCATCTTGGTAGTAGCCTTCGAGTAGGAGATCCCGAGTTAGTATTCTGCTCGACTAGTTCCTGGTTATCATCTATAGTAAACGCAACACTTACTTTGCCTTTGTGTAATTTTTAATTATAATTGTAAGTCGTTACTAGGATCTTGTAAGTAAGATTTATCAATGATTCCAAGTCGTTATACTGCTTCATCTATTATGTGAGTGATGTCTAGGCTGAATTTAGTGAGGTGTATTTTAAAGTGGGATTTCTAAACTGTATTCCAAACGAATAATTTACAATTATTCAGTTTTCTATTCTTTGAATATTTTCAAAGTATCATAATTATGCTTAATCTTATAAACACAACTATATTTACTAAAACATAAGTAAAACATGACGAATAGAGTTATCATCCTTTGTGGTGGATCTGAGTAGTTCATATCAACATGCACTAGATCCATTAGTCATGCACTTGACTCACATAAAGATGTGATCAATGAATTAGTTATAATTTTCCAATGAACAATATTCTCATACACAATACAATACGACTTGTACACACCAGGTATCTGTCCAGTTGGTGATGAGATTTCTTTTCACTTCGTCAATTATGACAATACCACAAGAGATATCATCAGAATAAAATCCACATTTAATATGGCTAATATTAGAAATGTAACTAACACTTTCATAAATGCCATTGCAAGGAAATATAAATAATGCAACTAGATAAACAAAATTTCACTTTATTGAAACTAAACAAAATTTGGAACTTGACTCTACAACACATAAAATGAAAATCATGTTTCTAGATATCTCTGAAGAGTAATAGCAATCTACTAAATTATCCCAACTCATTAGTAGTAGCTCCAAATTCTAAACATCGAAACAAGTGGCCTCTTTGAGGTCAACACAAGGAACAATCCCAAAACTAGCCTTTCTCTTTACAATACGATGAAATAGTTTGATCTTGGACGACCCCTTTCCGTTGGGAAGATAAATATTTTCTCGACCACCATTGTCAATGTCCATGAAAACCTTAGAATTGGACCCAATAAGCATCTCTACTTTAGATATGCTCTTAAACATTTCTACTTTAGCAAAAATCAACATTTGTGTCAGATCAATTAGGGTCACGTCGATACTCCACATATAAAATTTCTTAATGAACTAATCATATGGCTTTGGAAGCGAGACAATAACCTAGTCAATGGCTATATCCCTTGGGATATGACACCCATTCTATCCAACTTGTTAATGTACGATTTATTTTCAGAACATGTGTATACACAAAGTTTACATCTTGATGTTTATATACCAATAGAGACTGAGTAGTCTTGTATTTTTCAACTTGAGGAAAACATGATGTTGGGAGAGTCACAAGAGGAACAGCTGGAAGAAAGATGATGTCTAGTTCCCATTTTTAGGCTGCTTCCTTATACCCTCTTTATAGCATGGTTTCATGAATGAGACATACTAGCGATTTGACTGACTTTTATTATACATATAATATATTAAACCTTTAATAGTATATATAAGGTGTATTTTAAAAACTTTTCAAAATACAAGGTTCAAATAATAATTTTCTAAATTAAATCTTCTAATTATTTAATATCAAACTAGTTATGATTTATCTTTACCTTTTAATTAACCAATTAATTAAATTAATAAAATCATTTATGGATTAAATAATTATTATTAACCAATTAATAAAATAATTCAAATTTAATCCTAATCCAAAGCCTTCTAATTTTCGAAAATAGGCTAGGGTTTATCAGGTTTTAATTGTTCAAATTTCAAGGCTTTTAAAATAACAAATAAGGAAACATGGTAAACCCTAAAAAGGACACCTCAATTTTTGAAAATGGGCAAAGGAGGCTAGGGTTTCTAAAACCCTTGCTAAAATCGAAAATATGAGGGTGGAGGCTAGGGTTTAAAGAACCCTAGGGATTTTTCAAAAATTGCCTCCTTAGGGTTTAGTTTCTAAAAGCCCTTATTTTGAACTATTCAACTTTGCGCAAGATCAATAAGAGTAATGGCTCTCTATCACTTATGAGTTTTACATGTGACAAAAAAATATTTTGGTAGAAAAACATAAACCCTAAGTTCTATACCCTAAAGGATCTATGTTCTCACTATGATTTGCTTACAACTATTGAATATCAAGAATGCTGAAAGTATGTTGCTATTTTCAAAATTAGTAAAGGGTTATTAGAAATTTCATACCTTATTTTATTATAGAAAATCAACTAGTAATCCTTCCTTGTTGGTCTTCAGAAAGCAAGCACTAGAAGTCTCATGCCTCTAATGGCTCACACCCAAACCCTAACAAATTGGAGGCTAAATAGGAAAGAGGGGGATGAAGGGAATTTTCGAAATTCCTTTTGGAATGAGGTGAATTTCGAAAATTATAACTTAAGGGGGTTTATATATGTGATAAGGAGGCTAAGGATAAGGTAGATTCCTTTTAGATAACCCTAATCCTTTTGCTTTCCCCTAAGGCATCCAAGTTCCCTTAGAGCCCAAGAAAAGCTCTAGAAAACCTCTAGAACTCCTCTAGAATCGTTCCCCATTATGGGAGGTTCTAGAAGTGGTCAATTCTCAACTTTTGAACATTGTCACCTTTAGTCATTCCACTTTTAATTGATCCAATTAATCCCAAAATTAATTTCAGTTAACTTCTAATTAATTTTTAATCAAACAATACTATTTCTAATTAAGATATTATTCTCATAATATACTAATAATTTATTTATTTTGATTTCTATATAATTTATTAATCATATAATAAATTAATGAATTAGTCTCTCTCTTCAGAAAGCATTCCAGTCAATTATTAGGTTTGAGGGCAACCCAAAATGAATTTGCTAATAATTTTAGATTATACTAATTTAGTTATTGGCTTAGACACATAATCCAACATCAAGGACTTATAAACCATGGACGTAGATAAAATGGGACACCTTATTTATAAGATCTCTGAACATTGGTTGACTTATAACTGAATTACACTAGCCATGGACTCCCCTAGCTATGTAGTCAAATAGTTACTCAGGCGATTCATCAGGTTAGGTGATTCCTCTAGATAATCGTTGCTTTAGGATCTGTGATGATCGGTTGGGTTGGGTAGTCAGTCTTAGGTCAGATTCTATATTATATGATAACGTTGTTTGCAAAAATGATATTAATTATTATCATTAAATTGTTATGGGCTTGAAAACCCTACGTATCTCACTAGGTTTTCCCATACATGACCCACTCATTTTTATGCGTCACAAGTAGTAGGACCAAGGCTACAGTATTCTAGTTAGGATGTCAAGTGGAATAAAGAGATATGCCTGTAATCTGTAGTTTCAGGACCTTTTATATTTCACGTTGTAACATATGTTTGGATATGAGCGAATGACATCCTCAAGGTTTTAATAAAGTAACTCTTGTCATCTTAAAAATGTTTTATTTAACTGGGAATATCTACATCTTAATTTATAAAGCGTAAAGAAAATGTTTTAATTGGTTTTGAAAATGGAGGATGTCACAACACTCTTTTAGTCCTAGGTAAAACGCTCATCCTTTGTATTTTATTTTCTTCATTATACTCATTTTAAATTGCAAAAAATAGGAAAAAAGCAATATTATTTTATGGTGATTTGAAGCATACAAGATAACGTCTTAATAGGTTAAACATTCAAAACAAAATAAATTTCTAAACCTCTAAAAACCAACAAAAAAACTTTCCTTGGACATATTATGTTCTCCAATGTTCACCTTTCCCTGAGATGCTTTAGCCTTACTAGTATCTTCTCTAACCTTTGATCACTAACTTCTAACAAATTGATCAAGTCGACAATGAGCTGCACATCATTACTTTAACAATTATTCATGTAATCGTGTATAAGGAACCTCCTGACAAATGTTGTGAATCCACTTAGCTATATGAACATTATGTTCTTCTATTGAAACCCTTCTAAGATTTGAAACACCATAGCCAAAACATTTTTCCTTTTCTTATAATCTTCCCACATGTTATGTGTGATTTCAAATATAAGGTGGTCTGTATGTTAGAACCTTCGTGCCATAACGTGCTTGGAGTGAAAGTTATGTGTTTTTAGTGGTTGTTTTTTTTGTAAATGTGGTTCTTAATCTTCAATGTTGTTGTTTATAAAGAGAAGTTAAGACATAACTTATTGGTTCTTTGTTATAATGACACCAATTAGATCATTTAGTGACAAAAATACCCTTAGGTGGCTTATTGGTAAATAAGAGAACTTAAGGTTCGTTATTAATTTTTTCTTAGGACTAGAATGCATTAAAATGTTGATATCTCTTCTTCATCATGTTAGCGGACCTTAGCAAGAACAACCCTAATATGACATCTAAAAAGTGTAACACAAAAATTTTATCGTATTATGAGGATGAGATTTATATAAACAAAGAAAATTAGATCTAAAAGTTGAAAGGTTTTGTATTACTAGAAACCAAGAAATAAGAACTAAATAGTTGCAAGATTTGGAGGATCTTCCTGATAGTGTAGAAAATGAATTCACAATGGTTTATACTATATATTGTAGAAGAAAATTGTAGCAAAATGATGTCAAGACAACCATTGCGAATGTCTTGTGAAGGTTTGAGAAATAAAAAAAGGATCATGGGTTTTAAATTGGTAAGCATAAGTCAGTTAAGTTGTAACACCCTATTTCAAGTTGTTTCATAATTCGGGGTCGTGACTCGAAGATCCAGTATCATATGGATTTGTGCTTTGGGAAAAAGAGGTTTAGAACCATTTGGATGTGGGTAATGTAGATTACGGGATCCAAGAATTTGGTTTGTGTGTGAGTCAAAGGGTAAAATGGGAAAAGTGATGTTTCAAACTTCTTGCATGAAATATGGATTTTTGTTCAATAAGTTTGTAGTCCAATATATCTAGATAATATTGTGCGGATCTTCAATACCTTTACGTGGATATAAAGATCGTCAAAAACGAATTTGGAATGAAGAAGTTAAGACCATTTGAAGTTAGGAAGGTTTTGGGCTTAGTCTAGTACGTTCGGTGTATAGGATGTATGTTGGGCGTAAAGGATGCATAGCTGGGTATACTAGGAATACTTATAGTATGTTGGGCGTACCTGGAGTACATTGGGTGTACACGATTAGTGCCCGCACCCTATTTTCATGGTTTGAGCCCTATTTAAGCTCCTTAACTTCCCCAAACCCATTCCATTCTTTGCCTCCAACTCTCCAACACCCTCCCTTGAAAATCTAACCCTAGTTTGAGCCTTTTGAGAAAAAAAGGTGTTCTTGAATGCTTTGTAGTGTTCTTGGATAAGAAGGAGCTCTTTGGAGAAGTGCAGGTTGCATTAGATCTTGTAGATCCATACTTTGTTCAACTTGATATTTCTTTTAGAAGTATAAAGCTTGAATCTTGATGATGCATTTGTTAGATCTAGATAGTTTTGGGTGTTAAGAGCTTTTGGTCATTTTAGTGCATAAATTTTAGATCTTGAAACTTTGTGACCTTGTTATGGATAAATGTAATGACTCAAAAACATTACTTAAAATTTTCATTTAAAAACTATTAATTTCATTCATGGATTGTACAAAAATCCATCATCCATTACAGTTTTTTAAAACAACAGAGTACAAATATATCAAGTGCGGAAATAATATGCGGTGGATGTTGTGCCATCACGCCGGGCCCTTCCCTTTTGAACTGGAGGTAACTGAAACCGTAAACATAAACTGTAAGTGTAAAGCTTAGTGAGCTTCAAAAAATACCACATACAACATACATATAATATAACAACTCGTGGCTGTGTAAGATCCGTATCAACCACCGGGTCCGTATCAACAGAAAATAATAGCAAGTAGCTTTGACAGGTCTGAATCAACCCCGCGGTCTGTATCAATCCCGAGTCCATAATGACTTCGAGTCCAATCTAGTTGAATACACAAATCATACATTTATATCATACACAGTCACATGACAAAATACAATTTTTTGTCAAACAATATAGTGGGTCGGCCTTGGTGCCTTCGGTCCACTTAAGGTGGTAAGAAGACTCATCTCACAGACAGAAGAATAGCTGGAATATCACGCCGCTCTGAAACCCATGCTTCTAGTCACCTTTATGAATAATAGCAACCAAAGCACAAACTACCATTCAAATACGTAAAATATCCCTAGGTCAAATCCTAGTCAAAATCCAGACCAAATTCAACTAAGTCAACTGGGTTGACTCAGTCAGTACACAGGGAGTACTCATTGAGTATGTGGGGCCTACTTTGCCGTTGACTGAGGATCGGGGAGCTTACCTCGTATGTGAATTGTACCCCTTGGTATGCCCAACATACGCGGATGCTCACCACCCCTCTTATTAAGTGCTTAATCCCTTAAGCACTTACATCCTAATTTCATATCTGGGCAACAAATGATGTTCTTAACCATAAAGTTTCCAACTTTATGGTTTAGCATGGCTTTCAGACCTTAAATCCATAAACCCTAGTATCTTAACCCATTAAGTGTTGGATTAGGTGTCTAAGTACATAACTAAAATTGGTATATACTTGAATTGATAGTAGTACAATCCTTTTGGGTTGCCCTCAAACCTAGCAATTGGACAAGATGACTTTTAGAGAGAGGGATTAGTTTATTTTGAGAATAATAAATTAAATAAATGGTTTATTAATTTGTTATGAAAATAATATATTAATTAGAAATCATATTATTTAATTAATAATTAATCATAAATTAATTAAAATTAATTTTGGAATTAATTTTGGAATTAATTGGATTAATTAAAAGTACATGGACTGTTTGGTTATTTATTGATAGTTGAGGAAGGAAGACTCTAGAACCTCATGGGATGAGGTGGACGAAAATCATCTAGGGTAAGTCTTAGATGATTTCGTCCAAGGCCCATTGGATAAGGGGATTGGGCTGCTTGGTCACCAAGTAAGGGAATATATGGCTTATCCCTTAAACCCTAGCTCTGGACCCAAGTATCTTCAACTATATAAGGAACCCCTAGCCCCTTTTTTCGCCCAATCCTTCCCTCTACAAGCCTTGGACGAAAATTCCTTCTCCCCTTTCCTCTCTTTTAAGTTTTCTTCTTGCTAGCTTGGGTGTGATTCCATTAGAGGCACAACATTTGTGGTGCTAGCTTCCAAGAGATCTTTAAAAGGGAATTTCTAGTTGTTTGTTATAACAAATAAAAGGTATGTAATCCTAAAACCCTCTCTTCTATTTTTCAAAATCATCATAGGGTTTCTAGGGTTCTTTTTGATGTTCTAAGCTATAGGTTAAATAGAGAAAATATAGATCCTATTTAGGTTGCATGCAATCTTAAGGGTTTATTTTTGTTTGTTTACCTAAATCCCATCAGTGGTTCAAAACATTTGGTTTGTTTTCTATTGAATATTTATAATAGAGGAATAAATCAACTAGTGTTTATAGAAATTAAACCTTAAAAAGCCATGAATTTTGAATATCATTAGGGTTTTGGAAACCGTAGCCCCTTCCCTAAGTTTTTGAAATTTAGGGCTAGGGTTTTGAAACCCTAGCCTTCATCTCCATGTATTTTTTAAAATTGTAGGTTATTAGGGTTTCCAAATTTTAGATAATTGTTAGTTTAATTTGATTAAAAGGGATAATTATAAAATTGGACAAATCCTATACCCTAATTTTTGAAAATTAGAGGGTAAGGATTAGGATTAAATTATTTGATTAATTTAATTAGATAATCCTTAATTTATTTAATTTATTTAATTAATTGCTAATTAAAATATAATAATCAAATCATTATTGTTTTATTTTAAATTTAATTAATTAGATATTAATTTCAAAATTTAAAATATAAACCCAAGTACTTTGAAATTTTTTAAAATACACCTTATACTGTATGTAAAATTAAATGTTTAATAATTACAATATATATAAGACTAAGTCAGTCAAATCGCTAGTATGTCTCATTCACAAAGTCATACTATAAGGGTAGTTTAAGGAAGTGGCCTATAAAATGACCGACATTGGGTATCCATTCTTAACCACCGCTCTCTTGTACGGTGGAATGTCGTTAGCCGAACGGATTTGATAGGACACTAATTCATATTAAAATATAATGCCTAAAAAGTAATAGAACTTTTTAAATCCTAGATATAGTTACTTTAGCAAAAATGTGACAGGTATGCTAATCCATGAAAACACACATCATGCTTTATATGTCGTCAGTGGAGCGTGTGTGGTTAACCGACACACTAATAGGGACTATAAAGATATATGATAGGAATCTTGAGAATTATCATTGTTGAAGGAGCGTGTGTGGTTAACCGGCACATCAATATGAGATGATAAATGACATCAAGTCTGTCAAGTGGGTTTGCATTGTTATCCACATCTCATTTGTGATCTTCGGTATCCTACTCACAAAAGTGAGACCGTAATCCGAGATTAAACATGTCATTGAGAAGAATCAATAAATCTCAAAAGATCTATGAGTTTCATAAGATTGGAATTCGTAAAAGCCTTACCTACCTAAAATAGATTTGAATTTGATTACGCCATCCATCTTCACAGTTTGAATCGAAAATATGGATCCTAGCCTTAATTAAAATTTATGGGTTAATAATTAAGGATTAAAATCAACAAACTTTAATTCTTCTTTTATCCTATTTTAAAATATCTGATGAAGATAGAAATGGTCTTCCTCATTCTTAAGGAAATAGTTTTCCTCAATCTTCTAGTGATGGTCTTCCAATTTCTAGTCAAGGTAAAATTGTTTTCCCTTCCTTAGGAAATGATGGAACTACATATCATCTTTCTTCCACCTCCTCCTCTTATGACTCTCCCAATGTCATGTTTTCCTCAAGTTGAAAGATATGAGACTACTCAATCCCTATTGGCGAGTAAACATCAAACTGGAAACTTTGTGTGTGCGGATATTCTGAAAAGAAATCGTACATTGACAAGTTGGATAGAATGAGTGTTGTTTTCCCTAGGAAGCAAGCCATTGTTTGGGTTATTCTTTCGCTTCTGAAGTCATATGATCAGTTCATTGAGGACTTTTATATTAGAATATCGGCGTGATCCTCATTGATTGTTGTTGAAGAAGAAATGCTTAAGATCACATCTAAATTAGAGATGCTTATTGGGTCTAATTCCAAGGTTTACATGGACATTGACTTTTGTGAGAATGATGATCCAGAAAAGATTTCTCTTCCCAATGGAAAAGGGTCGTCCAAGATCAAACTGTTTGATCGTGTGGTAAAGAGAAATGGCTAGTTCTGGGATCATTCCATGTGTTGACCGCAAAGAGTGCATTTTTTTGCTACCAATTGAAGGGATATATGAACCAAAGCTGCCCAAAACACCTGAAAGATCTTACAGATAGTAAATTCAAGTTGTGTGACTCTACTTTAGGTACATCCATTATCTGACTCCATTTTTGTATAGGCTCCCATTCATAGACTCTTAATATTTGATGTGATGATCACAATTTGATAATATTAAAGGATTTAAGAGAAAGGAGGAAGCTTAAACAGAGTAAGCTAAATCTGATCGTGAGAGATGGACTTCGGTTTCATAATTCGATGATCATAATTTGGAGCTACTACTTAGGAGTTAGGATAATTTAATAGATTTCTATTACTCTTAGGAGATGTCAAGAAACATAGTTTTTCATCTTATGCATTGTAAGGACAAGTTCCATTTTTTCGTTTAGTTTCAATCAAAGTGAAATATTGGTTTATCTGGTTTCCTTATTTATATTTCCTTGCAATGAAATTTATGAAAGTGTTGGTTACATTTCTAAGATTAGCAATATTAATTGTGAATTTGATTCTTATGATATTGCTTATATCATTTTCATAATTAACCAAGTGAAAAGAAAATCTCATTACCAACTTGACAAATACTTGGTGTTGTACTAGTCGCATTGTATATTATATGAGAATATTGTTCATTGGAAAATTATGATTAATTCATTTATCACATGTTTATATGAGTCAAGTGAAAGACTAATGGATCTAGTACATGTTGATATGAACTCTTTAGATCCACCACAAAGGACGATAACTTTATTCGTCATGATTTTTTGATCCTTCAGTAAATATTGTTGTGTTTATGAGATCAAGCATAATTCTGATACTTTGAAAAGATTCAAAGAGTCGCAGAATGAATAAGAAGAATCTATTTAGTAGAAAGATAAAAGTTTCTTTAATCTGAAAGGAAAGGAGAGTACTTTAGTATGATGTTTTATGATCGTCTTAGTAATTGTGAAATTTTATCACAATTGACTCCTCCAAGAACATCATAGTACAATTGTATGAATAAGAAGAGGAATTGAACATTGTTGGAAATGGTTCGATTATAGATGAGTCATACTTTGTTCCAGTTAAATTTTAGAGTCTTACTCTAGTAACTACAAATTGTATCTTGAAACTCATTTCAAACTAAGAAGGTTGAAAACACCTTGAAATATGTGGAGTAAAGATGTTTTTCTTACTCTAGTACACATAGAATTAGAGTTGTGATGTTTTTCGTTAACAGAGAAACAAAGGATAAATTGAGAACAATTTTGTGAAGTGTTTTCTTGTCAGGAATCCACACAAACTTTTGAATATTTGATTTAGCTCATCAAGGAATGTTCCTTGAGAGAAAAAATAATATGTAAGGAATTTAGTGGGATTTGTATTAATTTTGAGAGTTTCAAGAGTCAATTGACAATAAACCTTTTAGTTATCACTAACACGCGATTTGAGGTTGACAACTTATTTTTTTTGGTTAATACATTCTTATTTATGTGAACTTCTAGTTGAGTTGGGAATTCTTATGAGTTCTATGTTTTCATTTCACTAAAAAAGCAAAAGGCACATTGGTTAATGAAAGTACATTGATCAATATGGGGGAGTTGCTAATAACATAGAAGCACTGGTAGGCCCTTGTGCTACCATAGGGTAAGAAATTTAGAATAAGCGAAATTCAGTCCATGAAAGGAAAGCTAAATTTGAATTTGTTTTTGTCTTAAACCTTGTCTTATGAGTGTAGGTTGGAAATGATAGATTCACATAGATGGGAATGTATGCACTATAAAATCTAGGTGGCAAAGTTTTCGTTCTAATTCATGAGAATGATTATGAGGAAACGCTTTCGCTAGTAGATTTTAAAGGATTAGATAAAGATCAGTATGAATATTGCTTGTGTTAATTGCATTCTCAAATTCACAATATGATTACGACATCCCTTTTCATATTTCAAATTGTGAGGAATGGCAAGGAATTGTTTGAACTTTCAAGACTTATAATTATAAGTATGAAAGGGTTTGAACACACATATATGCTATCCAATGAAGGTGTATAAGATTAAGAAGTCTAGTTGGAGACTTATCAAAGCATCACGTAACATAAATTTATACTTTAGTAAGGAAGTCATGAGTGTTGATTCTAGAAGTCTAGTTGATTTCTGGGAACATGTTAAAGCTAGTGGGAGCATAATGGTTATGATACTATTAATGGGTTTTAGCCATAATAACATCCTATGTGCTCATGAAAACCCTAATGCTTGGATCTAGGTTTCTCTATTGTACAAGCAATTCATCCAAGACTTTAAACCCTAGTTCTAGCATATAATTAATCATATTAACATGTGAAAGGGTTTTTAATCATACAAGTCTGCCCTAAGAGCCTGAAGAGTCCAGAAGATGGGAGAGTCAAGGAGTATGGCTGTGCTTCAGGTAAAATCCACTATGTAACTCTATTAAGTTCCTATTCATTGATTCTTAATACATAATGTGATAAGATTGCATTTGAATGTTTTGCAGGATCAGTGAAAAGAGAGGAAGCTTGATGAAAGAACAAGATGAATCTAATCACGAAGAAATGGATCTCGATCGCATGGATTTGAAGATTAGATTTTGAGCTTAGAAAGTTATGATAGAGTTGTTAGGAATTTTTCTACATAGTTTTCATTTTATTTTGCATTGTAAGGACAAATGTTTTCCGCTGCTTTTATGAATAAAATAAATTTTGATTTGACTCATTTATTTATTTATTTATTTATTTATTTCCTTGCAATGAAATCGTTATGAAAAATTGATGTTTGCATATTTCTACAACGAATGGATGTGATTCTTAATTATGTTAATAGTGGAAATGTCAAGAATTTACCAAATAGGGAGAGTTTCTCATCATCCAAGTTTCAATTGGACAGAAACTTGGAATCATGCAACTTGGTTGCACGATGAATGAGAAATTTCATATTTGTAAATTAGACTAATTCATTGACCAAGTATCAAGTGAAGGACTAAGAGATCGAGTACACAAAGTTGTGTGTTGATTAAGTCCACCACAAGAGTAACAAAGATATTCGTCATGATTTACTAAAGGTTTAGTAAATGTGATTATACTTACAAGATTAAGTGTAATTCTAAATTGATTGAAAAAGTTTAAATCAATAGTAGAACGAATAAGAAGAATCAAGTAGGCAGAAAGATAAAAGTTTCTCTATTTTAAGAAGAACGGGAGTACCTTTTATGGTTTATGATATGTCTTAATGATTAAGAACCATAACTCAATTAATCCTCTAAGTAAATCTTAGTACAATTGTATGTATAAGAAGAGGAATCAAGAATTGAAGAAATGGTTAAATCAGAAAGTCAATCATACTTCGTTCCAAAACAAGTCTTAAAGTTAAGATTGTTATATTGAGTGACAAGTCTTAAGAAGGTTTATAACATTCATCAAATGTAGAATGCGGAAAAAGGTTTTCTTATTCTTGCACATTTGAAATTGGAAAGTTGTGATGTCTTGGATAAGACAAAGACCAAATACAACCAATTTTATGAAGTGTTTAGTCTTGATAAAGGCTACACTAACTCTTGAATATTTGTTTGTCAAGAAATGTTTATTAACAAAAGAATCTTATATGTCAAGGAGTCGGTGGGAGTCTTAATGGTCTTGAAAGGTTTCAGGAACAAATCAAGAATAAACCTTATTGATCATCACTAGCACACGAGTAGAGGTTTACAACCTATCGTGTTGACATTATCTTGTTTCCATGCCGTTCCAATTGAGTTAATTATGCATGTGAGTACTATGAGTTCTCATTTGAATGCATAAAAGGCAAGGACCTTGATCAATGAAAAGCACATTGATAGGAAAGGATATATTGCTTAATTACTTGGAAGACGTGGTGGGCAGCTGTGTTACCATAAGGCAAGAAATCAAGAACAAGAAAGTTCGGTCCATATGAGTTTGAATTTGTCGTAAACTTTGGTTTTGACAAATTCACATGGATAGGAACACATACACCATTAAAATCTAAGTGTCGTAAGATTCCCTCCTTCATGGAAATGACTGTGAGGAAATGCTTTCACTAAAAGAGATTTTAAGAAGATAGTGATTGTGATAATTGTATTCTCGAATTCGATTATGGTTACGGTATCCC
Source organism: Lactuca sativa (assembly GCF_002870075.4). Lineage (NCBI taxonomy): Eukaryota > Viridiplantae > Streptophyta > Magnoliopsida > Asterales > Asteraceae > Lactuca > Lactuca sativa. Next base: position 176,135,845 of record NC_056631.2, read on the forward strand.
TTTCCATGATTCGAATTATGAGGTTTGGCAATTAGTCTAAATTATTTAAGACACACATATAGACTATCTAAGGCAAATGTGTATAAGTTTAAGAAGCCTTGATAAAAGATTATCAAAGCATTGGGTATTAGAAATATGAACTCAAAGAAATTCAATAGGCATTGCTTTTCTGAAAGTTAAGCTGTTTCTGAATACATGTCAAAGCTAGTGGGAGCATAAGTGTTATGTTTATAATAATCATCGTGATAGTGGGAGCATAAATGTTATGCTTGTATGATTATTAAGGCAAGTATTGCAAGTTAGCAATATTAATTATAGAAAACAAGAGCCATACTTTGCAAAGTTGTAAGGGTTGAATAGTTGTTTTGCTATAAATAAGGGAGAGAATATTATGCTTCATTTCAAAACTAAAGGCTTAGGTTGTGGAATGTTAATAAAATTAGTCAAGGATACATAGTGTGTTCTTAAATTTCGATTATGATTACGACATTCCTCTTCATAATTCAAATTATAAGAACGTAGCACATAAAATATTATGGCAGAAGATTGATAAAGTATTAAATCTTCATGTAAGACATTATGCATCGTGTCCCATACGCTTCGGGTATAGGATCGATTGCAAATGCTATAATATTTGACCATTCTAAAATTTTCCAAATGTCTAGCGCATTTAGAGGGAAAAGGACAAGAATCGGTTTTGACTAAAATAATTAAAAAACTATCAAAGGACAATCCAAAGTTCGCCGAGGATTGGTCGCTTGTGAGTAGTTGGAAGTATAGTATTGGATGGAACATATCGACATCATTATGAATAAAAAAAGATTCTATTGAGAATGAGTTGTCATATGATGAGTATGGAAAGGTTTCCATATTGGGAGTTGGATATTGAGAATCAATGTCTAGATTAGAAATTTTATGCAAAAGGAAGTTTAAAGGAATGTACTTTGAGTGAGAGACATCGCATCTATGGAATTGTCTTGTAACAATCTCCGATAGAGGACTTTGTAATTTCATTGGCAATAGTCATTGTGACTTTAGTGCATTGATATTACGAAAAGATCATTGCATAAAATGTTAGAATCTAACATATTCCATAAGTGGCAAGAATTTGATATTCTTTCACTTGTGAAAAGGATTAGGAGTTGTGAAATGAGTATGTTTATTTGATCTATTTCACAAAGTAAGAACCATAGGTAAACATTGTGTGCATGCTAAGAGCATGGGACAAGTGTAGTAATAATTCAAGTAAGAAGTTAATTACCCAAAACAACAAATAATGAGTAATCGATATGGTGATAAATAAAAGGTGTTTTATTTATACTCAAGGTTTGAGGACATATGGGATTAGTATTATTCTTGTGTTTCACTTTGCATGTTTTGACTTCCTGAGTAATTTAATTGGTTTAGAATAGTCAAATTATTCGAACGGGCCACAGTCGTTCATATGTTGGAAGTAGATATAAACGAAGACTGTCATGAATTGGTGTGTGGATTGTCTAAAGAGCATTAGACATAAGCAAATGTTTGATGCAACATTCATGAGTGCTTATGAATATGATTTGAGCATTGGATTAAACCCACGCTCACTTGGATCACTTCATGGATTTTATCACGAGTGATTGGTGAGATGATAATTTCTTATATTCTTGAAACCGAGATATGTGAGTTGTATCTTGCGAATCAGTTGCACATTGATAATATGTAAACGCACCGGTAACTCGGTGTTATAAAACTAATTGTTGTGTGTAATTTGGTGAGTGAGTGCAAGCAAACATTGAGTCAAAGTTTATCCGTTCCTTTTATCCAAAGTAGGATGAAAGCGGTATCTGTGGGCCCCTCGATGATTTAGTGATGGCATCTAAGCGCTTCGCCAAGCCGGGACTAATTTGATGTGTTCAAATTGTAGTTTGTTTTCAGTCATCATAAATCTGAATTCAGGAAACAACACATAGACAGAGAGAATGATTTAGATCCATGTCTCAGTCTATACGATATCTAGAATGGAGGAATATATGATCCCTTATCTTAAGGACACGCGTATCTGATAAGATCAGAGTTGACAGCGGCTTTGGAAAGCTACGATTGCAGATCAGGATCTGAAGTCATATGCGGAATAGTTATTAGACTTATCCAAGTGGGAGACTGTTGGATTAGTGTCTAAGTCCATAACTATTTTGGTATGTACTTGACCCGATGGTGCATGGTCCTTTTGGGTTGCCTTCACCAAAGCAACTTGATAGGATGAATAATGGAGAGAAAGGATTAAATATGATTTATTAATATATTATGAGAATAATATATTAAAGGAGAAATCATATTGTTTAATTAATATTAGTCAAGAATTAATTGGTAATTAAGTTTGTGACTAAAAGAGATTAATTAAACTTAAGGGACTGGAATTGTAATTATAAGATAACTGCAATTGGGCTATGGATTACCTTATAATATAAGTTTGGACGAATTCTATGGGGAAACCCATTAGAAATCGTCCAAGGCTTGTTAAGGAAGGAGTCCATGGGTTGCTTAGGGCTTAAGCATCCAAATTAGGGTTTCCTTGTTAGATAACCCTAATAGCCTCACTATTTAAAGAACCCTTATGCCTCAAAAACGTGACCAAGCTTCCTTCTAGGGTTTCCACACGTTTTGGGCAGCCTCCTTCTCTTCTCTTCTTCATCCTCTTGCTCTTGGTGTTTATGAACCATTAGAGGAGTGACATTTGTGACTCTAAGCTTTCTAAAGTCATTACAAGGAGGATTTGAGATTGTTATTGCTACATAACAATCAAGGTATGATCTAAACTCTAATTTATATGTTATATTGATTATCATATGCTAGATCTAGGGTTTATAGTCTTTGATAACTTGCATTTACAATAGAGAAACCTAGATCCAAGCATTAGGGTTTGTATGAGCACATAGGATGTTCTTATAGAAAAAACCCATCAATATACATATAGGCTATTAGGGTTTTCAACTAGGAAACCCTAATTTGATTGCTTAAGCCCTAAGCAGCCCATGGACCCTTTTAGAATAACCCTTGGACGATTTCTAATGGGTTTCCCCATAGAATTCGTCCAACTTATTATTCCAAGGTAATCCATAGCCCAAAATGTAATTATCTTATAATTATAGTTCCAGTCCCTTAAGTTTAATTATTCTCTTTTAGCCACAAAATTAATTATCAATTAATTCTTGACTAATACTAATTAGACAATATGATTTCTCCTTTAATATATTATTCTCATAATATATTAATAAAGCATAATTAATCTTTTCTCTCCATAATTCATCCTATCTAGTTGCTTTGGTGAAGGCAACCCAAAAGGACCATGCACCATCGGGTCAAGTACATACCAAAATAGTTATGGACTTAGATACTAATCCAACGGTCTCCTACTTGGATAAGTCTAATAACTATTATGCGTATGACTTTAGATCCTGATCTGCAATCGTAGCTTTCAAAAGCCGCTGTCAACTCTGATCTTATTAGATACGCGTCCTTTAGATAAGGGATCATATATTCCTCCATTCTAGATATCGTATAGACTGAGACATGGATTTAAATCATTCTCTCTATCTATATGTTGTTTCTCGATTTCCGATTTATGACGACTGACAACAGACTACAATTGAACACATCAAATTAGTCTCGGCTTGGCCAAGCACTTAGTGTCATCACTAAATCATCGAGGGGCCCACAGATGTCACTTTCATCCTACTTTGGATAAAAGGAACGGATAAACGTTGATTCAATGCTTGCTTGCACTCACTCACCGAATCACACACAATAATATGTTTTATAACACCAAGTTACTGGTGCGTTTACATATTATCAATGTGTAACCGACTCACAAGATACAACTCGCACATCTCGGTTTCAAGAATATAAGATGTTATCGTCTCACCAATCACTCGTGATAAAATCCATGAAGTGATCCAAGCAAGCGTGGGTTTAATTAAATGCTCAAACTCATATTCATAAGCACTCATGAACGTTGCAGCAAACATTTGCTTATGTCTAATACACTTTTGACAATCCACACACCAATTCACGACAGTCTTCATTCATACCTACTTCCAACATATGAACGATTGTGGTCCGTTTGAATAATTTGATTGTTCTGAACCAATTTAATTATTCAGGAAGTCAAAACATGCAAAGTGAAAAAAAAGAATAATACTAATCCCATATGGCCCCAAACTCTGGGTATAAATAAAACATTTTATTTAATCACCATATTGATTACTCATTATTTGTTGTTTCAGGTAATCAACTTCTTAGTTGAATTATTACTAGACTTGTCCTATGCTCTCAGCATGCACGCAATGTTTACCTACGGTCCTTACTCTGTGAAATAGATCAAATGAACACATTTCCAATCATACTAATTTCACAAATCCCAATCATAAGTATAAGAATATCAAATTCTTGTTACTTATGCTAGATTCTAACATTTTATGCAATGATTCTTTCGTAAAGTCATAGCTGAAAATCATCAAGACTTGGCTAATCTCTATCAGAAACAATTCTATAGATATGATGTCTCTCACTCAAAGTACATTCCTTTGAACATCCTTCTTGCATAATAGTTCCTAATCTAGATATAGATTCTCAATATCCAACTCCCAATATGGAAACATTTCCATATTTGCCATTTGACAATTCATTCTTAATAGAATCTTATCTATTCATAATAATGTCGATATGGTCCATCCAATACCATACTTCCAACTACTCATAAGCAACCAAGCCTCAGCGAGCTTTGGATCGTCCTTTGATAGTTGTTTAATTATCTTAGTCAAAAACGATTCTTGTCCTTTTTCCCTCTTAATGTGCTAGACATTTGGAAAATTTTTAGAATGTTCAAATATTATAGCATTTGCAACCGATCCTATACCCGAAGCGTATGGGACACGATGCATAATGTTTTACATAAAGATTTGATACTTTATCAATCTTTTGCCATAATATTTTATGTGTGACGTTCTCACAATTCGAACTATGCCATAATTATAATCGAAATTTGGGAACACACTATGTATCATTGACTAAATTTATTAACATTCCACAACCTAAGCCTTTAGATTTGAAATGAAGCATAATATTCTCTCCCTTAATTATAGCAAAACAACTATTCAACCCTTACGACTTTGCAAAGGATAACTCTTGTTTTCTATAATTAATATTGCTAACTTGCAATACTTGTTTTAATAATCATACAAACACAACATTTATGCTCCCACTATCATGATGATTATTATCAAATAAGCATAACACTTATGCTCCCACTAGCTTTGACATGATAATCCTTTATCTAAGCTTCTTAAACTTATACACCTTTGCCTTAGATAGCTCAAATGTGTGTCTAAACAATTCAGACTAATTGCCAAATCTCACAATTCGAATTATGGAAAGGGATACCGTAACCATAATCGAATTCGAGAATACAATTTCACAATTACTATCTTCTTAAAATCTCTCTTAGTGAAAGCATTTCCTCACAGTCATCTTCATGAAGGAGGAAATCTTATGACACTTAGATTTTAATGGTGTATGTGTTCCTATACATGCGAATTGTAAAAACCAAAGTTGCGACAAATCCAAATTCATATGGACCGAACCTTCTCAATCTTGATCTCTTGCCTTATGGTAACAAAGCTGCCCACCATGTCTTCCAAGTAGTTAAGCAGCTCACCCTTTCTTATCAATGTACTTTTCATTGACCAAGGTGCTTGCCTTTTATGCGTTCAAATGAGAACTCATAGAACTTACATGCATAATTAACTCAATTGGAACGACATAGAAACAAGATAGTGTCAAGACGATTGGTTGTAAACCTCAAGGCGTGTGCTAGTGATGATCGATAAGGTTTATTCTTGATTAGTTCTTGAAACTTTTTAAGACCATTAAGACTCCCACTGACTCCTTGACATATAAGATTCTCTTGTCAATCAACATTTCTTCGACAAACAAATATTCAAGAGTTAGTGTAGCTTTTATCAAGAATAAACATTTCACAAAATTGGTCATAGTTGGTCTTTGAATTACCTAAGACATCACAACTTTCCAATTTCAAATGTGCAGTAATAAGAAAACCCTTTTTGAAATTCCACATTTGATGAATGTTATAAACCTTCTTAAGACTTTCCACTCATTGTTACAATCTTAACTCTAAGGCTTGGTTTTGGAACGAAGTATGATTGACTTCTAGATTTAACCATTTCTTCAATTCTTGATTCCTCTTCTTAAACATACAATTGCACTAAGACTCACTTAGAGGATCAATTGAGATATGGTTCTTAATCATTAAGACCTATCATAAAACATAATAAAGGTACTCTCCCTTCTTCTTGAAATAGAGAAACTTTTATCTTTCCGCCTACTTGATTCTTCTTATTTGTTCTGCTATTGATTTAAACTCTTTCAAATCAACTCAGAATTACACTTAATCTTATAAGTATAATCATATCCAGTAAACTTTTAGTAAATCATGATGAATGTCTTTGTCACTCTTGTGGTGGACTTGATCAACACACATCCTTGTGTACTTGATCTCCTAGTCCTTCACTTGACACTTTGTCAACGAATTAGTCTAATTTCCAAATATGAAACTTCTCATTCATCATGCAATACTTGTTGTATGATTCCAAGTTTCTATCCAATTGAAACTTGGGCGATGAGAAACTTTCCCTATTTGGTAAATTCTTGACCATTCCACAATTAACACAATTAAGAATCAAATCCATTATTGCTAATAATAGAAACTTACAAACATCAATTTTTCATACACACCATTGCAAGGATAAATAAGTAATATAAAATCAAAATTTATTTTATTGCGGAAAAATTTGTCCTCACGGTGCAATTCAACTGAAAAACTATGTTGTTACATATTCCTAAATAATCTATTCTAACTCCAAGTAGTAGCTTAAGAATCTAATCTTCAAGCAATGCGATCGAAATCCATTTCTTCACGATTAGATTCAGCTCACTTCTTCCCTTAAGCTTCCTTTTTCTTCGATCCTACAAAACATCAAAATGTAATCTTATCACATCATGCATTAAGAATCTAGAATAGGAACTTAAAAGAGTTAGTTAACAGATTTTACCTAAATTAGAGTCATACATTTTGACTCTCCCATCTCTTAGATCTCTTAGGTAAATAGGGCAGCTTCATCTCCAATGCCCCTTCTCTTGGCAATAAAAGCAAATTGACTCTTTTGGAACAGCACACGGAACTACTTCTGACTTTGCCTTTCTCTTATGATCAAACTTTTCGTTCATGGCATGCCTTTCGTTGCCATTGCCTATATCCATAGAGGCCTAGAAGGTAGATTCACCAATCAACTTTGCTTTTCCAGTGCGCCAAATCATTGCTAATTCAGCATCAATAAGCATATAATTGAGATCAATGAGGGTTACGTCGTGGTTCATCATATAGTACTCTCTTATGAACTCACTATATGAGTCAAGAAGTGACTGAAGAACCCAGTCAACAGCTAGCTCCTCACAGACAACATATCCCAACATTCTTAACCTATCAATGTGTGACTTCATCTCTAGGATGTGTGCACATACTGACTTTCCTTCTACATGTTTACTTGCCAAAAGGGCTTGAGTGAGTTTGAACTTTTTCAATCTTTTGAACTTGTGGGTTAGGGAGAATAATAGGAGGAGGTGGAGGAAGTGAAGCATGTCTCGTGTTCCTCGATCGAATTGTGGAATATCATCTTCATGTGAAAAACTTGTTCCACGGGATTTGGGAAGACCATAGTTGTCATACTTTGACATCTATAAAACGGAAGAAAAATTAAATTCAAGTTAGTTGATTGATTGAGTCCTTAATAAATCACCCAAATGAGATATTAAGGCTAGGACCCAATACAATACTCTACAACCTAGAAAAGGGATGCCGTAATCAAGTTGAAGAATATTTGAAGGTAAGTGAATGACGATTCACTAATTTCCACCATGAAAAACGAAAAAGAAATTTAAGTTTTAAATCTATTGAAAATTCCTAGATCTTATGAGATTCATTGAACTTTTCAATGGCATGTTTAAATATCGATATGCCCCTCTAGTTTGTGACTGGGATACCGAGGATCACAAAGCGGGTGTGAATAACCATGCAAAATTACATGGTGCCCCCACATGTTACAATTACCTATTCGATGTGCCAGTTAACCACAAACGCTCCACTGAACTATGACAAACATTGAGTCACCCTATGCTACCTTTGCTTATAACCATTTAGTGTGCCGGTTAACCACACACGCTCCACTAACGTCTTTGCAAGGGCACAAAGTGTAATTTCATGGAATTGCATCAATTCACTTTTGCCTAAAGTAACTAAGATTGAGAATTTGTAAAACATTTAGTTACTTTTGTACTTCATTATACTTATAATGGAAGGTTTTTGTCCTGTCCTACCCGTTCGGATAACGACCCTCCACTAGTCAAGAGTGCGGTGGGTAAGAGTGGATACCCATTCAATCGCCATTTTGTAGGCAATTTCCCGAAACACCCCTTATAGACCAACTTCGTGAATGAAGCCTACTAACGGTAAGACTGACTGTTTACTCATACATATATAATACTAGACTTTTAATGTTATATATAGTATAGCGTGTATTTTACACTTTTAAAATACTAGGTGTTCTAATTTAATAAATTATACTTTTAATTTAATTAAATGTAAACCAAAAATTTTATGGGTTTATTAAATCTCTTTTAATTATACACCTTAATTAATTAATAAAACCATAAGGGTGTGATTTGAACTTTTTCAAAACAATACTATGGTTTTAGAATTTAACATTTCTAAATTAAACTTTTAATCAACTTTTAAATTCCAAAATTTGAGGGCAAGTTTTGAAACATTTCAAAACATTAGGGTTTAACTTATTTAAATTTCAAAACCAAAACTTTTAAGTTCTAATTTAAACTATAAAACCTAAAGGGATTAATTTGAAACTTTTTCCCAACTTTGTCAAGAATATTCTAGATCACATAATTCAAATAAGGCAATTAACTATTAATTGGTGGTTATCTAATTAGATCTAGTTCAAATTCTTGCAAGATAATGATCAAATAATACATATAATTTAACATTAATCAAATAAGGTAACAATTATCTAATTAGACGACGAAAATCTTTTATTTTGACAAAGATAATCATAAGGGATCAACAAAATTCGAATTTTATTAATTTTAAACAATTATGGCAATTATCCTAAGTCAAAATAGGTAAAAATCACGAAAATCCGCCTGTCTGACAACTAAACTCGCCGAGTCCCCTTATGGACTCGCCGAGTTCACCCTACTCGAGGAGTCCACATTGGAACTCGACGAGTTTGTCAAGCAGATGGCCAAAAACTCGATCTTGCAACATGAATGAATATACTAGGCATCAATACAATAGAAACCAATCAAGGTTCTGATACCACTAATGAGTTTTAGCCATAAGAACATCCTATGTGTTCATGCAAACCCTAATGCTTGGATCTAGGTTTCTCTATTGTACATGCAATTCATCCAAGACTTTAAACCCTAGTTCTAGCATACAATTAATCATATTAACATGTGAAAGGGTTTTAGATCTTACCTTGATTGTTATGTAGTAATAACAATCTCAAATCCTCCTTGTAATGACTTTAGAAAGCTTAGACTCACAAGTGTCACTCCTCTAATGGCTCACAAACTACAAGAGCAAGAGGATGAAGAATAAGGAGAGAGGAGGCTGCCCAAGAACGTCTAAAACCCTAGAGGAATTCTTATCAACGTTTTTGAGGCTTAAGGGTACTATATATACATGTAGGCTATTAGGGTTTTCAACTAGGAAACCCTAATTTGATTGCTTAAGCCCTAAGCAGCCCATGGACCCTTTTAGAATAACCCTTGGATGATTTCTAATGGGTTTCCCCATATAATTCGTCCAAGTTATTATTCTAAGGTAATCCATAGCCCAAAATGTAATTATCTTATAATTACAGTTCCAGTCCCTTAAGTTTAATTATTCTCTTTTAGCCACAAAATTAATTATCAATTAATTCTTGACTAATATTAATTAAACAATATGATTTCTCCTTTAATATATTATTCTCATAATATATTAATAAAGAATAATTAATCTTCTCTCTCCATAATTCATCCTATCTAGTTGCTTTGGTGAAGGAAACCCAAAAGGACCATGCACCATCGGGTCAAGTACATACCAAAATAGTTATGGACTTAGACACTAATCCAACAACTATTACATGTGAAAATACTATTCGTAGGGAACAAAGTTTTCAAAGTTCAAAGTTTGGGAATTGTTTCACTATAATAGACTTAAGGGAGAGGACACTCATACTTTGTTTCAAATCTAAATGATTAGATTGTATAGCTTAATAGAACTTAGTCATAGACATATGTGAATATCATGTGGCAATGGTTCAACATAGGAAATTCCATATAAGGAAATATTTTAGCAAGAGATTGAACAAATATCGGTTATAATGAATCGAGTCCCATATGCTTCAGATATAGGAGTGATTACATATGATATAATATTCACATATTTCGATTTTTCCAAATTCCTTGTGTCACACCCCCGAAACGGGATGATAGAAACGTCCGGAGGCGTATGACTTCATCTTGTAATATCATAACAATGTATATAAATGAAACATAGCCATCATCGTCATCATACTTTCGAGATTCCAACATACACGGTTTACTATATTGTATTTGTTCATAAAAATTACATCCCAAAATAACAAATGTACGATGAAACCAAAATACAACATTCATTCAAATCCATAGTTGTAAAGAATTGGCTCACTGTGTTCCTGAGAATACAATTCGTTTGAAAAGCGTCAACATAAAAGTGTTGGTGAGTTCATAAGTATGTTTGTATGAAAACTTTGTAGTAGTTTGTAAATGTCTAGAAAATCCAATATTTTCTTGTAAAAACAAATAGTTTGTAAGTCTTGTTTTCAATCATGTATAATTGCATGTGTATTCTTTGTTAAACTTGTTTTGAAAATGTATAGTTAGTGATTCCCAGAAAATCCTGTATTTTCTTTTATATGAAAAGTGTGGTGTTAAACCCTAAGACCCGAGTGGTGAAAGTAGATGTAAAATAGTTGATGCATAGGTTCGTACTTCGTAACATGAATAAAGTGTAGATATTGCATAAATTTTAATATAATATTGTTATTCTCTATGTGATTCGTTATAACCATACTACTATGACGAAGTGCCTGTCTTGACGTTCTTCAGGTGTCCGTTTCTGAGACGATATTTGTCACCCTAGACTTGCATGTCTAGTTGTAGCGAGCAGCTCAAGTGTAAGGTGTCAACCCCGTATAGGTCTATACAAAAACTCCCGTTCTCCCTCCAGGAGACTCTGGTTATAAGCTTGCGGTGTACACTAAAATAGGTACGGTAAAGGTGTGTCTCACAAGAGCCTTAACGGGATTTACGCTAAAATTGAGTTTCATTATTTAACGTTATAAATAATGTTACTAGAGTATATTTTGACTACAAACCAATGGTGATAGAAAAATATAATCGTTTTTACCGAAAGTGTCAAAATATTATATAGTTACAATTATTGTCACTAAAGGCCCAATAAAAATAGAATTGTCACATAAGGCCCAATTTTACTAAAATATTCATAAGTGGCCCAATATTACATAAAATGTCAATAATGGCCCATTATTTTCCAGATTGTTGAAAAATGGCCCATTTTTACCGATGTTTTCAAAAATGACCCATTTTCACAAAAATATTCATTTAAGGCCCATTTTTACTAAAATGCTAAAATATGGCCCAAGTTTATTAAGAAGTCCATTTTCGGCCCACTTTTGCTATGATGTTCATGGATGGCCCAAGTTTATTAAAATGTTCATTTTCAGCCCTTTTATTCTAAAATGTTCAATAAAGGACCAACTTTATCAAAATGTTCAAAAATGGTCCATATTTACTAAAATCGCCCATTTTCGGCCCATTTTACCAAAATGGTCGAAAATGGTCCCTTGTTAATGGAAACGTACATTTTTATCATTTTCCTTGGTTTCTTATTAAAATTTGTTTAAACATAATTTTTCCACTAATCCTTGAGATGTTTATCATGCGTAAATGGAAATATATTTCATGTAGAAACTAGTTTTTCATTTTTAACCACATGTTAAGTTAACTAAGTCCAACAACTTGAGATCTAACCAAAATCTCGAGTTGTTAGTCTGTCAGCATGGATTTCACAACATTTAACACACATATCATACAACACAATCACATACAAGAAAATATACAAAGATTTACACAAGACTTTGACTTGCATCCTCCCCTAAAAGAAAGAAAAACTCGAAAATAGGGGTAAGAAGCTCACCTTGGGGTTTTTTCGGTTTTGAAAAGGAGAACGGAGTAAGTTTTCGGCCCTAACTTGCTTCCTTGAGAAGATTTTAGAAACTAAGATAGTGCTAGGGAGCAAAACACGAAATGGTGTTGTTTAAGGGGTGATATTACCATAAATTGAAAATAAAACAACTTGATTTTTATAACAACATACCAAACATATGATTAGTGAAGAAAACTACTTGGAAGAACATACCTAACCCATGGAATTTTAGGAGGAAAATGTAAGAGTTCCTTAAGAAAACAAGAGAGTTTGAGAGCAAATGAAGTGATTGGGTGAGTGTTTGAATGAATTATGGTGTGGAGAGAGGGCTTTGGCCCATTTTTAGAGAGGAGAGAAGAGAGAAAGACAGAGAGAGAGAGAGAGAGAGAGAGAAAGAGAGATTTGAGGGTCAATACATGTTGATTAACATATGTTTCCTAGATGTATGTAATGTAATTACTTGGTTGTTTGTGCTACGAAAGTGAGGTGTTACATTTACATTAATCTATTTCAGCCTTTATATATATATATATATATATATATATATATATATATATATATATATATATATATACACATAAAATTCAACCGACTAAAAATGGAGAGGGGAGATTGGCTTTATTTTTCAAGGATGGCCGAAAACATTGAGCTCATTGACGTTTTTTGTTAGCTTGATTTTTTGGGCTACTTTCAAGCCCAAAGAAGGTTTCGGCCAAATGGTGGGTTTAAAAGAAATGGTTTTGGCCGAAAGAGATTAGCTGGAAAGGTTTTCGGCCCAATAAAAGCTCCAATAGCAAATTGCGGCCGATTATGGTCTAAGAAAGGTGTTCACGGCCCAATAAGGCCCAAAACAGTGTTGAATAATTATTTTCGACCCAACTATGGGTTCTCAGCCCATATAGAGGTCAACTAGGGCTTTTAGCCCAAGAACGGTCCCAATAAGAAAGTCTTGGTCCATTAAGAGGTTTAGAACGAGAAGACTTGGGTTAAGGCCCAAAGTTGGATGTGTTGGATTAGTGTCTAAGCTCGTAACTATATTTTGTATGTACTTGACCCGGCTGTGCATTGTCCTTTTGGGTTGCCTTCTCCAAAGCAACTTAACAAGGTAATTTAAGGAGAGAGAGAGAGAGAGAGAGAGAGAGAGAGAATACTATGGTTTATTAATATATTATAAGAATAATATATTAAGGGAGAAATCATATTTATTTAATTAGTATTAGTAATAAATTAATTAGGAAATAATTTGGTGACTAAAAGAGATTAATTGAATAAAGGGGCATAAACTGTCAAATGTATGATAGTTGAGTTTTGGGCTTGGAAACCTAATGGATTAAGGGGGGAACGAAATTATGATGGGGATCCATCATATTTTCGTCCAAGGCCCTAATCTAGAAGGTTCTTTGGGCTGCTTGGTGATTAAGTTGTCCATTAGGGTTTTAGACTGAAACCCTAGCAGCCTACAGTATAAATAAGACCCCTAGGCTATGAAAATCGGCTACACTTGATTCCAAGAGAACCCTAGGGCCGATTTTAGCATCTCTCACCCTCTCTCATATTGCCTTCTTGCTTGTGGGGTTTGTGAAGCATTAGAGGAGTTATAATTGTGACTCTAAGCTCAAGATCAAGAAGACTACAAGGTTTTCAAGCTATTTGAAAGAGGTAAACACTTAGATCTATTCTTATGATATTAATTTTGAATTTTATATGATAGATCTAGGGTTGTAAGTCTTGGGTTCAAAGCATGTTCAATAGAGAAACCTAGATCCAAGCATTAGGGTTTATATGAGCACATAAGATTTTTCTTATGCATAAAACCAATCAATGGTATCAGAGACTTGATCGGTTTCAATTGTATGTGATGCTTTAACTGTTTGCTTGTTGAAAAACATTTTTGTGCTTACTGTCTGATGAACTCGACGAGTTCCAAAGTGGACTCGATGAGTTTTGATGTCAGATAGAAAGATTTTCGGGATTTTGTTGCTGTTTTGTCATGGGATTAATGCCTAAATCGTTTTTGAAAGATAAAATCTGAATTTTATATTATTTGCATGTTTATCCCTGCCAAAACAATAGATAATTTCAAATCTTTTAAATATTAGTTGTTTATATGATAAATATGGATTATTTAAATTATTTGGTAATTATCTTATGTCTAAAATTGGATTAGATCAAATATAGATAATTATGAAATTAATTGTTTAATTTAAATTATTTGTTATTTGATCCATTTTCTTTTGAAAAGTTCAAAACTTGCCCTCAAGTTTTGAAATTTGAATTTTGTGATTAAAAGTTTAATTTTGAATAATTTAAATTTCAAACCCTTAGAATTTTACAAGTTTAAAATTCAACCCTATACTATTATATTATTACAAGCTTAATTAATATATATGTATAACTTTAAATGCGAGTCTTACGGTTAGTAGGCCTCTTTCACGAAGTCAGTTTATAAAGTGGGTATAAGGTTGCTGCCTATAAAATGGCGCTTAATGGGTGTACACTCACACCCACCGCTTGCTTGACTGGTGGAGTGTCGTTAGCCGAACGGGTAGGATAGGGCAATCCTCTCCTCATTAAAAGTATAATGTAAGATACAAACTAACTACATGTTTTACAAATTCTCAATCTTAGTTACTTTAGGGTAAAATGTGAAAATGATGCTAATCCATGGAATCACACTTCGTACCCTTGTTAAACGTTGGTGGAGCGTGTGTGGTTAACCGACACACTAATTTTGGGATGACATTGGTGGCGAAGGGTGACTCGATGTTTGTAATAAATCAATGGAGCTTGTGTGGTTTACCAGCACACTGATTAGGCAATAGAGACATTGAGTGCACCATGTTGATTCTCATGGTTATTCACAACTTGTTTGCGATCCTCGGTATCGCAGTCGCAAATTTGAAGTGCATATTGAGATTTAAACATGCCATTGAAAAGTTCAATGAATCTTAAAGATCTAGGAGTTTTCAATACATTTAAAACCTAAATTTCTTTTTCATTTTTCATGGTGAGAATTAGTGAATTGTCATTCACTTACCTTCAAATTATTTACTTTTAGAGTACGACATCCCTTACTAATTTGTAAATAATGTTGTTGGAACCTAGCCCTAATTTCTCATTTGGGTGTTTAATTAGGGATTCATTTCTAATCAAACTTTGTTCCTTTCTTTTTCAGATGTCTGCAAACAACAACAACAACAACAACAACGCTTCTGGGTCATTCTCATTGATGAACCTATGTCAAAAGGTGACATTTGATGGGCCAAACTACAACGAGTGGATGAGGTACATTCGGATGATCACACGCTACAAGGACAAAGAATATGTCCTCGATGAAAAGCTTGAGAAGATCATCCCAGATGCTACGAAAGTTCAGTGCATCTAGGAAAATATATTTTTATGTAATGTTGTATGTGTTTGCGGATTGTGTGTACGGCCGTAAACAGGGTGTGCGGCTATACACATGTGTATGGCTGGAGGTCCATATAAATAGAGAAGTGCATGTGGGAGTGTACGGTTAAGAAGAGAAGTGGCTAGAGAAGACAGAGAAAGTTAGAGAGAAGAAGTGTGTGTGAGAGAGAATCTATTGTAAGGAACATCAATCATATCATCAATACATTAGATTCAAGTTATTCTTCTTCTCCTTCTCTTCTATATTGATCTGACATCATCCAATTGATTGGGATTCCGCACAATCAATTGGATCTGATTGATACACAAGCAATTTTTGGGACTTACATTTTGGCTTCTTGTGTCCAAATTCTATTGAGGCTAGGAAGAACGTGGAATTTATTACATAGGTATTTAGGAGTCTAGATGCCAGGGATGATTCGAGGATTTGTCGTTATAAGTTGTAGAGGTCTCGTTAATCGATTGGTTAACATGAATTTTGTATGATAAGGATTAAGACAGCCCATGTCAAATGACGTTGTGGGGTTCCTTGTTGTAATAGACGTTGGGTTGATATGGAAGGAGTGGTTGTTTGGAATGATAGTGGATTCTATGTGTACGTTTTTAATGTTACCGGTTTTGTCCTTGTTATTACTACTGCGGACATTTTTGTACCGCGCTTAGACAGTATTAGAAGTATAGGTGTTCCGATTACTAGTTATGAATATTGATGGTATGGTCCCACCAGGCCCCTCTATAATATTTTGGTGTGTACGAGTCATGTGTAATTAAGAATGGGAAGGCTGTCGACTAAAGGACTCTGCCCTAAATCCACAACCGAACAAGGAACAGGAAATAAGGCGGAGTTACGCACTCTAAGCCCTTAGAATCTAAATTATATATGACTCCAATGTATACAGTAAGCCATCATAGCTCACCTATAAGGATCCTTAGTTTTTATATGAATGGTTTGTTTCGTTCGGATGGGAGAGTAATTTATAGTTATTGATAAGAGTCTTTAGATATCTCTATTGGGAAACGTACCGCTGCTTATAGATGATTCCGGGAGGGTCTCTCCTATAATGATGGTCAGCACCCTTCCTGCCCTGCCAGAGTTCCTTGTTATTGGACAGTCCCTCTTGAAGTGTCCAGATTCATTACACTCATAACAAGTTGGGCCTATTCTGATGCTGGCGGTCTGGGAGATCGGTCATGCCGGTGCCCTGCAGAAACGGGTAGTGTGCCCCTTCCTGTTATAGTTCTCCAAGTGTAACTTTTAGCAGGCTCTATAGTGATGGAAACTGCACTTGTTGCATTTTGGGCGAATCCTAGCAAATGGGGCCCTTGGCGTTGAGGTAGCAGGGTCAGTAGGTGTAGGGGCTGCTACAGATTGCTATGTTTTGGTAGGTCCTTAGGTTAAACTGCTCCCTATTTTGTTACAAGACTTTCGCTTCTTGTTCTTGGATTTGTGGTTCGGGGTAGTCCTGTAGGTAGACACTTGCTGGTGCCTTTCATCCTTGCTACAGGTAGGATTGTCGACACTATTTCCCTTCCCATTTATATTGTTGAGTTGTGCCATGAAATTTGTTACAGTAGCTGTCACCACGGATTGGAAAGTAGTGGAGTCTATTCGTAGGATCGGTGTTTCGCCGGTTGGCTAATTGTTTCCATGGGACGACATGATTCTGTTTCATGAGGAGAAACAAGAGCATGAGTAACCATGGTTAGTTATAGTTGTATCCATCCATTTATATTCACATATAAATATCATGTGTGGTTGTTCAGTTCTCAATGCTTCGACCTACATCCCGATGATGTATTTATGGTAAAGAGTAACAATAGACGTTGCACGAACGCTAAGTTTATCATAATAGAGTATTGCTAACAATACAATTTAGTGAATTTGGATTACATGGATTTTTTTTGGAAGGTGCGCCTCTCTTTATTCTACTCCCACTAGTTACAACAAAATACATAGTAAACCTAGGACATAGTGCGAGTAGTGTAATTTCACTCATATGTCGAAATAGCGCACAAGGAGCTCATCCAATTCACTCATTTCATGAGTGGTCTCATCTACCCTCTGCTCTGATTGAATTGCCCTAGCTTCGGTTGCAAAGAGTTGCTACTTAGGGTGGCCGCTTCCTCATCTAAAGAGCGTAGACGGTCGGTAGGGCCCTCCAGCATTGTGTGCCGGTTTGGTATTGCTCCTTTTGGGTAAGGCTCGCTAAGGATCCCTTTGGTGCCTTCATCCTCGTCTGACCCCTCATCAGAATTTTCCCATCTGTAGTTCATTTCTTGGTATTCTTCATGACCTACTACTAGGTTTTCCTCTTGAACCTCTTCTGGCACCTCCCCATTCCATCCGTTGGCTATTACAGCAGAGTAGTAGGGGTTTTCATGGTGGAATTCAGCCATGTTGCCTGTGCGAAAAGAGAGGGGTGAGAGACATGTAGGAGATCTAAGGGGAGGGGTTATATGGTATCTTAAAATACTCCTATAGTATTTTTTTTAGTTGTTTCTGTTTGATTCTTCAATCCTTTAGGTGTTAGGTTGACAAGTTTCAGATTCGTTGTCCACTCCGATCACTCCCAAACACATGTTGGTCGTATTTTGAATAAATATAGTTGATCAGGCTATATTTACCCACAATACGATCTCATAAATGTCTGGGTTTAACCGCGATGTCTAACTCTTCTAAAAACTTTTAATTGTTTCTTATTTTTTGTTCAGAGCGTTTAGTCCCATTGTATATATAGTTTCATATCTTGTATGGTTAGATACGCTAGTTCACTACAAACAATTCTCTGATACCAATATTTCACACCCCAAAACCGGGACGGCGGAAACGCCCGGAGGCGGATGACTTCATCTTGTAATATCATAACAATGTATATAAATGAAACATAGCCATCATCGTCATCATACATTCGAGATTACAACATACATGGTTTACAATATTGTGTTTGTTCATAAAAAATTACATCCCAAAATAACAAATGTATGATGAAACTAAAATACAACATTCATTCAAATCCATTGTTGTAAAGAATTGGCTCACTGTGTTCCTGAGAATAAAAGTCGTTTGAATAGCGTCAATATAAAAATGTTGGTGAGTTCATAAGCATGTTTGTATGAAAACTTTGTAGTAGTTTGTAAATCTCTAGAAAATCGAATATTTTCTTTTAAAAACAAATAGTTTGTAAGTCTTGTTTCCAATCATGTATAATTGCATGTGTATTCTTTGTTAAACTTGTTTTGAAAATATATAGTGAGTGGTTCCCAGAAAATCCTGTATTTTCTTTTATATGAAAAATGTGGTGTTAAACCCTATGACCTGAGTGGTGAAAGTAGATGTAAAATAGTTGATGTAAAGGTTCGTACTCCGTAACATGAGTAAAGTATAGATATTGCATAAGTTTTAAAATATTATTTTTATTCTCTAAGTGAGTCGTTATAACCATATTAATATGACGGAGTGCCGATATTGACGTTCTTCAGGCGTTGGTTTCTAAGAAGATATTTGTCACCCTAGACTGGCCTGTCGAGCTGTAGCGAGCAGCTCAGGTGTGGGGTGTCAACCCCGTATAGGTGTATACACAAACTCCCGTTCTCCCTCCAGGAGACTCTGGTTATAACTACACGGCTTACGGTGTAGACTAAAATATGTACGGCGAAGGTGTGTCCCATAAGTGCCTTAACGGAATTTACGCTAACATTGAGTTTCATTATTTAACGTTTTAAATAATCTTACTTGAGTATAGTTTGACTACAAACCAATGGTGATCGAAAAATATAATCGTTTTTACTGAAAGTGTCAAAATATTACATAGTTACAATTGTTGTCACTAAAGGCCCAATAAAAATGGAACTGTCATGTAATGCCCAATTTTACTAAAATATTCATAAATGGCCCAAAATTATCCAAAATGTCAATAATGGCCCATTAATATCCAGAATGTCGAAAAATGACCCATTTTTAACAAAGTTGTAAAAAATGACCCATTTTCACAAAAATATTCATTAAGGCCCATATTTACAAAAATGCTCAAGTATGGCCTAAGTTTATTAAGAAGTCCATTTTCGGCCCACTTTTGCTAAGATGTTCAAGGATGGCCCAAGTTTATTAAAATGTTCATTTTCGGCCCTTTTATTCTAAAATGTTCAATAAAGGACCAAGTTTATAAAAATGTTCAAAAATGGACCATATTTACTAAAAAGGCCCACTTTTGGCCCATTTTACCAAAATGGTCGAAAATGGTCCCTTGTTAATGGAAACTTCCATTTTTATCATTTTCCATGGTTTCTTGTCAAAATTTGTTTAAACATAATTTTTGGACTAATCCTTGAGATGTTCATCATGCGTAAAAGGAAATATATTTCATGTAGAAACTATTTTTTCATTTTTAACCACATGTTAAGTTAACTAAGTCCAACAACTTGAGATCTAACCAAAATCTTGAGTTGTTAGTCTTTTAGCACGGATTTCACAACATTTAACACACATATCATAAAACACATGCACATACATGAAAATATAAAAAGATTTACACAAGACTTTGACTTGTATCCCGCCCTCGAAGAAAGAAAAACTAGAAAATATGGGTATGAAGCTCACCTTGGGGCTTTTTCGGTGTTGAAGAGGAGAATGGAGTAGGTTTTCGGCCCTAGCTGGCTTCCTTGAGCAGATTTTAGAAACTAAGATAGTTCTAGGGAGCAAAACACAAAATGGTGTTGTTTAAGGGGTGATCTTAACATAAATTGAAAATAAAACAACTCGAGTTTGATAACAACTTACTAAACTTATGATTAGTGAAGAAAACTTATTGGAAGAACACACCTAACCCACAAATTTTTAGGAGGAAAATGTGAGAGTTCCTTAAGAAAACAAGAGAGTTTGAGAGCAAATGAAGTGAGTGCGTGAGTGTTTGATTGAATTATGGCGTGGAGAGAGTGCTTTGGCCGATTTTTAGAGAGGATAGAAGAGAGAGAGCTAGATAGATAGATTAAAGGGTCAATACTTGTTGGTTAACACATGTTGCCTAGATGTATGTAATGCAATTACTTGGTTGTATGTGCTACAAAAGTGAGGTGTCACATTTACATCAATCTATTTCGCCTTATTTTTTTTATATATACAAAATTCGACCGACCAAAATTAGAGAGGGTAGATGGGCTCAATTTTTCAAGGATGGCCGAAAACGTTGAGCCCATTGACGTTTTCGGTTAGCTCGAGTTTTTGGGCTAGGTTCGGGCCTAAAGAAGGTTTCGGCCTAATGGTGGGTCCAAAAGAAATGGTTTTGGCCCAAATAGATTAAGTGGAAAGGTTTTCGGCCCAATAGGGACCATTAGGAGGTTTTGGTCCAATAAAAGCTCCAGTAGCAAATTTCAACCCATTATGGTCTAAGAAAGGTCTTCACGACCCATTAAAGCCCAAAACAATGTTGAATAATCATTTTTGGCCCAACTATGGCCCAAATATGGGTTCTCGGTCCATATTGAGGTCAATTAGGGCTTTTGGTCAAGAAAGGGGCCAATAAGAATGTCTTGGTCCATTAAGAGGTTTGGACCGAGAAGACTTGGGTTAAGGCCCAAAGTTGGATGGACTTAGCTTATTAGGTTAGGTTTTTGGGCTTACACGAGGAGATTTCGACTTGAATCACGGCTTTAAGATGAATCAACTTAGATACCATTGAAATTAATTTATACTACACGTAGTGTCACTTAGTTACACAAAGGAACTATTTGCGCTTGGATAGAAATTTCTAGCCCTAAAATGTTAGTTGTGACACCTTGAGCATTAAGAGGAAAAGGATTGGAATTTTTGTGTGACTAGAGTTGTTAAACAACTGTCAAGAACATTGGTTACTTGTGGACAGTTGGAAGTATGGTATTAATTTGGACGGGCCATAGTGACATGTTTTAGATTGAGATGATTCTTGATCAGACTTGATGGTCATATGAGAATATAGGAATGTTTTCATAATGGGAGTTGATTATTAAGTCTAAATGTGAGTTAAAAACATTAATGCAAGAGAAGTGTTCAAGGAGTGTACATTGAATTTGAAACTTCATTAACATGGAATTGTCTCTAGTAACAAAGTTCCAATGGAACATTCTTAAATATCATTGGCTCAGTCTTTGTGACTTTGAAGCCTCGAAATCACAGAAGGTCAATGCATGTAAGGTTGAGATTCCAATACATTTTAGACAGTGACAAGAATTTTGAATTATGAAATGAGCATCATTGTGATAGTGTCCAGTCAATATGTTCACAAAGGAAGGACCATATAGAGACATAGTGTGCATGCTCATAACATGACGTGACTGATGTTATTTAATTCAAGTGGTTAGTTGATTACTCAAAACATTATACAATGAATAAATTTGTGATTATTATGGTGATTAAATAATAGAGATTTAATCATTTTCAATTGGTTTGAGACCATAGTTAATTGGTTTATTATTGTGTTTCAGTTATCATGTTTTACTTCCTGAATAATTTGATTATTCGAATTCAATGGTCACTCATATTTTTGGAAGTAAGTAGTGAATTAAGGCTATCATGAATTGGATTGTAGATTAGCTAAGGGAGTTAGACATAGCAACAAAATTGTTGCAATATTCATGAGTACTTAGAAATTGAGATTTAAGTATTGGATTAACGCACGCTCAGAGAATTAATTCATGGAATCTATCACGAGTAATTCTAAGACGATAACATCTTATAATCTTGAAACAGAGATATATGAGTTGTAATTTACAAGTCGGTGTACATTGGTAATGCGTAAACGCATCAGTAACATGATGTTATAAACCGTATTATTATGCATGATTTGATGATTAAAAGATGTAAGCGTATGATTCAAAGTTTATCCATTCATTTTTCCCTAACGGAAAAAGCGATATCTTTGGGCCCCTCGGTGATTTGGTGTTCACTTATAGTGTTGGGCCCATCCATGACAAAATTGATGTGTTCGATTGGAAATCCTATATAATCACAAATTAAAAATTGGGATACAAAGTATTAGACAATGAGATTGATTCTATTCCATGTCTCATGTGAATGATATCTTGTAGAACGGAGGATTATATGCTCACTTATCTTACGACACGTAACTGATTGGGTCAGAGTTCGACAATAACTTTTGGAAGCTACAATTTGTTGATCAATTCATAAGTTATACTTGTAGTTATAGTTATAGAATTATCCAAGTGAGAGACTATTGGATTAGGTGTCTAAGCCCATAACTGAAATTGGTATATACTTGAATTGATAGTAGCTCAGTCCTTTTGGGTTGCCCTCAAAGCTAGCAATTGGCCATGATGACTTTTAGAGAGAGGGATTAATTTATTATGTGAATAATAAATTAAATAAATGGTTGATTAATGTGTTATGAAAATAATATATTAATTAGAAATCATATTATTTAATTAATAATTAATAAGAAATTAACTAAAATTAATTTTGGGATTAATTAAATGTACAGGAGTTGTTTGGTTATTTATTGATAGTTGAGGAAGGGAGGCTCTATAACCTCATGGGATGAGTTGGACGAAAATCATCTAGGGTAAGGCCTAGATGATTTCCTCCAAGTCCCCTTGGATAAGGGGATTGGACTACTTGGACACCAAGCAAGGGAATCTAGGTCTTATCTCTTAAACCCTAGCTTTGGCCCCAAGTATCTTCAACTATATAAGGAACTCGTAGCCCCTTGTTTTCATTCAATCCTTCCCTCTACAATCGTTGGACAGAAATTCCTTCTCCCTTCTCCTCTCCCTTAAGTTTTCCTCTTGCTAGGTTGGGTGTGATTCCATTAGAGGCATGACATTTGTGGTTCTAGCTTCAAATAGATATTCAAAAGGGAATTTGTAGTTGTTTACTATAACAAATAAAAGGGCATGTAATGTTAATATCGTCTCTTATAATTTTAGAAAATATCTTAAGGTTTCTAGGGTTCTTTTTAGTGTTCTTAGTTATAGGTTCAATAAAGAAAACATAGATCCTATTTAGGTTGCATGCAAACTTGGGAGTTTTATTTTAGTTTATTTATCTAAATCCCATCATTACGACCATCTAGCACTTTCATGGAGAGAAACTAGTGACCCAAAACCCAACTTTATGATTTAACACCTCTGAAAACCTCTAAAAGGACAACTCAAATGTCTTGGAGTACCTTCTACTCACAAAGACCAATTTTGGGACAAAAATGGAACAACTTTAAGCTAAAACTAGATCCATAAGATTTCTACACCAAGGTTGAAGCTTTTTACATCCAAAAGGTGCACAAGATGAACAAGATTTGGATCCAAAGCCTTGAGTGAAGCACTACCACCCAAATGCTCTTCCTTCTACTTCAAAATCTTTAAATGGCACCAAAAATGGCTCTACAAGCTTCACAATGCACTAACACTCTTTAGGGTTTCGAAATGAGGAAGGAAGCTGAAGATAAGAAGGTGCATGTGGCTATAAATGTGTTTAGATAGGGTCCAAACCCTAAAATTTAGGGTTAGCGCCCTGGCTGATTACGCCTTACGTACCAATATACACGCAACGTACTAATGTGAACCCATGTACGCCCTGTGTACTAAGGTGTATGTCCCGCATACTCCAGCTGGCTCCAAAATTACGAAATTGCCACTTGGGACTAAACTTGAAAATAAAGACAACTCAAGGGTTAAAACGAATACCCAAAAATAGATTTTTCAACTCTCTCCCACTTGAACTAGACTTCACCCTCGAAGTTTGTTGCCATGAATAAATCTGGGCAGTGCTCTCGCATCTCCGCCTCAAGCTCCCACGTCTATTCACAACCCTTCTGATGTTGCCACTAGACCTTAACTATTGACACTTATTTGTTGCGCAGAGCCTTCGTCTTCCGATCTAAGATCGCTACTAGTCTTTCCACATAATTTAGGTGATGATCAACCTGAATGTCATCCAGAGGAACAACTACGAACTCATTGGCCACACACTTCTGAAGATGAGACACATGGAAGGTGTTATGGATCTGACCAAGATCATCGGGCAAATCCAGCCGATATGCAACCTTGCCCACTTGGGCTAAAATCCTGAAAGGTCAAATGAATCTGTGGCCCAGCTGTCCCCACTTTTGAAATCAGATTACACCTTTCCAAGGTAACACCTTCAGAAGCACCAAGTCTCCCACCTAAAACTCGAGATCCGAGTGCCGTCGATCTACATAACTCTTCTGTCGGTTTGCACGACCCACAACTTGTAGTGCACATGCTAGAACAAATTAGTAGTCCTGAGTATAACCTCTATACTACCCACGTCGATCTGGGGTCCTGCACCTTCTTCCATACAACATCTCAAATGGTGGTCGTTCAATACTTGCATGGTAACTATTGTTGTAGGAGAACTCGACCATTGGAAGGTATGTATCCTAACTACCTCCAAAATCCAACACACAAGCCCAGAGCATATCCTCAAGTGTTTAAATCGTCCGATCGCTCTGGCTGTTAGTTTGAGGGTGGTATGATGTACTAAAATGCAATTGAGTACCCAAATCCTCACGAAACGTCCTCCAAAATCTGGAGGTGAAACGAACATCTCGGTACGAAGCCATCGAAACTAGCACTCTGTGCTGAACTACTACCTCTTGGACATAGATGTACGCTAACTTCTCTTTGGATATACTCTCAACAATTGCTGTGAAATGCACACTCTTGATCAATCTATCAACAATGACCCAAATAGAGTCAACACCACGTGTCGTCCTTGGCAATTTTGTGATGAAATCCATGGTAATCTCTTCCCACTTCCACATGGGAATGGGTAAGGGCTGCATATTGTTGTGGGTCTCTGATGCTCGGCCTTGACTTTCCAGCAAGTCAAGAACTGCTCCACACACCAAGCTATTTCCATCTTCATAAATGGCAACCAATACCTCAACCTCAGATCCTTGTACATCTTCGTTGCCCCTGGATGGATAGAAGACTTTGACTTATGCACCTCCTCTAAAACTGTCTGTCTCACCCTACCTGATGCCAGAACCCAGAATCTACCACACTAAGTCAACAACCCCTGACTGTCTCTGAAAATAAGGGAAGTTTTCCTTTGATGCGCTCGGTCTTCTAGTTTTCCTTTTTCAATCCCTCCACATGAGACTTCTTGATCGAATCCATCAAAAGAGAAGTGACAGTCATAAATAAGCAGATATCCCGGATAGATGAGCTCACAGTCTTGTGGCGAAAGCATTGACCACTATTTTCGCCTTCTCAGGGTGGTACAGGATCTCAAAATCATAATCCTTACCACATCCAACCATCTTCGTTGCAGCATATTCAGATTCGGTTGGTCCATCAAATACCTCAAACTTTTGTGGTCAGCATAGATAGTACACTGAACCCCATACAAATAGTGTCTCCAAATCTTGAGGGCAAAAACCATGACTCCTAATTCCAAATCATGCCTAGGGTAGTTCGCCTCAAGATGCTTCAACTGCCTTGAAGCATATGCGATCACGTGACCTCTCTACATAAGAACTGCTCTCAAACCCGAAGAAGAGGCATCACAATAAACCAAGAAATCATACAAGCCCTCAGGGAGCGCGAGAATTAGAGCCTCACACAATCTCTGCCTCAGAGTCTCAAAAGCCAACTGTTGATTAGGCTCCCACCTAAAGGTCACATTCTTCTTTTTCAAACAGGTCAAAGGCATTCCAATCTTGGAGAAATCCTAGAAAAATCTCCAATAATACACTACAACACCTAAGAAACTCTTAACATCAGATGCGGTCCTTGGAACCTCCCACTGCATCAAGGCCTTGATCTTGGCAGGGTCGACGAATATACCCTTCTGGTTGAGGATGTGCCCCAAAAATTGCACCTCGTACACCTAAAAATCACACTTGGAGAACTTGTCATAAAGCCTCTACCTCCTTAGGGTCTCCAATACCTCTTGTAAATGATCCTCATGCTGCTCCTTGGTCTTGGAGTTGACAAGACTATGATCGATGAGTACAATGACAGACCGATCCAACATTGGCCTTCAAACTCAGTTCATGAGGTCCATGAATGACGTTGCTGCATTGGTGAGCCCAAATGGCATCACCATGAGCTCGTAATGGCCATAGCAAGTATTGAAAGTTGTATTTTATACATCCTCATCCCTGACCCTCATCTGATGGTACCCCAATCTCAAATCGATCTTGGAAAACCAAGATGCACCCTAATGTTGGTTAAAAAAATCGTCAATCCTCAGAAGTGCGTAACGGTTCTTCACTATTAGCTTATTCAAATCTTGGTAATCAATGAACATTCTGTGTGAACCATCTTTTTTCTTCATAAACATAATTGTTGCTCCCCACAGTGAACTGCTCGAACGAGTAAAACCCTTCTCTAGCAGCTCCGGAATCTGCATAGACAACTCTTGCATCTCAAGCGGTGTCAGGCGATACAACACCTTGGCTATCAGAGTCGCACAAGGTAGCCGATCAATCTGAAACTCAACCTGCGTCTCAGGAGTCACTCTTGGTAAATCCTTAGGAAACACATCAGGGACAGCCAGAACAATGGGCACCCCACTCAAATCTGTCATGTCCTAAGCTCGAGTGTCTACAAAATAAGCTTTGAACCCAGAACAACCCTACTAGAGATACCTCATGGCCTTTGTAGCTGAACAAAGAGCTGGCCCATGTGAAGCTCTCTCGCCAGGAATAGCTAGTTCTCCCCCACTTGGGGTTTGAACTCTCACTGTCGCTCGCAATCAATTACGGCCCCATTGGGAACCAACCAATCCCTCCTAATGATAACCTTCGACCCTCTCAAGGTAATCAACACCAAATCGATAGAGAATATCTCGCTAAACAGATTCAAGACACACCCACAGAAAACATTTGAAGCTCTCACAGTACAGTCATCCAAAATCTCAACCTCTAGAGGACAATCCAAAGTCCCGAGAGCATCGTAAAAATTCTTGTTGAGTGCAAGAGATACAAAAGATCAGGTAGCCCCCAAATCAAACAAAACATGATCAGTAATACCATTGACCAAAATGGTCCCTACACAAAATCAAGCAAAAATATGAGTGTGAAATAAAGAAAGCAATAAAAGATAGAGGTAAGACACATATCCGTATCCAGATCTGGTGTTACACGGACCTCATTGGTATTTAGCGAAAATTACATGTGCTTCTCTACAAGAGCCTTTGTCTTGCCTTGGGGGCCTTCAGTAATCCTTAATGTGGTCGGTGTAGGTGCTGCCACAACCTCTCCTAAAAATCTTGGGCAATAAGCCTTCTTATTGCTAGTTTGATTGCAATGGAAGCAAATCAATGAGCTCTGGGGGCAATCCCTACTCATATGCCAAGTATGCCCACACCTGTAACAACTCGAGCCTGCTGATCGACACACCCCACTATGCTGTTTTCCACAATTGCTATAACGATCGCGACCCTGTTGGCCCCTAGAATGTGAATCAGAAATCTAGGCCTTCTTGGCCGGGCCCACAACAGTGTGCACCTGCTCTGGCTTTCGCTTCAACCGAAGCTCGAACTCAATCTCCCGTTCACGGGCCATCTCAATCATATCATTTAGGGTCTTGCACCCGGAAAAGCTCACAAACTCCCTAATTTCATCTCTCAACATGTCATGATAACTCGTCTTCTTCATCTCCTCATTCGCAACGCACTATGGAACCAACATAGCCTTCTATCATAACTTAGTGGTGATCTCTGCCATAGTCTTGGTAGTCTGGTGAAGGTCTTGGAACACCCTTGCAATCTGTTGCACCTCGATAGCTGGTGCAAACTACCTTTGAATCTCTAAACAAAATCCTCCCAGGTCATCACTGCCTCTGCCGCTGTCACAACAACTCGGGTAACCTCCTCCACCAGTATCGTGCTCTTTCCCTCAGTAGGTAGGATGCAAATCCCACATTGGCCCCATCATGGAAAAAGCTCGTCTGGTGAGCATTCTCTATGTCAGCGATCCAACAATGGCTAGCGATGGGGTCCTTAACCCCAAAGAACTCAGGAGCTCCACAAGTCTTGAACTTCTTACATGAGAGAGTTCAAGCTCCAATCTGAACCATAACAATCTCGGCTCAAAAAGTCTTGAGCCTCTCATCCACCAACTCCAAAATCCCCTCCTTGATAATACCGACAACACAGGGGTAGCATCCAGGATACCGCAAGTAACCTCAGTAGAAATAAACTCGTGCAGACACTTATCAATCATTTTTGTGTCCAAGCGAAAACCCGAACCAGAACCTAAGCCAAAACACCTCTAGTAATCATCACCATCCTCCAAACTGAAATACAACATAAAAATAATCAACAAAGGACTCGAGGGGACTCCTCTACACGTGACTCCTTAGAGTTTCCATATTTGCAGTCATCTCAGGTACATGTCCTGTGCTTCTAGTAGTACGGCCCAATACTACCACCTTTCACAGCTACCTGTACCTTCCTCAAGGTCAGTCTTGTTACCTTTAAGTCACCACACTAAAACCATAAACTAATCGCGCGCCATACAGAATACATATCCTAGACTCTCCTAGGAATCCTCAACTCCCACCACTCAAAATACCAAGAACCTCAATAAACAACGCTGGTTGCCCTATGGATGCAAGTTATACACATAATAGGATCACATAGACTGTCATATGATGATTCTATCCTAAGTCCACAACCAAACAAGGAAAAGGAAATGAGGCCAAATCGATCATTTTAGGGCTATACAATCCTAATCATATACAACTTTGAAAGCATACACTTAGCAAATAATCGAGCCGATATCAATTCCAAGTAATACATAGCATCAAGTTCCACTAGGCTATAAGGCATCACACAAATTAGGAAATTCTATCATATGATTCCTAAAAGTATCCTTAGCCTTAATCTAGCATACAATTCTCATATCAAGCATACTACTCATAAGACATAAGTATGGGTAATTTTGGAACCACTTACTTGACCTCGATTGATCGCACACATCATACCCTTTCTTCTTAAATAAAATCCCTTTTCTAAGTTTAAATTCATTTTTATTTAAGAAAATATATCATTTCCTCCGTTTGAGTTCTGACACACCCGAGGGTGTGCCCGAATCCCTCAAACAAAGGCTTTGATACCAACTTGTAACAACCCAAAAATAGTACTAAATTTTTTCATTTAAAAACTATTAATTTCATTCATTGATTGTACCAAAAACCATCATCCATTATAGTTTTCCAAAACATTAGAGTACAAATATATCAAGTTCATAAATCATATGGGGATGATGTTGTGCCATCACGCCGGACCATTCCCTTTTGGACTGGAAGTACCTGAAACCAAAAACAAAAAATGTAAGCATAAAGCTTAGTGAGCTTCCCTAAATACCAAATATAACATACATATAATATAACAGCTTGTGGCTGTGTCTAGTCCATATACATCCCCGGGACCGTATAACCCCAAAATAAAAGCAAGTAATTGTGTCGGGTCTGAATCAACCTCCAGGTCCATATCAACCCTGAGTCCATAATAACTACGATCCCAAAATAGCTCAATACATAAATCATACATTCACATCATACAAAATCATACGAAGTCATACAATTTTTACTCAAACAATACAGTGGGTCAGCCTTGGTGCCTTTGGCCCACTTAAGGTGGTAAGAAGACTCACTTCACAGACAGACGAAAAGCAGGAATATCATGCTGCTATGAAACCCACACTACTGGTCACCTTTACGAAGAACAGTAACCAACACTCAGACTACCATTCAAATACCTAAAATACCCCTAGGTCAAACACTAGTCAAAATACAGGTCAAAGGAAACTGAGTCAACCCGGTTGACTCCGTCAGTACACGAGGAGAACTCCTTGTATACGTGGGGTGTACTTTTCCATTAACTGTGGATCGGGGAGTTGACCTGCTACGTGCAACGTACCCCTCAGCACGCCCAACATATGTGGCTGCTTACTACTCCTTTTATTAAGTGGTTAATCCCTTAAGCACTTAAGTCCAAATTTCATATTTGGGCAACAAATGTTGTTCTAAGCCATAAAGTTGGACCTTAACTCCATAAAACCTAGTATCTTAACCCGTTAAGACCATCTAGCACTTGCATGGAGAGAAACTAGTGACCAAAAACCCAACTTTATGACTTAACACCCCTCAAAACCTTTGAAAGGACAACTTAAATACCTTAGAGTACCTTCTACTCACAAAGGCCAAGTTTGGGATAAAAGGGAACAACATTAAGATAAAACTAGATCCATAAGAATTCTACACCAAGGTTGAAGCTTTTTACCTCCAAAAAGTTGCACAAGGGGAACAAGATACTAGATCCAAAGCCTTTAGTGAAACACCACCACCCAATGCTCTTCCTTCTAGTCCAAAATGTCCAAATGGCACCAAAAATGGCTCTACAAGCTTCAGAATGCACTAACACTATTTTGGGGTTAGAAATGAGGAAGGAGAATGAAGATAAGAAAGTGCATATGACCATAAATGTATTTAAATAGGGTCCAAACCCTAAATTTTAAAGTTTTTAGCCTGGTTGTGTACGCCCTGCGTACCAGTGTACATGCAACATACTAGCGTACTCCAGCTGACTCCAAAATTACAAAATTGCCATTGGGGACTAAACTTGCAAATAAAGCACAAATCAAGGGATAAAACGAATACTTGAAAATATATGTTACAATAAAGTTGGAAACTTTATCCATCTAAACATCATATTTATTCAGATGTAAATGGATTAAGCTGAAAAAGATGCACTTTTGGTCCCTTTGAGACTTAAAAGACTAGATCTTGGTTGTTTGGACCATTCTAATGGATAAAGTTGGAAACTATATCCATTACGGAGTTATTAGGAACCATAAAATGTAATCTTGGACCTTAGTTTCCTTCCATGCATGAGCTAGGTTGTGTTAAAGAGTTAAGAAGTTAGGATATTTAGTATTGTGCACTTAATAGCCATGCCATATCATCAAGTTAGAAACTTTATGATTAAAAACATGATTTGAGGGATATATCTCAATTTTTGGATGAATGAGCTTAAGGATTATGCTTTTAATGGGAAGAAAGGGAGACAACCACGTACACTAGGCATACCAAAGGGTACCTTGTGTGTACATGGTCAGCCCCTCAACTCTGGTCAAACGTGTAGTACACCCCAGGTACCTATTCGGTGCACTCAACATACTCATCGAGTTGGACCGGTTGACTTGGTTGACTTTGGCTTTGACTTTAACCAGGAGTTTGACCATGTTTGACCTAGGGGTATTTTGGGTATATTGATTATAAGTTAAGTTTGGTCATGTTCCAATGAATAGGTGACCGGTAGAGCTGATATTTAGATCAGTGTCCGGTTTAAAAATCTTTCTGATTGAGAGGTGAGTCTTCTCAATATATCCATGGGTTGAAGGCACTGATGTCGACCCATTACTTTGTTATGTAGAATGCTAGTTGTCTATATGATACTCACATGAAAAACCAAGATTTGGCCCCAATCAATTATATGAAAGGCCTGGATCTGACCCCTAGCAATTATATGAAAGACAAGGATATGGCCCTTGACACTTGTATATAAGACCATGATTTGGCCCTCGACATTGCAAGGAAACACCATGATTTTTCCCATGGAAGGAAGTGATTGTAAGACTATGATTTGGCCCATAGCATTTACATTCTTATGTATGTTATGTGGTATTTTGAGATGTCCTTTCGTTGTTTTGTGGCTTGGAGTGTTACTGAACGAATGTTTCTTGCTTTGTTCTTTGTGGGACCCCTTAGTGATGGGAGTTAACTATTAAGTGAATATGTTAAGTTGCATGCTGTAAAGGTTAAATAAACTCAAAGTGATAGATTTGACCCTATTGCGCGACTCTTGTCTGAGTCCAACCGTTGTAGGGATTGACTCTTTTACTCGAAGGATTATTTAAGCTTTGTTGCATGTGATTGTATTCATGAAGTGGTTAGCTGACATTACTAGGAGTTCTTCAACAACTGATGGCAGGGTGAGATGAGGAACCTAGGAGACCCTACGAAGTGATTTTGTGGGTTGGGTTGCGCTGTTTAGTAGGTACTTGGAGTACCGATTTGAGAAGTTGACTTGGAGATGTGGGATCACTCTTGAGGAAAGTATGGGTAGGTGTGGAAGGTAGTATTGGGCCCGTACTACTGAAAGCACATGATCCATACTCGAATCAAGGGGAGTCACAGAGGATCTAGGAAGCCTAAGGGATGAGGATTCTTTGAGTATTTTCTGATTATTGTATGGTTCTTTTGAGTATGGTGGTGAGCACCCGTGCCGAAGGATCTGATTTAGATTCAGGTGCTAGCACTGGGCTGAATGATGAGTAAATGTGGGAGTTCATCTCATCGCAAATCACACACGGTATTTTGGAGCAGACTCATGTGATCTTTGGTACGATCAAGGAAGGGATCATGGAGATTATGTAGGAGCGTCTGTACGTGTACCGTTCTAGGATTATGGAGTTGTTGGATGAGTGACGCGGGGATTTTTGGGTCGAGGTCATGGTAGGACAGTTAGGATCGCGAACTCCCTCATTCTAGTAGTTTAAGGTTTGTGGAGCTCCAAAGTTCTTTGGGGCTAAGGACCCCATTGCTAGCTGCCTTGAGGGGGCAAATGTGGGTTTTGCATCTTGTCTTTTAACGGACCTAGCCCATGATTGGTTGGAGGAGGTCAGTAGGGCATTGGGATCTGTGGCCGTAATGGCCATGTCTTAGGAAGAGGTTGTCACGAGATTCCAAGAGGAGTTTGCACTAGCAATTTAGTTACAAAAGATGGTGAGGGGGGTTTTAGGGGATTCTCCAGACTATTGAGACTTTGTTAGAGACCATTGCCAAGTTTCAAGAGAGAGCATTTTTGGCTCTGCAGTATTCAGCGGATGAGGAGATGAAGAAGGTGGGGTATCGTGAGATGCTACGAGATGATATCATGGCGTTTGCTATCTTTTCAACTTCTCGGACTTTGGAAGGCATAATAGTTAGAGCCCGAGAGCGAGAAATTGATTTAGAGCACCTAGGGAAGAGAAAGCCAGAACAGGTGTAGACAGTTGGGGGTCCTACAAAAAGACCCAAGACTTTTGATCAGTGAGTGAGTGTTGGGTTATGAGCATTCTAACACTCCTAAGTGTACATGCAACCGTAAATACCTTGGATCTATGTTTTCTCTATTATACATGCAAATATGAATATTCCAAGGTATTACCCTATCTAGCATGCAATCTTTTGATCCTTAGGTAATATAACAAGTTAGAATACATACCTCTTGATGTACCTTCACTCCATGAAGTTCAAGATCCTAGTGCCCCAAGTACGACACCGCAAATGGTTCACACAACATCACCAACACATGGAATAACCATGAGAAGAAGACACTTCATGCTCAAATCGGCATACCTCATATATATGTCACTAGTGCCAATTTCTTGAGCCAAAGGGGTCCTTATATAGTGTGCACATTAGGGTTACACCATGTAACCCATGGCTTTACCCATTCCTTATGCTCCATGGGTTTTAACCTCCATGGAGTATCCATGGGTGACCGCATGGGTTAAACCCAACATAAGGAATCATGGATCATAAGCCCACATATATAAGAGTGAATGATTTACACAATCAATCTCCATATATTTAATTAGTCTCTTTTGATCACTAAATTAAGTCCAAGTTTATTCTGCATCAATACTAATTAAATAACACGATTTCACATTAATATATTAGAACTTATAATATATTAATATGTCACAAATGTCCTCTCCTCACAAACGGTCTATCCAAATGTTCCGATGCCATGCAACCTAAATGGACCATGCCGAGTTGGGTCATGTACATACCAATTATAGTTATGGACTTAGACACTAATCCAATAGTCTCCACTTGGATAAGTCTAAAAATATTATTGAGTATGACTTCAAAACCTAGCTGGCAATCGTAGCTCTCAAAATCCGTTGTCGAACTCTGACCTTTTTTCAATGACTTGTCCATTAGATAAGGGATCATATATTCCTCCATTCTAGACATCATATGGACTGAGACATGGATTATAAATCATTCTCTCTGTCCATTTGTTGTTTCCCGATTTCTGATTTATGACGACCGACTAATTGAACAAATCACATT
This sequence comes from Lactuca sativa, assembly GCF_002870075.4. Taxonomy (NCBI): domain Eukaryota; kingdom Viridiplantae; phylum Streptophyta; class Magnoliopsida; order Asterales; family Asteraceae; genus Lactuca; species Lactuca sativa. The sequence goes on from NC_056631.2 coordinate 176,170,724, forward strand.
AGTCCTGGCTTGGCCAAGCACTTCGAGGTGTCATCACTAAATCATCAAGGGGCCCACAGATATCGCTTTTATACCAAAGGTAAAATGAATGGATAAACTTCAACTCATATGGCTTGTTCTACTAGTTGTTGAATCATACACAAAGGCATGTTTTATAACATCGAGTTACCAATGCGGTTTCATGCAATCAATGTATAACCAACTCATAGTAACAACTCATATCTCTAGGTTTGAAGAATATAAGATATTATCGTCTCATGATCACTCGTGATAAAATCTATGAAGTGATTCCAATGAGCGTGGGTTGAATCCAATACTCAGAACTTATGAGCAGTCATGCGTGTTGTAGCACCACTTTGTGCAACATCTTTGTAACATACAGATTCCAAGTTATATTATTTTATTCTTTTATTTTTGGAGGTTGTGAAGGGACTCGGCGAGTTGGTGCTTAGAATCGCCGAGTATGATCGCGGATTCTTATCCGGGTTCACTGCTGGACTCGGCGAGTTCATGAGTAGACTCGGCGAGTCCATGCTGTTTAATGAAACCCTAATTTCCTGGGCTTAGGACCTATTTAAAGGCCTTTAGGGCCGTCATTTGCGGCTACCAAACCCCAGAGAGAAACCCTAAAGGAGTTAGAGCGTTTGAGAGAGGATAGGAGCCATTTCTTGATCTTTGTGGTTGATTCTTGCAAGAAGGAGGTGTTTCCAGCTTAGAGGAGGCCAAGGAGGTTGTGCATCTGTGGATTTTGAGCAAGACACTTCATCTTTGAGGTATTATATCGCCCCTTTATCTATTTTTTTGAAGGAATCCATAGATGTAGAGTTCTATGACCTTTATTGGAAGAAAGTTGTGAGGATATGGCCCCTATTCACTTTGAGACTTCAGATCTAGACCCATAGTGGTCTAAAGAGCTTATCTCAGCTTGCTTTATGTTGAGCTTTGGAGGTGTTGAGCTAAGGATGTTACTTTTGGGGATAAATCACCAAGTGAAGCCTCCTAGACGTCCCATGAGTGTCAAGATTCGAACTTTACGTGTTTATCAGGCTTGGGAAGGTCAGATCTATGGATCCAAGGAACAGATCTGACCTCAGGAGGCCATTTGAGTTTGTGCATGGCATGAACTCGCCAAGTGCAAGGGCAGAATCAGCGAGTAGGTTTAGGGTTTCCCGTAAATCACTTAGTGAGTGGACCTACCGATTTGGTGGAATAACTCAGTGAGTCAGAGGGGGATTAGAGGAATGGAGTTCATAGTGGAACTCGCCGAGTTGATCTTGAGACTTGGCGAGTTGAGTCGGGGTAGCCCTGCGATTCATGCCAGGTGTGACTCGTCGAGCCAGGGGAGGAACTCGACGTGCCAAGCGAGTAAGAGAGTTAGTGGACACGTGCAAACTTGCCGAGTCGCCCAAGTGCACTCGACGAGTCGGGTCAAAGTTTGACCATTGACTTTTGTTGAATTTTAGGATTTGGTCAACAATGCGGCCTTTGAGCCAAAAGAGGGGTAAAATGGTCTTTTACCCTTCTGAGGGTGCCAAGAGAGGGTTAAGTCTAGTCCCGAGAGTTATATTTATGAGAGTATTTACTTTATGTAATTAGGTGGAGGCTAGATCATATTTCTACCGAGTCAGAGATTTACTAAGACATCTGAGGTGAGTCTTCTCACTATACTTTACCTAGTGTGGTATAGAGATATGTGACAGTGTATTTTAGAGTTATGTGCTAGTACATTTTCATGTTATTTATGTGTTGAGATTTATTGTGATATGTGATATGCATGACTCAGAGTATACAGAGTTAGGACCAATGGGTCCACAGAGTTATGGGACCAAGAGGGTCCCACAGAGATATTCGACCATAAGGTCATCAGAGTTACAGCCTTGAGTGGATGATATGTGTTTATGGGGTGTTTTCGGGAACTCACTAAGCAATTATGCTTACAGTGTTATGTGTTGTGTTTTCAGGTACCAACGATGATCGCGGGAAGGCGTCGGCATGACTCGTACACACGCACACTGGAGTTCATATATTTTGATCTTGGGGTTTTGTATTAAGATAATGATGATACAATGTTTTAAAATGTGGATGTGAATGACATTATATATAGTTTTAAAATGTGAAAAATTGTTTAAATTTTTACAGTGTTACAATCTTAGACCTCTACAAACCAACCCATCATAGTCTTGATTCATATCTACTTCCAACAAATGACTGACTGTGGTTGGTTTGAATAACTTAGTTCTTTAGGAAAAACGACCTAGTTATTCTAGAAGTCAAAACCTGCAAAGTGAATGTGACAACCCGATATTTCAACTCTTTGTAACGACCATAATGGGTCAAGTATTGTAACCACTTCTGAATAATAAAAAGCTACCTTCATAATAACATGTTTAAATAAGTTCTACTTAATTTCCTTCTATGATTAAATGTCTTTGAAACATAATCGTACGTGAAAAGAACGCCCAAATCCGACTTCATATAGCGAAGATGTGATTTTTCCAAGTTCAGCTTAGCATCAGACAACTAAAAACTCGAATCGGAAATCGAGCGACTTTTGGCCGGAATGACCTAAACGAGAATCAAAGGTCTCGTCAATGGTATTCCAGCGGTAAAAAGTCTGGCAAAAACCGACATCAGATAAAGAAGTTATGAATTTTCTAAGAAATTCCTTAAACGCGATGGATTTTTAATAAATAATAAAAATATAATTTTGGAATTTGCCGACGGAGTCTAAACGAAAGTTGTAGAGCGTAGTCTCACCTACGCGAGGATATAAAGACCATCGAAAACGGAGTTCGTATGAAGAAGATATGAATTTTGGAAGTTTATTAAATAAATTAGTTAATTATTTAATTCAAAATTCGGACATTATCCGAAGGGGGGGGTCCGCTTCCTCATCCGGGTACGCGCCGCGTACCTCTGTACGCCCTGCGTACTCGTAAGTCTTGGCCTCGGATCGTCCACGTCGCCATATCCGAGAAATCCGATCCATCCGACCCGCCCGACCCGTCCGACCCGACGTCCCATCCGACCCGGTGTCCCATCCGACCCACCTCCCCAGCAACCCGTCCCATCCGACCCGAGAACCCAACAACCCGTCCCATCCGAACCGAGGCAGTCGAGGCTTCGGTCATGCATGACGTACGCGTACGCAGCGCGTACGAGCGTACGCCCCGCGTACCGAGGCAGACCAGCCTTCCTATAAATAGAATGCGAGGGTTTCCAAAGAAAGGGTTCATTTCTCTTCTCTCTCTCTCTCAACTTTGCCTCGTTTTCCGTGTCCGTTCAAACCCGAAGCTCTGGTCTTTTTGGCTCAAGTCCCGAAGGTCGATTTTACTCCCGAGATTCCCGAGAATCCCGAGGAAAATCCGTTTCCCGAGACGAAACTCTGCCCGGTTTTCCATCTCGCTATCTTCAAACTTTCAAGTGAGTTTCATACCCCTAAATCAACCTTTTTAATTAGTCTAAATACTTTATTATGCTTTCAAAAGGGGGGGATTACAAGTAAAACACACGAGTATTATCGTGCGTTACATAAAGAAATTCTTTTATATACTGTTATATATTCAAATCACATGCGATTTATAAACATTTAAAGGAACTTATATATATATATATATATATATATATATATATATATATATATATACATATATATATATATATATGTATATATGTATATATATAACATATGTCACAATAGCATTTTACCTTTTAAAATATAATGTTCTTGTAATACATGTATAAACTAAACTATTCTTAGATTTTTCTTGTCTATCCTAGACTCTACACCCAAAAATCTATACTTTCATAAACAAGCGATTCCTTTTCTCAATGTTTCTAAACAAACAAGAGATGCTTTTTGAAAACTATAATAGGTATGGTTTTTACGAAACAAATTTCTAACTCTTATGTAGTAGAATCACATATTTCAAGAAGTTCACTTTCGTGTACAAGAACAAACGTAACATTTTAACAAGTAGATCTGTTTTTATACCACGGATTTGTGAGACACTAACTTCATGTACGTTCGAGTACACATTTCAAGTCCTGTATTATATACCAGAATCCCTTGGAGGGGGAGCATGGTGTTTGTGTATAGATCTATACGGGCTTGACAAACCCGCGCCCTGACTGTTAGCTGCAGTCCACCGTTTGGGGTGACAAACGTCATAACATTCCAACGCCTGAAGAACGTTGTGTATAGGCATTCAGAGTCAATAGTATGGTTATAAAACTCACAAAGGGTATTAAAATGCATTGATTTACAAGGTTTTCAAATTCATTGGTTCTTTTACATTTACATACATTTTAGAAACAAACATTGGTCTTGAGTGAAGGCTACTTTTATACTAGTAGAAAATATTGGATTTTCTAACCAACGAAGATAAAACATTTCAGTTCATTCAAACATTGTCACTTAAATACTTATGAAATTCACCAGCTTAAATGCTGATCTACTCTTTCAAAATTACTTGTATGTCCCAGGGAATCAGTAATTTCAGGTATTCATTTCGCTTTTGATGAAGGGATGCTGCGGCGCCAGTTTAATCTCGTATTTTGACATCATATTGTAATTGAGTTTTGAACATGTAACTTTTGACAAATGTAAACTTTCAATTATATATATATGATGGTTGTATTGCTTTCTTTACTATGTATTCATTTGTTACGTTACCACATGAAGTCATCCGCCCCCGAACGTTTCCGCCGTTCAGGTTTGGGGGTGTGACAGTGAAACACAAGAATAATCGAATCCAATATGGTCTCAGAACTTATGAATATAAATAACACATCTTTTATTTATCACCATATTGATTACCCATCATTCATTGCATATTGTTTCAAACTATCAACTTTATACTTGAATTAAACCAATAGTTGTCCCATGCTCCAAGCATGTACACTATGTTTTTCTAAACACTAGTCATGCCATACACTAAGTATACATACTAAGTTTGTCTATGATCTTCACTTTGTGAAATAGATAGATTGAACATAATTCCAATGATTCTCATTTCACACTCCTAATTCCTTACTGCAAATGCAAGAATTCCAAATTCCTGCCATTTACCTAAATCTGTTAGATTCTAAACGTATATGCATTCGTCCTCTTGTAATGATTATGCACAAAGTCACAAAGACTTGTCAACATACATTATAGAGTATTCCAATGGAGACCAACTCCATGGAACCGAAGTCTCATATTCAAATTCCATTGCTTTTGAACATTCTTCTCGCATTAAGTTTCCTAATCTTACCCAGATTTAATGAATAACTTCCACCTAAGGGAACATTTCCATATTCCCCTTTTGACTATTACTCTTGAACAAGAGTTGCCACTTTTCAGAATATGTCAATATGGTCCTTCCAAAATTAACACTATACTTCCAACTATCCATGTTCAACCAATCTTTGGTAAACCTTAGATTGTCCTCGACAATTGATTAATCCTTTTAGTCATATCCAATTCTAGACCTTTTCCCTTCTTAATGCCCCAAGCATTTGGAAATTTTTAGAAAGGATGAATATTATAGCACAGGCAATCGATCCTATATCTGAAGCATATGGGACACGATTCATGATGTCTCACATAAAGACATCATACTAGACCAGTCCTTTTGCTACAATATTTCTATTTGCCAAGTTCTCATAATTCAGATTATGAAAAGTGATGCTGTAATAATAATCGAATTTTAGAACGCAAATAATAGACCCATATATAGAGATTCCTTATGTTGAGCCATTCCAACACAAAATTCATATATATCCTTGACTAAAGATTATTAAAATCTTAATCTAAGCTTTTAGAATTGAAATGAAGTATAATTTCCTCTCCCTTAATTATACAAAACAACTATTCAACCCCTACAACTCCACGAATTGAAACTTTTGTTTTCTATAATTATCATTGCTAACTTGCAACCTTTATCATAATTATCATGCTCCCACTAACATGATGATTATTAGCAATACACTCATGTTCCCACTAGCTTTGACATGTACTTAGAAATCAGCTGGACTTCTAGAAATCAATACTTTATTGACTTTCTTACCAAAGTTCAGACTTCTGATACGAGATGATTTGATAAAAGTTTATAAATATCGCACACCTTTCCTTAGATAGCTCACATGTGTGTGTAAACAAATTCAGAACTATGAAAATGGATGTCGTAATCATAGTCTCAATTGTTTAGACCTTTTCCCATTCCTCACAAGTTCATGTTAGTGTGCCGGTTAACCACACACGCTCCACTAACGGCTTTGAGAATGCAAATATCACACTTGCCATCTACCTAAAATCTACTTAGTGAAAGCGTTTCCTCACCATCATTTTCATGAATCAGAGTGAAACCTTATGACACTTAGATTTTATGGTGTATGTGTTCCTATCCATGTGAATTTGTTAAAACCATAATCACAAGACACGGTTAATAACAAATCCAAAATCATATGGATTGAACTTGTGGAGTCTTAACTTCTTGCCACCTAGCAGCACAAGGGTCTGCCATTGCTTCCAAGTTGTTGTACAACCAATTGAGAACTCCCAGAACTCATATGCAAAGCCAACCTTCACTAGAATGGGCACAAAAGTAGGAATATGTCAACACGATAGGTTATAAACCTCACGTCGACTGCTAGTGTCAAACTACAGGCTTTTATTCTTGATTAGATCTTGAAATTCTTCCAGGATCTTTAAGACTCCCATTGTACTTTTGACATATAAGGCTATCTTGCCAAATATTCAAGAGATAGTGCGGATTCTTTATTAAGACAAACACTTCACACAATTGGCCTAAGTTGGTCTTTGTTTTATCCAAAACATCACAACTTACCAATTTCAAATGTACAAGAGTAGGACACTTTTACTCTTACATTTGACAAGTGTTTTACACTTTTCTTTAAGATATGTCACTCAACTTACAGTCTTGAAGTATGACTCTAAGACTTGTTTTAGAATGAAGTATGACTTATCTTCTTGATTTCACCATTCCAACAATTCAAGATTCCTCTTCTTATTCATAAGAATGCACTAAGATTTCCTTAGAGGACTAATTGTGATATGATTTCTAAATCATTAAGATGATCACAAAACCTGATACTAAAATACTCTCCCATCTTTTCAGATTTGAGAAACTTTTATCCTTCTGACTAATTTGATTCTTCTCATTCGTTCTTCCATACATCGAAACGTTTCCAATGCTTCAGAATTATACTTAAACGTGTAAGTATAACCATATTTACTAAACATTAGGAAATGATGACGAATAGTCTTATCGATCTTTTGTGGTGGACTTGATCAGTGCACAAGAATGTGTACTTCATCCGTTAGTCCTTCACTTGACTCACATATACATGTGAATAAGGAATTAGTCTTAATTTTCCAAAGATGAAAATTCTTATTCATCATACTATACAACTTGCATGATTTCCAAGTATCTATCCAACTGAAATCTTGGGTGATGAGAATCTTTCCTTATTTAGTAAATTTAGACACTACTACAAATGAAAGGAACAAATCCATTTTCCAATAGTGCTATCAATGGAATCATATAAGCAACAATTTTCCACAAACTCCATTGTAAGGATACTTAGAATAAATGAAATCAAAAATTTCCTTTTATTTTAAAAACTTTGCGGAAAAACTTATCCTTACAGTGCAAAAGTATATGGAAAACTTTGTTGTTATCTATTCCTAAGCAATATATCATAACTCCTAAGTAATAGCTCAAAATTCTGATCACCAAACCATGCGACCGAAATCCATATTCGCGATCAGAATCAACATATACTTCCTTTAGGTTTCTTCACTTTTCTTTGATTTTTAAACATCAACATGTGGCCCAGTCACATCATGTAACAAGAATCTCAAAATAGAAACTTAACAGAGTTAGATAGTGGTCTTTACCTAAAGTAGAGTCAAACCCTTTTTGACTTTACCATCCTTATGATCTTTCAGGTAAAATGGGCAGCTTTGCAACCAATGTCCCTTCTCTTCGCAATGGAAACATATGGACTCTTTGGTAATGGGACTATCTCAGACTTAGCCTTTCTCTTTACCATTGGGTCAACCGAGTTGACTATGGACGAACCCTTTTCATTGGGAATAGAAAGCTTTTCTAGATATCCAATGTTACCATTGTCAATGTCCATGGAAGTTTGGGAAGTTGATCTTCTATTCAAATTTTCTTTACCAGTGCTCCAAATCATTACCGATTCAAGATCATCAAGCAAATAGGTAAGATCATTAAGGCTCATGTCATAGTCTGTTACATATAGTAGTCCTTAAAGAACTCACTATGTGACTTAGAAAGTGGTTGAAGAACCTAGCCAAAAGTTAACTTCCTTAAGACCTTGACCCCCACTCTCCCGGCTTGCCAATATGTGACTTAATCTCCAAGATGTAAGCACATATAGACTTTTCTTGCCAAATAGGGATTGAGTGACCTTTGAACTTGTGGATCAGGGAGAATTATTGGATGAGGTGGATGAAGTGAAGTATGATGTCTAGTCCTATTAATGCATAACAAGGGATTGATCTTTCACCTTGATTGCCATGTGGGATATCATCTTCATTACGAAAGCTTTATGTAAAAGGATGAAGAAGACAATAGTTGTCTGAACTTAGACATCTATAAGGGAGAAATTCAAGTTTCAGTTGATTTAAGTCCTTAACATAACACCCAATATGAAATATTAAGGCTAGGACCCAACAAACTATTTTATAACTTGGTAGAGGGATGCCATAATCCAAGCTACAAAATATTTGAAGGTAGGTAAATGACGATATACCCATGAAAAAGAAAATAAATTATTAAGTTTTAATTGGATTTGAAACTCGTAGATCTTTAACATTCATTGAACTTTCAATGGCATGTTTAAACCCCGATTGTGCCCTCTCAAGTTTATGATTGGGATGCCGAGGATCACAAACAAGGTGTGAATAACCATGCAAATTGACTTGGTACCCTTAATTTTATCACCCAATCGATGTGCCGGTTAACCACACGCGCTCCACCGACCTATGATAAAACTTAAGTCACCCTTTTCCACACATTTTCAATCCCATGTTAGTGTGCCAGTTAACCACACACGCTCCACTAATGACTTAACAATGGTGCAAAGTGTAATTTCATGGGTTAGCTCCATTTCACATTTTCCTAAGTAACTAAGATTGGGAATTTATAAGAGTTTAGTTACTTAGTATTTATCATTATACTTTTAATTAAAGGAGAATTAGAGTAAAATCCTACCCGTTCGGCTACCGACCCACCACCAGTTAAAGAAGCGGTGGGTGAGAGCGGACACCCATTAAACTGCCATTTTATAGGCAGTAACCTTATACCCCCCCCCCCCCCTTATTGACAGACTTCATGAATGAGGCCTACTAACGGTAAGATTGACTTTACTCTTATATATATATATATATATATATATATATATATATATATATATATATATATATAATCATTAACTTTTAATATTATAATAGTATAAGGTTTGAATTTTAAACTATTAAAATTCTAGGGTTTGATTTTGAATTAAAGTGTACATGGGGAGGTAACTTTGCAAATTCCAAAACTTGAGGTCAAGTTTTGAAACTTTTCAAAACTCTTCAATTTCATAATATGTGAGTTTAATATAGGTTTTAAAGCTTTTAATGAAGACACTCTTGAACATCCATAACTTAAGGACAAGTTATGGAGTTAATAAAATTATCATGACAAAAAGACTCTTCATTTTGTAACCTATGGTTTTAATAACCTTTTTTTAATGAGACTTTTCATATAACTTGAGGACAAGTTACAAAAACACATATTATGAATAACTTTTAGATTAATTTGGATTGAAAACAACTATCACAAACATGTCTAGCAATATTCATCATCTTGATTAAACTCATATGAACAAGACAATTCAAATCAAAAAAATTTCATGTAATTAGCCTAATCATTAAACTAATACAAAACATGAAACTTTTGACAATTATCTTTTGAATTGGATTAGAATAATCATTACCACATGAAAAACAGGTTTTATAAGTCCAAAACAGTTTAAGGTAATGATTCTAGACCAATTCTAGCCTTAAAAGTTGAAAATATGCTGTCAGGGGCTCCTACTCGTCGAGTGTATGAACCTACTCAACAAATAGGATGATTTTCTTCATGGACTCGGCGAGTCCAGTGCCCAGACAACCAGAAAATCGATTTTTTCAACATTTTTCAACATTTTTCAGCAATTTGCATCAAGTATAATTGAAAACAAGTCTAGTCTCTGATACCACTGTTGGGTTAGCATTCTAACACTCATAAGTGTACATGCAACCATAAATACCTTGGATCTATGTTTTCTCTATTATACATGCAAATATGAATATTCCAAGGTATTACCCTATCTAGCATACAATCTTTTGATACTTAGGTAATATAACAAGTTAGAATACATACCTCTTGATGTAGCTTGACTCCATGAAGCTTGAGAGCCTAGTGCCTCAAGTGTGACACCTCAAATGGCTCACACAACATCACCAACACATGGAATAACCATGAGAAGAAGACACTTCATGCTCAAATCGGCTAGCCCTCATATATGTGTCACTAGTGCCAATTTCTTGAGCCAAAGGGGTCCTTATATAGTGTGTACATTCGGGTTACACCGTGTAACCCAGGACTTTATGCATTCCTTATGCTCCATGGGTTTTAACCTCCATGGAGTATCCATGGGTCACCACATGGGTTAAACCCAACATAAGGAATCATGGATCATAAGCCCACATATAAAAGAATGAATTATTCACACAATCAATCCCCATATATTTAATTAGTCTCTTTTGATCACTAAATTAAGTCCAAATTTATTTTTGATCAATACTAATTAAATAACATGATTTCATATTAATATATTAGAACTTATAATATATTAATATGTCACAAATATCCTCTCCTCACAAACGGTCTATCCAAATGTTCTGATGCCATGCAACCCAAATGGACCATGCTGAGTTGGGTCAAGTACATATCAATTATAGTTATGGACTTAGACACTAATCCAACAGTGAGATACCAACATGGCCGACGTAAATCAAACATGTGCGGCAAGAAACACAATGAAGTTTTTCGATATAGGGTTTGGGTTGTTACAAGTGTGGCAGGCTTGGTCATGTCAGCAGATATTGTCCCTAGAGGATGAGTCTATTATGTTTCCACTGCAACCAAGTGGGCTACAAGAAGGCCGACTATCCAGAGCTGATGAGGGGAGCAATGAGGGCACCTGCTCCAGCCACTCTACGGATTACAGATGGTCACTAGGACAGAGTGGATGTTCCTATGGTGAGGAGTCAATCATTTCAGTCACAGGACAAGGTGATCCAAGTTCCACCAGTTGACGTCGCAGGTATGCTCAATTTTCTTTCCTTCATGCTCTTATTGTTTGCATTTGTGATGGTATGTGTGGTTTATGTACGTCTCCACCATGAAATTAAAATTTTCCTCATGATGGTCTAGACATTTTATTTTGATAATCTTCATATGTCATTTTGCATACCAAGATTCGTGCTTAGAGGATATTTGGGTGATCCATTTTTAGTTTCGTTATCGGTGGCATTGACTACCGTTAGAGAAAGCTTTAAGTAAGAGAAGAACGATAATCGGTTCAATCTATGGTGGCATCAACAAAGTGTTGGATAAGGTTTCTAAATCCATAACTATATTTGAGATGTACTTGACCCGACCCGACATGGTCCATGGGTTGCACTTTACCCGAACAATTTATATGGATAATCTTTATAGAATAGTATAAGTTATGATTTATTAATATATTATAAGTTCTAATATATTAATATGAAATCATATTAATTAATTACTATCGATCCAAAATTAATTTAGAATTAATTTAGTGATCAGAAGTGTGACTAATTAAATATGGACTCTTGTATTTATATAGTGTGGGCCAATTCTTATTTAGAATGGCCTAGGCTTGCATGGTAAGTCCATGGAGCTTTAACCCATGGATCTCATGGAAATGAAAGGTCATGGGTATTAGGGTTTACATGGATGTAACCCTAATCAACCATACTATATAAAGGATTCCTTGACACATGAAATGAAACTAGTTTTGTGTGTGAGAACAAAGGTGTGGCCGATTTCTAGAAGTGTGTTACTACTCCCACAAGTTTCCAAAGTTTGTGGTGATTTGTGACTTCCATTTGAGGCATCCACATTATTGGTGTTAGGCTCTCAAACAGCAAGCAATAAACCACTACTAAAAGGTATGTAACTCTACTAGCTTATTTTGTTTCAAAGTTCCCCATGCCATGCTAGTTAGGTTAAGAACATTGGAAAAAAAAATTTGCATGTATCATAGTAAAACATAGATCGAAGGTTTCTAGGGTTGCTTGTACACCATAGGAGTGTTAGAATGCTCAAAACCCTTCAGTGGTATCAGAGCCTAGGCTTGTTTTCTTGATACTTGATGCAAATTGTTGAAAAAACTCAAGTTTTCTGTATTCTGCAGCATGAACTCGCCGAGTCCATGGGGGTACTCGACGTGTACATGTAGTAATTCATCCTACTCGTTGAGTAGGTTCTTGCACTCGACAAGTAGGAGCCCCTAAATGCAAATTTTCGAGTTTTGCTGATGGAAATGGACTAGAAACATTACCCTAAACTGATTTGGTCTTATAAAACTTGTTTTAGATGGTGTAATGGTTATGCTAATCCATTTTCAATAGCTATTATCAAAAATTTCAAGTCTTATATGTGTTTTTTATGATTCTTGAAATTATTGATATGAATATTCATACAATTATTAGTTTAGAAGATCATAGATTTATTTGCAACTTGCTTGGTAGTTTAATTCTTGATCTTGATGTGTTTTAATAGAATCCATAATTTGTCCTCAAGTTATGGATTACCAAAAGTCTTTATTTTAAAGTCCATTAATAAAAACATAGGTTACATAAAATGAAAAGTCTCTCATTTTAATAAACCATTAACTCATAAGTTATGAAAGATGAAAAGTTTTGAAAGTTACAAAACTTGCCCTCAAGTTTTGCAACATGTAAAGTCTCACACACTTTGGTAAAACTTTAGTTCCAACCCCTAGAATTTTAAAAGTTAAAATTCAACCCCTATACTTTATAATATTATAAGTTTAATAATAATTATATATGTATAAGAACAAGTCGTTTTACCGTTAGTAGGCCTCATTCACGAAGTCGGTCTATAAGGGGGGTATAAGGTTGTTGCGTATAAAATGGCAGCTTAATGGGTGTCCACTCTCACTCACTGCTTCCTTGACTGGTGGAGGGTCGTTAGCCGAACGGGTAGGACAATGACTTTAATCCTCATTAAAAGTATGATAAATGTAAAGTAACTAAATGTTTTTATAAATTCCCAATCTTAGTTACTTTAGGAAAATGTGAATAAGGTGCTAACCCATGAAATTACACTTTGCACTTTGATTAAGTCGTTAGTGGAGAGTGTGTGGTTAACCGGCACACTAACCTAGACTTAACAAGGTAAGCAAAGGGTGGCTTAAGTTTTATCATAGATCGGTGGAGTGCATGTGGTTAACCGGCACATTGGTTAGGTGATAAACATTAAGAGTACCAAGTAATTTGCATGGTTACTTCACACCTTGTTTTGTGATCCTCGGCATCCCAGTCACAAAACCTAAAGGGAACACTTGAGATTGAAGCATGCCATTGAAAAGTTCCATGAATCTTAAAGAATATAGGAGTCTCAATACCAATTAAAACCTAATAATTTATTTCATTTTTCATGGTCGAAATTGGTGAATCGTCATTCACCTACCTTCAAATTTTATAGCTTGGATTACGGCATCCCTCTTCTAAGTTATAAAATATTGTGTTGGGTCCTAGCCTTAATATTACATTTGGGTGTCTTATTAAGGACTATCTTTATATCTAATCTAAACTTGTCTTTCTTATTTTCAGATGTCTTCCAACAATGTTCCTTCTTGCTCAAACCCTACCGGCTCCTTCTCTCTCATGAACCTTTGTGGGAGAGTCATCTTCGATGGATCCAACTTTTTGGATCGGATAAGGAACATCAGGATGGTCACTCGGTATGAGGAAAAGGAATATGTCCTTGACAAGGAGCTTAAGGAACTTGAGTCATCTGCTACTCCTGAGGAGATCACTGAATACTAGGCACATTAGAGAGATGCTACCAAAGTGGCATGTATCATGTTGGCTACAATGACAGCCGAACTCCAAAAGTCCTTTAAGGACTATTACCCTTTTGAGATGCACCAGGACTTGATACACCGCTACCATCAGAGTTCTCATCAAGAGTGGTATGAAATCATATCCGCAATGATAACAACCCGAACGAAGGACGGTGAACCCATCACGGGCCACATGCAGAAAACACAAAGTTATGTGGACCGTTTGCTGAAACTGAATGTGAATTTCCCAGAAGAGTTGGCAATTGACATCATTTTGCAATCCTTACCTTCTTGTTATGATCAATTACAAATGACATACCACATGAACAAGGAGGAAGTTACACTCAACAAACTTCAAGGACTTTTGAAGACCACGGAAAGTAGTCTTAAAAATAAATCGGTTGTTACTACTCATACTCCTACCGCGGCCCTTGTCTTGGCAATCAGGCAAGGTAAAGGGAAGAAGAGGAAGAGCCCTTCGAAGGTTTCCAAGGGAAAGTCCCTTGATGGATCCTCTTCAAGTGGAACCAAGAAAGGTTTCATCACTCCTTCTACGAACCCTAAAGAGGCTGAATGCTTCTATTGCCATGAACAGTCGCACTCGAAGCGAAACTGTCTAAAGTACCTGCAAGATGTTAAGGATGGGAAAGTAAAACCCAACCATGCAGGTATTTACACTATATTGTCTAATAACCCACCCAATTCTAATTCTTGCACCTTGATACAGGTTGTGGTATTCACATATGTTCTGATTTGCAGGGATTAAGAAGAAGTGAGAATGTGGAGAATGGGAAGATAAACTTGATCATGGGGAATAGGAAAGCTTCACCTGTCACCAAGATTGGAGTTTATTCTTGGTTGTAAGTAGTGTGTTAGTGTTAGATTTGAATAAGTGTTGTTACTCATCTGAAATGGCGAAAAATATTATTTCCTTTCATGGTTTGTACAAATAAGGTTTTACCTTTTCGTTTGATAATGAATGTGGTGGTATTAATGCTTTCTTTAATAATGTTCTTTATTTTAAAGCATTACCTTGTGATGGTGTATATTAAACTGTGTCGGTTGTTGATAACCTAGGAAATAATGTATTATGTATCGATTCTTCCACTAGCTTGGATAAATGTGGTGGTATTAATGCTTTCTTTAATAATGTTCTTTATTTTAAATCATTACCTTGTGATGGTGTATATGAAATTGTGTCGGTTGTTTATAACCAAGGAAATAATGTATTGTGTATCGATCCTTCCACTAACTTGGATAATGATGTTGGATTAGTGTCTAAGGCTGTAACTATAATTGGTAAGTACTTGACCTGATTGTGCATGGTCCTTTTGGGTTGCCTTCACCATAGCAACTTGACAGGGTGATTTATATAGAGAGAAGAGATATTATTAATATATTATAAGAATAATATATTAAAGTAATAATATATTATTTGATTAATATAAGTCATAAATTAATTAGGAATTAATTTGGTGACTTAAAGAGATTAATTGAATAAAAAGGGCATAAACTGTCAAATGTGTGATAGTTGTATTTTGAGCTGATAATCCTTATGGATATGGGTTGGACGATTTTAGGGATGTGGATCACCTAGAAATTGTCCAAGGCCTTATCAAGAAGGCATATTGGATTGCTTTGAGGCTAAGTTATCCAATTAGGGTTTTAAGGTGAAACCCTAGTAGCTCACAAGTATAAATAGACCCTTGGGGTTTTGGAAATCGGCACCCTTGTTATTGGAGTAACCCTAGAGCCGATTTCCCTCTTCCTTATCTCTCTCAAATCATCTTCTTGCTAGTTGGTGTTTGTAAGCCATTAAAGGAGTGACATTTGTAACTCTAAGCTCCAAGAAGAAGAATGTTTCAAGCAAGTAACTCAAGGTATTATTCTAGATCTATTTTCATATGTTTTGATTGTTAGTTTACATTAGATCTAGATATGAAAGTCTTGGATATATTGCATGTTCAATTAGAGAAACCTAGATCCAAGCTTTAGGGTTTGCATGTGCACATAGGAAAGTTCTTATGTCTAAAACCCATCAGTGGTATCAGAGCGATGATTGGTTTCAATTGAATGTGATGCTTAACTGTTTTGCTTGCTGGAAATCGTTTTTCTTCACCTTTGTTCGACCCAACTCGGCGAGTCAGTGTTTGGACTCGGCGAGTTGGCCCTACTCGGCGAGTCCAAAGCTTGACTCGGCGAGTCCGAGCGTCAGACAGAGGATAATTCGGGATTTTATTGCTGTTTTGTCTTGGATTGATATCTAAATCATTTTATTATGTAAAAATCTGAATTTTAACTTAATTTAAGGATTATCCTTGACATAAATATAGATAATTTCAAATCTTTTAAATATTGATTATTTATGTGATAAATATGGACTATTTAAGATTATTTGGTAATTATCTAATGACTAAAATTGGATTAGGTCAAATATAGATAATTATGAAATTAACTGTTTAATTTGAATTATTCGTTATTTGATCCCTATTTTTTTGAAAAGGTTCAATTTCTATCTCGAAGTTTTGAAATTTGAATTTTGTGATTAACAGTTTAATTTAGAAGAATTTAAATTTCAACCCCTAGAGTTTTACAAGTTTAAAATTCAACCCTATACTATTATATTATTAAAGGCTTAATATATATATATATATATATATATATATATATATATATATATATATATATATATATATATATATATAAGTAAAATTAAAATGGTAGTCTTACTGTTAGTAGGCCTCATTCACGAAGCCGGTCTATAAGGTGGGTATAAGGTTGCTGCCTATAAAATGGCGCTTAATGGGTGTACACTCACACCCACTGCTTGCTTGACTCGGTGGAGGGTCGTTAGCTAAACGGGTAGGATAGGGCAACTCTCTCTCCTCATTAATAAGTATAATGAATCTATAAAGTAACAAAACCTTTTTTTTACAAATTCCCAATCCTAGTTACTTTAGGCAAAAGTGAATTGATGCAATCCCATGAAATTGCACTTTCCACCCTTGCTAAGAAGTTAGTGGAGCGTGTGTGGTTTACCGGCACACTAATTGGTTCTAAGCAAAGGTGGCAAAGGGTGATTCATTGTTTATCATAGTTCGATGGAGTGTGTGTGGTTTATCGGCACATCGAATAGATGATTGTAACAATGAAGGCACCATGTAGATTTGCATGGTAATTCACACCATCTTTATGATCCTCGGCATCCCAATCACAAACGACAGGGGCATATCAAGATTTAAACATGCCATTGAAAGGTTCAATGAATCTCAAAGAAAATCTAGGAATTCTCAATGCGTTTAAAACTTAAAGTTATGTTTTCAAGGTAAAGAATTAGTGAATCGTCATTCACTTACCTCCAAATTATTTGCATGTTGGATTACGGTATCCTTTTTCTAATATGTAGATAATGTTGTTGGGTTCTAGCCCTAATTTTTCATTTTGGGTGTTTAATTAGGGATTCAATTCTAATCAAACTTTGTTCTTTCTATTTGTAGATGTCGGACGCAAACAACGCTGCTGCAAACTCATTCACGTTAATGAGTCTTTGCCAAAAGGTGACCTTCGATGGTACGAACTTTAGCGAATGGATAAGATACATTCGCACCATAGCACGCCACTAGGACAAAGAGTATGAGATCATTACCAACATGATCACCACCAATATGGGAAATGGAGAATCGTTAACCGTGCACTTGCAAAAGATTCAACGATATGTTGATCGTCTTCGCAAGTTAAATGTTAACTTTGGGGAAGATTTGGCTATTGACATTGTTCTTCACTCCTTGCCTTCATGCTATACTCAATTTAGGATGACCTACCACGTGAACAAGGAATAGGTCACCCTACGCAAACTCCAAGGACTCTTAAGGACTGCTGAGAGCAACCTAAAGGACAAGTCTGTTGCACCAACTCCCGCACCAACCGCTGCTCCTGTTTTGGCTATAGGGCAGGGAAGGGGCAAGAAGAGGAAGGCTCCGTCAAAGAGCCAGCGCAAGGGGGCAGAGTGCCATCATTGCTAAGCCCAACCCTAACCCGAAGGAGGCAGAGTGCCATCATTGTCACAAAATAGGGCATTGGAAGAGAAGCTGCCGGAATATCTGCAACCCATCAAGGATGGAAAGATCAAGCCATCTTTTGCAGGTATATACACAATTAAATCTAATAATTCACCTCATACTATTTCTTGGGTTCTTGATACAGGATGTGGTTACCACATTTGTTCTGATTTGCAGGGACTAAGAAGAGATAGAGATGTGGAGCAAGGAAGAATAAATCTAATCATGGGAAACAGAAGATCGTCGCCTGTCACCAAGATTGGAGTGTATTCTTTAGTGCTTAGTAATGGATTAGGTTTAGATTTAAATAATTGTTGCTACTTGCCAGATATGGCAAGAAACATCATTTCATTTCATGGTTTGTTTAGATAAGGCTTTAGATATTCGTTTAATAATATGAATGGTTCTATTTATGCTTATCTAAATGGTGTTTTATACCTTGAAGCAGGGATGAGAATTTGTCCTGAAAACCCGAACCGAACCGAAAACCAAACCGAAAGAAACCCGAATAAGCAATTCCATTTTGTTCTCGGGTATCTATATAAGGCTTATTCGGTTTTCGGGTTATTCGGTCTGGGTTACCCGAATAAGGGCTTATTCGGTCCAAAAGGACCGAACCGAATATGAAAAGTCACTTTTTTTTTCCTAACACGATTGCTTATTCAGTATTCTTTTCAATCGATCGTTACCCAACAAAACCCATGTAATACACCAAAAAAACCAATGAAATCGAATTCGATCATCCGTATTACACCAAATCGACGAGTCGACGACATTACTCTTTGATCGATTGAGGTTTTTCTCATCCTTGCAACATTACTCTTTGATCGACAGTTGCGGCTACTGCCCTTGCGACTTGCGATAACCTGGACTCATTGATCGATCATCACTAGTTTAAAGTTCAAACGTCAAAGTCCATTCACAATAAGAAAAAAAAATTCAGCCTTGCGTTTGGAAAAAATAATTGTCTCCTCATCCTTGTTTTCTAGTTTCTAGTGTGATCAAACTCCATTCAAGTCATGGAAAATTGGGTTCCAAATCAAGAAAATCAAGTAAGTATTTGTATCTTAATCTACTACTCAATCTTTCAGTGTGTTATTATGTATGTTACTTATTGAAATTTGAATGTGTTAATCTACTACTCAATATTTTAATTTGTTTCTTTAAAAGATTTGTTATGAAATCATAATCTACAAAATTCATACAAAATACAATATTTATAATCACATTCTAAATGTTTTTTGGGTCATTCGGGTCATTCGGGTTATTCGGCTCCTTAATCATCTTGCACATGTTATTTGGGTTATTTGGGCCGAAACCGAACCGAACCGAATAATACCCGAACCGAACCGAACTCGTATTGCTTATTTGGTTAAGTTTTTGGTTCATACAATTACCCTTATTCGGTTTTTGGTTTATTCGGGTTCGGGTCGGTTCGGTTCGGTTCCGACCCGAATAACATCCCTACTTTGAAGCAATGCCTTGTAATGGAATTTATGAAACTGTTATGGTTGTAGATAACCTAGGAAATGATGTGTTGTGTATGGATTCTTCCAATGGTATGGATAAAGCATCTTTGTGGCATTGTCGTCTTGGACATATCAACAAGAAGCGCATACCCCAACTCCAAAAGGATGTAGTGTTGGAGTCATTCGACCGTAGGGAAGATGACACGTGTGAATCTTGTTTACTTGGAAAGATGACCAAGTCACCCTTCACTGGCACTTGTGAAAGGGGTAAGGGTTTACTGGATCTCATACATACCGATGTATGTGGGCCCTTTAGATCCACCACAAAGGATGGGAACCGCTTCTACGTGACTTTTACCGATGATTATAGTAGATATGGGTATATTTACTTAATCAAGCACAAGTCTGAAACGTTTGAAAAGTTCAAAGAGTTCAAGAATGAAGTGGAGAATCAATTGGGCAGGAAGATCAAGATGCTTCGATCCGATCGAGGAGGAGAGTACCTAAGTCTTGAATTCCACGACTATCTCAAGGAATGTGGAGTAGTTTCGCAATTGACGCCACCTAGGACACCACAGTTAAATGGTGTGGCAGAAAGGCACAATCGAACCTTGTTAGACATGGTTCGTTCAATGATGAGTCGTGCTTCACTACCGATCTCCTTTTGGGGGTATGCCTTAGAGACTGTTGCCCATATCCTTAACCGAGTCCCTACAAAGTAGGTTGCCAAAACACCTCACGAGATGTGGACAGGGAAAGCTCCCTCGTTGGCATATATCAAGTTTTGGGGTTGTGAAGTTTTCGTAAGACGAGAAACTCATGAAAAGCTCGAACCTCGAAGTGAGCGATGTATTTTCATCGGCTACCCGCATAAATCCTTTGGGTATCTCTTCTATAGACCGAGTGACAATGTTGTCTTCGTTGCAAGGAGAGGGGTTTTCCGAGAACGAGAACTCATAAACCAAGGAGACAGTGGGAGGCAGATCGATCTTGATCAAATTCAAGAGTCAAGTGATGAAGGAACCTCTACCGTTGGCACTCAACCCGAGGAGGAAACTCCGGTTGAACCAATTGACGAGTCATTACCTCTTAGACGTTCCCAAAGAGTTATAGTTCAACCTCAGTTTTATGGTTTTCATATTACTACTGAAGGGTACACGTATATTAGTGATGGTACACTAATAAATCTAGATAACCTAATTGCTATAAGGAAGCCATGGCAGGCCCGGAATCTACAAAATGGAAAGAGGTAATGGACAACGAGATTCAGTCCATGTATGACAACCAAGTTTGGAATTTGGTTGACAATGTGCCCGGACGTAAGACGGTTGGGTGCAAATGGATCTTCAAGAAGAAGACTAACGTGGATGGGAATGTACACACGAATAAAGCACGATTGGTGGCAAAGGGCTTTACTCAAACTCCCGGAGTTGACTATGATGAGACCTTCTCACCAGTTGCTAAGATAAAATCTATTAGGGTGATGCTAGCTATTGCCGCATTTCATGATTATGAGATATGGAAAATGGATGTCAAGACCGCTTTCTTTAATGGGAAGTTGGTTGAGGATGTTTACATGGCTCAGCTAGAAGGTTTTGTCGATCCAAAGCATCAAAATAGAGTGTGCAAGCATGAGAAGTCCATTTATGGACTTAAGCAAGCATCTCGCAGATGGAATCTTTGCTTTGATGAGAAAGTCAAAGAGTTTGGATTTGTACGAAGCGAAGATGAATCATGTGTATATATCAAAGCCAGTGGGAGCATAGTTAGCTTTCTCGTTTTGTATGTCGATGACATACTGCTCATGGGAAACGACATCCCGACTCTGTAGGAAGTTAAGTCCTGGCTCGGGAAGTGTTTCGCTATGAAGGACCTCGGAAAGGCTTCCTATATTTTGGGAATAAGGATAGTGAGAGAAAGAAGTAAGAGACTAATAGGACATAGTCAGAATACTTACTTAGATAAGGTACTAAAACGTTTTAGTATGGAAAACTCGAAGAAGGGAGAACTACCGATACAAAGTAATACCAAGTTGAGTAAGACTCAAAGTCCGAGTACCGAAGCTGAGATAGCAGAGATGAGCCGAGTACCTTATGCTTCCGCAGTTGGCTCGATCATGTATGCTATGACTTGTACTCGACCTAATGTGGCCTTTGCTTTGAGCATGTTCAGTAGATATCTAGGGAATCCTAGAAAAGCGCATTGGATTGTGGTGAAGAACATCCTTAAGTACCTTCTGAGGACCAAGGAATGGTTTCTAGTCCTCGGAGGGAGTGGTGACTTAAAGGTGTGAGGGTATAGTGACGCCAGTTTCCAGACCGATAGGGACAACTACCATTCGTAGTCGGGATGGGTCTTTACCTTTAATGGAGGAGCGGTAACTTGGAAAAGTTCCAAACAGGAAACTGTAGCTGATTCAACGTGCGAATCAGAGTACATTGCAGCGAGCGAAGCATCAAAGGAGGCAATATGGTTGAAGAACTTCATTGGCGATCTTGGATTGGTGTCGGCTATAAAGGAGCCCATGGAAATTTTCTGTGATAATGAAGGAGCGGTTGCCTTAACCAAGGAACTGAGGGATCATGGTAGATCTCGACATATCGACAGAAAATATCACTTTATTAGACATCGAGTAGAAGAAGGACACCTCGTGGTTAAGAGGATATCATCAGAAGGTAAACCAGCAGATCCGCTTACGAAGGGACTGAGCAGGGTTAAGCACTTGCAGCATGCTAGGAGTATTGGGCTGAAGGATGATATTAGTTTAGATTAGATAGTATTAGAAACATCTAATAGATAAATGTAATTGACATATGATGATTAAATAAAGGAGTATTATTTATAAGTAAAGTTACTGTCTTATGTTAATTGTTTAGCTATTGTTTCACTTTGCATGTTTTGACTTCCAGAATAATTGAGTTTATTAAGAATAATCGAATTATTCAAACTGTCCACAATCGTTCATATGTTGGAAGTAGGTATGAATGAAGATTGTCATGAATAGGTGTGTAGATTGTCTAAATGGTATTAGACATAGCAAAGGTTTACTGCAACGTTTGTGAGTGCTTATGAACAAGGTTTGAGCATTGGAATAAACCCGCGCTTGTTGGAATCACTTTGGAGTGATCGCAAGACGATAATATCATATGGTCTTAAAACCAAGATATATGGTTTATTATTTACTAATTGGTTGTACATTGATAATTCGAAACCGCATCAGTAAATTGATGTCATAAAACGCATTGTTGTGTATAGCTGATTAGTCGATTAGTAAATGCATATAAGTCGAAGTTTATCGGTTTCTTTTATCCTAAGAGGGTAAAAGCGATATCACGACCGCTTGATGATTTGATTTGACTTATGTGCTGGGCCCCGTCAGGACTAAATTGATGTGTTCAATTAAGTTCTATGTCGAATTAATCTGAGATCGAGAAAATTAGTTGCTGGACAGTAAGTATGACAATCGTCTGCACGATATCAAAACAGAGGACTGTACGATCCCTTATCTAAAGGACAGGTTACTGATAAGATCAGAGTTGACAGCCTCTTCGAGAGCTACGATTGTTAATCGGATTGTGTTTGCGTTTATAGTTACTAGACTTATCTACGTGGGAGACTGTTGGATTAGTGTCTAAGGCTGTAACTATAATTGGTAAGTACTTGACCCGATTGTGCATGGTCCTTTAGGGTTGCCTTCACCATAGCAACTTGACAGGGTGATTTATATAGAGAGAAGAGATATTATTAATATATTATAAGAATAATATATTAAAGGAATAATAATATTATTTGATTAATATAAGTCATAAATTAATTAGGAATTAATTTGGTGACTTAAAGAGATTAATTGAATAAAAGGGGCATAAACTGTCAAATGTGTGATAGTTGTATTTTGAGCTGATAATCCTTATGGATATGGGTTGGATGATTTTAGGGATGTGGATCACCTAGAAATCGTCCAAGGCCTTATCAAGAAGGGATATTAGATTGCTTTGAGGCTAAGTTATCCAATTAGGGTTTTAAGGTGAAACCCTGGTAGCTCACAAGTATAAATAGACCCTTGGGGTTGTGGAAATCGGAACCCTTATTATTGGAGTAACCCTAGAGCCGATTTCCCTCTTCCTCATCTCTCTCAAATCATCTTCTTGCTAGTTGGTGTTTGTAAGCCATTAGAGGAGTGACATTTGTGACTTTAAGCTCCACGAAGAAGAAGGTTTCAAGCAAGTAACTCAAGGTATTATTCTAGATCTATTTTCATATGTTTTGATTGTTAGTTTACATTAGATCTAGCCATGAAAGTCTTGGATATATTGCATGTTCAATTAGAGAAACCTATATCCAAGCTTTAGGGTTTGCATGTGCACATAGGAAAGTTCTTATGTCTAAAACCCATCAAATGCATCATTATGGGATTGTCGTCTTGGACATGTAAACAAGAAACACATAGGCCAACTCCAAAAGGGTGGAGTCTTAGAGTCATTTGACCCAAAGTCAGATGATAGTTGTGAATCTTGTTTGCTTGGGAAATGACAAAGTCACCCTACACTAGTACTTGTGCTAGGGGTGAGGGTTTGTTGGACCTCATACATACTGATGTGTGTGGACCCTTCAGAACTGCCACAAGAGATGCTAACCGCTTCTGTGTGACTTTTACTAATGATTTTTATAGATATGGATATGTCTACTTAATCAAGCATAAGTTAGAAACCTTTGAAAAGTTCAAAGAGTTTAAACAGGAAGTGGAGAATCAGTTGGGCAGGAACATTAAGATGCTTCGATCCGATCGAGGTGGTGAGTATCTTAGTATAGAGTTCCTTTACTATCTTAAGGAATGTGGGATTTTCTCACAATTGACACATCCCAGGACACCACAACTTAGTGGTATAGCTGAGAGGCACAATCGAACCATGTTGGATATGGTTCGTTCCATGATGAGTCGAGCTTCGCTACCAATCTCATTTTGGGGGTATGCCTTAGAGACTGCCACCCATATCCTTAATCTAGTCCCTACCAAAAAGGTTGCCAAAACACCTCATGATATATGGGCTGGAAAAGTTCCCAATCTAGACCACATCAAGATCTGGGGTTGCGAGGCTTTCGTGAAGCGCGAGACTCACAATAAGCTCGATCCTCGAAGTGAGAGGTGTATTTTCATCGACTAACCACAAAGATCATTTGGCTACCTCATCTATAGACCCAGTGATAATGTGGTCTTTGTAGCAAGGAGATGAGTCTTTCACGTGAGAGAGATTTCATCAGCCAAGAAAACAGTGGAAGGCAAATTGAACTTGAAGAAATTCAAGAGTCAAGCGGTGAATGAATCTTAAACCCTAGAAATCAACCTGAGGAGGAAACTCATGTTGATCTGACAGATGATTCTGTACCTTTGAGGCATTCCACACGAGTTAGGAATGCACCTGAGTATTAATATGGTTTCCATATTACCGCGGAAGGTGATACACTTATCAGTGATAGCACATTGGTAAGTCTGGATGAGCCTAACAGCTACACGGAAGCCATGACAGGCCCTGAGTCTGCTAAATGGAAAGAGGCTATGGACAGCGAGATACAATCCATGTAAGACAACCAAGTTTGGAACTTGGTTGACATTGTACCAGGTGGTAAGAAATTCAGGTGCAAATGGATCTTCACCAGTAGCGACATGGATGGTAATGTACACACTTATAAGGCGCGACTGGTTGCAAAGGGCTTTTCTCAAACTCCGGGAGTTGATTATGATGAGACTTTTTCACAAGTAGCGAAGACTAAGTCTATTAGGATTATGTTAGCCATTGTTGCATTTCATGACTATGAAATAAGGCAAATGGATGTCAAAACTACTTTCCTTAATGGAAAGTTGGCTGGGATGTTTACATGAGACAGCCAGAGGGTTTTGTCAGCGTAGAGTACCCTAATAGAGTGTGTAAGCTTGAGAAATCCATCTATGGATTGACTCAGAGCTCAAGTACAGAGGTTGAGATAGCAGAGATGAGTCGAGTTCCGTATGCTTCCGCTGTAGGCTCGATCATGTATGCTATGACTTGTACTCATCCTGATGTGGCCTTTGCATTGAGCATGGTCAGCAGATCTCAAGGGAATCCTGGCAAGGCTCACTGGACAGCGGTAAAGAACACTCTCAAGTACCTGCGAAGGACTAAGGACTGGGTCCTTACCCTCTGTGGGAGTGATGACTTGAGAGTAGTAGGGTATAGTGATGCTAGCTTCCAGACTGATAAGGATAATTTCCGCTCTCAGTCAGGCTGGGTCTTTACCTTAAACGGAGGAGCAATTACTTGGAAAAGTTCCAAGCAAGAGACAGTGGTTGATTCAACTTGCGAATCAGAGTATATAGCAGCAAGCGAGGCAGCAAAGGAGGATATATGGCTAAAGAACTTCATCGGAGACCTTGGAGTAGTATCAAGGCACATAGGTCTAAAGAATGATATTAGTTTTGGAAATTAGATAGATTTGAAATTTGTAAAGTGTAATTGACATTTGATGATAAATAAAAGTTGTTGTTTATTTATAAGTAAAGTGTTTCTATCTTTTGTCAATCGTTTACTATCATTTCATTTTGCATGTTTTAACTTCCAGAATAATTATGTTATGGTATATCATATTATTCAAATTCTCAATAGTCGGTCATATGTTGGAAGTAGATATGAATCCAAACTGTCATGAAGTTGGCTTGTAGATGTCTAAGATGTTGGACATAGCAAAGTGTTGCTACAACACTCATGAGTGCTCATAAGTTCTGAGTATTGGATTCAACCCAAGCTCACTTGTATCACGTCATGCAATTTATTTCGAGTGATCGTGAGACGGTAATATCATATAAGTCTTCAAATCTATAGATATGAGTTGTTGCCTATGAGTTGGTTATGCATTGATTGTATGAAAACGCATTGGTAACTCGATGGTATAAAATGTGCCTTTGAGTATAATTCAACAAGTAGTAGAACAAGCATATGAGTCAAAGTTTATCTTTTCCTTCTTGGATTAGAAGTGATATATGGGCTCCTCGATGATTTTGCATTGAACCATGTATCGGGCCCAGTCAGAACTCAGTTGATGTGTTCAATTAAGTTCTATGTTAAAAAAATCGGAAATCGGGAAACAAAATGCTAGACAATAAGTAAGACATTGTTCCATGTATTTGTCCGGCTGATATCTTGAACAGAGGATTATATGATCCCTTATCTAAAATGGAGCTTCATAGTTCAACAGAGTATTAAGAGCTACGATTGTCGGTCGGTTCCTGAAGTCATGCTTGCAACTATAGTTATTAGACTTATCCAAGTGGGAGACTGTTGGATAAGGTGTCTAAGTCCATAAATATATTTGAGATGTACTTTACCCAACCCAACACGGTCCATTTGGGTTGCACTTCACCCAAACAATTTAAATGGACAATCTTTTGAGAATAGTATAAGTTATGATTTATTAATATATTACAAGTTCTAATATATTAATATGAAATCATATTATTTAATTAGTATTGATCTAAAATTAATTTAGTGATCAAAAGTGTGACTAATTAAATATGGACTCTTGTATTTATATAGTGTGGGTCAATGCTTATTTAGAATGGGCTAGGGTTTCATGGTAAATCCATGGATAGTCCATGGAGCTTTAACCCATGGATCTCATGGAAATGAAAGGTCATGGGTATTAGGGTTTACATGGATGTAACCCTAATCCACCACACTATATAAAGGAGTCCTTGACACTTGAAATGGCACTAGTTTTGTGTGTGAGAACAAAGGTGTGGCCGATTTCTAGAAGGGTGTTACTACTCTCCCAAGTTTCCAAACTTTGTGATGATTTTTGACTTCCATTTGAGGCATCCACAATATTGGTGCTAGGTTCTCAAACTCCAAGAAATCAACCACTACTAAAAGGTATGTAACTCTACTAGCTTATTTTGTTTCAAAGTTCCCCATCCCATGCTAGTTAGGTTAAGAACCTTGGAAAAACAAATTTGCATGTATCATAGTAAAACATAGATCCAAGGTTTCTAGGGTTGCATGTACACCATAGGAGTATTAGAATGCCCAAAATCCTTCGCAAAGAACTCAAGGAATCCGCAAGGTGGGCATGTTGGGATTGAATGCAGGATTTGTAGACGTCTTTCAGGAATACGAGACAATGAGAAATTGGTTTGATCGTGGGTGTAAGATCTATAATTTTCAAGTTCATACCTTTGAAGTGTGTTCAGTTTTAGGTTCGCATGGGAATTACTCTAGTGCAAGTAGGTCGTTGAATTGGTTGGGTCCCGTTTCCATAGTTGAGATTTTGTTCTTCGCCATCCGATAAAGTCATAGAGAACTTATAATGGATTCAGTGGAAAGTGCTTGGAAATATTGAGCTCATTGACTAGGTTGGCAGGTAGTGATAAAAGTGTTGTAAGACTATGGGGGTGACCGTAGCATTCACTAGGTTGGTAGATAGTGATAGAGATGTTGAAAGACAATGGGGTGACCCGTAGCATTTACCTGGTGCATGAGTAACTGTGAGAGAATGTTGAATCTACGATTTGGCTCATAGTTTCCTATATGCGGGATTAGTCCATGGAAGCTGGGTGTGTAGCATTCATTTAGAGCAAAGTAAGTTACATTGTATCGATGTGATGGTTGGTTATGATACCCCTGGTTGGAACAAGAGGGTTGTTGAAGCCTTATATACAAGTAGGTTAGGGTATCTTGTCCAGATAGAGTCTTGGATAGAGTCTCGTGGTAAATTTGTTTGAAAGGATGTCGGTTTTAGAGATCGGTCGGGAATCCAACGCTTCAGATAATTGGTAGATCAACTTCGAGCTCAAAAGATCTTGGATAGATTGAAAATGAGAATGTTTGGTCAGCAGGATATTTAGGATGATAAGGATTTCAATCGGATTAGATGGTGAAGTGGAGAAATATTGGCAGTGATTCAGAATAGTTTTGTATTTCAGGAAGTCAGATAAGGTATTGGATTCGGGGATTTGAGCTGAGTAGTGATTGTTGTCCTCTATTGGTTAAGGTCAGCGGGAGCAAGAATTCATTCATCGTCAATATGCGAGTTCTGCTAAGGATGGGTTCGATTATTGGAGGGTCATCGTATGTTAGGGTCGAATTTTATCAAGGATTTGGAAGATATGGTCGGATCATCTGATTTCTTGGAAAGTAGCAAGGAGTGATTTCAAGGACGGAATTTAATTTAAGTGGGGGTGAGTTGTAACACCCTGTTTCGAGTCATTTCATAATTTGGGGCCGTGATCCGAAGATCAAGTATCATAAGGCTATAGGCTTTCGGAAAGAGAGCTTTAGACCCATTTGGATGTTGATAATATAGATTACAGGATCCAAGAGTATGGTTTGTGTTGGGGTCAAAGGGTAAAACAAGAAAAGTGATGTTTCAGACTTCTTGCAAGAAATATGGATTTTTTCAGGACCTTTTGAGTCCAAGATATCTAGATAATATTTTAGGGCTCTTTAGTACCTTTTTGTGGATATATATATATATATATATATATATATATATATATATATATATATATATCGTTGAAAATGGTGTTAGAATGAAGAAGTTATGACCGTTTGAGGTTAGGAAGGCTTTGGGCTTAGTCTAGTACACTCGGTGTACATGATATACGTTGGGCGTCTGCGATTAGTGCCCAAACCCTATTTTAGTGGTTTGAGTCTTATTTAGGCTCTTTAACTTCCCCACACACATTCCATTATCAACCTCCACCTCTCCAACACCCTCCCTTGAAACCCTAACCCTAGTTTGAGCCTGTTGAGGAAAATAAGGTGTTCCTGAGTGCTTTGGAGTGTTCTTGGTGCATCTTGGAGAAGAAGGATCTCTTTGGAGAAGTGTTGATTGCGTTAGAGCTTGTAGATCCATACTTTTTCACCTTGATCTTTCTTTTAGAGGTATAAAGCTTGAGTCTTGATGATGCATTTGTTAGATCCAGCTAGTTTTGGGTGTTATGAGCGTTTGGCCACATTAGTGCATAAAGTTTAGATCTTGAAAGGTTGTGAGCTTATTATGGGTAAAGTTTGAAAATTTATCCATCTAAACATCATATTGATTCATATCTAAAGATTGGATACTTGGACTTAGTGGATTAAGCTAAAAAAGATGTGTAACGCCCGTAGATTCGGTCTAGTCAATTTAGAGACAATAAGCGTCAAAAATGACTTTTTGGTAGAAGACTATTTAGAGTAAATAATCTTAACAAAGTTAGAGTAAATAATCTTAACCAAGTTATAGTATATGTCACAAGGGTTCCATACATATAAAGAACGTCGAAATCCGAGTTATAACGAAGAAGTTATGACATGCTGATGTTTTACAGCTAAACCGACATGGCACCGCGTAACGTAAAAAGTGAATTTTTGATAAATTACTTTTTAGCCTTGGCGATCTAAAGGAAAGTCGTAATGTACGTTCAACCGAGAACATGCATAAAAAGGACGTCCATATCTGACTTCGTATGAGGAAGTTATGATTTTTTCTAAGATTTAGCATAGCAGTGCACGACCCGGAATTCGAATTTTAGATCGACTGAATTTTAGCTAACACAATCTAAATGAGAATCTTATATCTCGTTAATAAGAACTCAACGATAAAAAGACAAACGAAAACGGATGTCGGATGACAAAGTTATGAAATTTTAACGGACTTCACCTGTCCAGGCATGTTAAAATATAACCTTAAAAATAAAGTAAAAAATTAGCCAATGGAGTCTAAACAAAAGGTTTTAGATCATGTTGCCGCCTACGCGTGGATCTAAAGAACATAAAAACGGAGCTCGTATGCAAAAGTTATGGATTTTAGAAGATAATTAGTTTTTGGAGTGATCTGCAAGTGACACGTGGCACAAATCCTAACCATTGTTTCCTCCCCTCGCCTTGCTGCTAGATGGTGATACTTGGCACTCAACTCGACAAGTTGGTGGCCCTGAACTCGGTGAGTTGGTCCAAATTCCAGCCTATAAATAGAGGCACAAATCTCTCATTTCTTCACACCATTCTCAACCATTCTCTCCCAAACCCCCAAACCCTCAAGTCTTTTCCTTACCACTTCTTAAGTGTTAGAGGCAATTCCCAGAGCACAAGAAGGCTCTGAGAAGAAGAGCTTTTTAGCTCGGAAGTTCTACCCCCGCAGAGCCCGGTTCTTACCCAAACCTTCGGTAAGTAAGTTATTCTTACCCTACTTCAAGTATAGCTTATGTTTAAGTTCAATATCGTTATTATGAACTTATTAACAATAAATATATTGTAAAATATAATATAAAAAGTGTTATTACAATATATTTTAACTACTCGCGGTATGGGGAATCTGGTTTGAACGACCGTATAAGGATGTTGGATTTCAAAAGTGCTATAATGCCAAAATGGTCTTGCCCTTCGGTGTTTCATGTCTGGCCCCTATTTGTACATAGTGGTTGAAAACTATTGTTTAACACTTATCAAACAATATCGCTCGTAAATAGTTCCAATAAATATTAGACTAAAATCTAGTAGTAATGATACTAGCTTTCGTCAAAGGAAAATAGAATTATTAGAAGCAAAGCGCTGCTGGAGTTGGGAATCATCACATTAACAAATGAGTGCATAGTTACTTTCATCTTACACATAGATATGAAGTATGTAATTTAAATTACGTGCTATATGTGCATATTATCTGTGTTCTTGATACCTATGCTGGATGAACCAAATATACATGTTTTACTTGATTTAAATTGTATATGTATTTTATATCTATAAAAATATTGGGTAAAGATGGGTAGATGAATGATGAGAGGTGAAAGATGATATATATGAACATTGGCAACTATGGACTTAGTGCCTTATAGATAAACATTGGCATCTGCGCCACAACCTGTAGATATTTTTTAACTACGATGTACTCTAAACATCCTAGAAGTTGTGCCTAATAGAGAACATCATAATCCTGGCAGCTGTACCTTAAGGATGGTATCGGTAACTACGCCTAATAGAGAACATCATAATCCTCGCATTTGTGCCTAAAGGATAATATCGGCAGCTGCACTTAATAGAGAATGTCATAATCCTGGCAGCTGTACCTAAATGATAATATTGGCAGTGTGCCTAAATTTTAATACTAGCAGTTGTTTCTAATAAATAACATTGGCAGCGATGGTCTTCGTGCATATTCCTAAGGACAATCCTTAGGAATGAATGAGTTAATGATAGATGATTCTTTTGGTAGATCCTTAAGAAATAAAGAAGATAATGGGGGTGGGCAATTGAGTTAATTGTTTGATGATGAAACAAAATAACTTTATTATTGTGGGTTGAAAACCCTATGTAGTCACCAAGTTTCCCAACCTGACCCACTTAGTTTATATGTATCACAGGTGTCGATACGAAGCTACATTGCACTGAGAGATTAAAAGAGATGTAGATCACTAGTGTAAATGAATATAAGGTATGTTTATGTTTATCCTTTTGTATTGCTGAAGACATCCCAAAGTTTTAATATAAAAACATAAATTTATTCGGAAATGCTTTGATAATATATTTATCATGTTTTCTAGGAACAAATTCCGCAATATTATTCTTTAAAAATGAATACTCTGATTTTCAAATAAATATAAATAAAATTTTAAAATGACTGTGAATTTAGGGATGTCACAGTTGTTATCAGAGCATTAGTTTAAGCGAACTAGGAGTAAGCATTTATTTCTAGACTTAAACTTAGAATGCTAAGTGATGATCATGAGGAGTGTGTCTATTATATTTTAGGTAGCACACCTAAATTGACACAAGCACTAGCTTACTTTAGGATTAGATGCCTAAATTCATTTAATGTGCTAAATGATTCATGTTATAGCCTTATATGCTTTATGATGTTATTATTTGATCAGATCCATGGTCTACTGCCGACCGGATTCGGAAATATTTTGTATGTTTAGATTTCTAAACGTTTAATTACGGTATTAGAACTGGCATGTAACTTTTCGGAGTAATAAGGAGGATTACGCATCTAAACCTTCTCTATCTTAAATTTATCATCTCAAACAACTATTACGGTGTATGAAACGTTGTGGTGAAGACTCATAGCGAATTGAGTAAACGAAGGAAATATGGAGGCTTACGATAGTGAATGACACTTGTTGGAAGATATCGTAAAGGTGATATATTGCCTTTATAAACGTCTGATAAAATAATAGTATGTATAGAGAAGTACGATACATCTGAATATACACATTTGATTGGCGGGATGATAGAACGATTGGTTTAATCTATGAAGTTATCCCATCGTCTGGCATTTCCACCACCAACCGAGTTAAAGAAGAACTGATGATTGAAGATACGCATTGAAGGAGTCCTAATAGATTTTAGGGAAAATTTTATGATTTTTTGGACATGTTTGTATGTGTTAAAAATGTTTTTGTGATAATAACTAGGAGAACTGCATGACAATACTTGAGACAAGCATGAGTAGGTGTGAAAGGTAGTAGAAGCCTATACTACCAGAACCATAGGACTCGCACTAGGACCAGGGAAAGTCACAGGGTTACCAAGAAGCTAGTAATTGATTTCATTTTGTTCAAGTTTGTCGTTACCATGGTTTCGGTAATGACTAAGAAAGTGATGGTTATTATGATCATACTGGTTATATCAAATCGAGTCTGACTAAGATAAGTATGTTACGTGGTTTAGAGAACCAAGTTCGATGTAGCATCTGACTTAAGCCAAAAGAATGAAGCAATCAAGAGAAGTATTGCAATCGTTGTTAAAGAAAAAAAAAAAAAGCTTGTAGCTAGAAGTGATACATGCTAGAATGTGATTATATCACATTAGAACATGAAGGAAGTTGTCTTCAATTCTGGAATTTGACTCTAAAAGAACTGAGTCTAAGCGTTGCATCATACGATGAGAGGTCATTAGAAGATGACCCATCGGTCTATTATGGTAATTGAAGGAAAGAACTTATCTTAACTTTGTTAAGAAGAAGAAGGAGTCTCCAATAAGGATTGATTTTATAATTCGAAGGTTACAATTGAAAGTGTAACATAGTACGAAGAGCGTATGCAAGATCAATCTTGAGGAATGAATGAGCTCCTTAAGAAATGAAGAAGATAATGGGGATGGGTAATTGCGTTAATCATTGATGATGAAACATAATAACTTTATTATTATGGGTTGAAAACCTTATGTACTCACGAGGTTTCCCAACCTGGCCCACTCCGTTTATTTGTATCACAAATGTCGATATGAAGCTACATTAAACTGAGAGATTAAAGGAGATGTAGATCACTAGTTTAAATGAATATAAGGTCTGTTTATTCTTATGTTTCTATATTGACGATGACATCCCAAAGTTTTAATATAAACAAAATACATTTCTTCGGAAATGCTTTGATAATATATTTATCATGTTTTCTGGGAACAAATTCCACAATATTATTCTTTAAAAATGAATACTCTGATTTTCAAATAAGCATAAATAAAATTTTTGAAATGCCCGTGAATTCGGGGATGTCACAAGATGCGCTTTTGGTCCCTTTCAGACTTAAATATTACATCTTGGTTGTTTGGACCACTCTAATCGATAAAGTTGTAAACTTTATCCATTATGGAGTTATTAGGAACCATAAAAATGTAATCTTGGACCTTAGTTTGCTTCCATGCGTGAGCTAGGTTGTCTTAAAGAGTTAAGAAGTTAGGATATTTGGTATTGAGCACTTAATAGCCATGTAAGATCATAAAGTTGGAAACTTTATGATTAAGAACATCATTTGAGGGTTAGATCTGGATTTTTGCACGGAAGAGCTTAAGGATTAAGCTCTTAAAGGGAATAAAGGTTGGGAGGCACGTATGCTGGGCATACCAAAGGGTAAGCTATGCATAAGTGGTCAGCCCCTCGACTTTGGTCAAACGTGTAGTATGCCCCGCGTACTCACCGAGTTGACCCGATTAACTCGGTTGACTTTAACTTTGACTTTGACTTTGACCAAGAGTTTGATCAAGTTTGAACTAGGGGTATTTTGGGTATATTGATTATAAATTAAGTTTGGCCATGTTCCAAGGAATGGGTGATCGATAGAGTTGATATTTGGAGCAGTGTCATATTCAACAATCTTTTCGATTGAGAAGTGAGTTTTCTCAATATATCCATGGGTCGAAAGCACCAATGTCGGACCATTACTTTTTTATGTAGAGTGTTAGTTGTCTCTGTGATACTTGCATGAAAGACCAGGATCTGGCCCCCAACAATTGTATGATAGACTAGGATTTGGCCCTTGACAATTGTATGAAAGACCAGGATCTAACCCTTGAAACATGTATGTAAGACCGGGTTTTGGCGATCGATATTACAAGGAAAGTCCATGATTTAGCCCATGACAGGAAGTGATTTTAATACTATGATTTGACCCATAACATTCACTTTCTTATGTATCATACATGGTATTTTGGGGAACTTACTAAGCTTTGTGCTTACGATTTTATGTTTGTGGTTTCTGGTACTTCCGGTGCGAGGGGAGGGCCCGACGTGACTGCACCGCATCTACCAGAGTTTTCAGCATTGGAAACTTTTTAATATTTACTCTGATGTTCAAATAATATATTCACTTTGATCAGTTTTGGAACAACTCATTTGTATGGCTTATTGTTTTAAAAAAGAAAATTTTACTATGAATTTTTGGGACGTTACACAAGTACTTTAATGGTTTGACAAACTGTATTTGTTGTTATGATAATGTACTTTGTGAAGTTATATCTGAAATGATAATCTACTTTGTTTGTGAATGATGTTATGGTGATGGCAATGTACTTTGTGATGTTATGGTAATGTACATTATATATTTAATGGTATACAGACGTTTTAAAAAATATATAAAATACATCTATATATCTTTATACAAGTAAAAATCTGCAAAAAAAAATTATAAATATATGTAAATACGAATAATTAGATATATATGTAAAAATATGCATATATATATATATATATATATATATATATATATATATATATATATATATATATATATATATATATAAACTTAAATACAAAATACAATTTATTATACGATGTATTATAAGAAATCATGTATCAATGAGAAAATAAAACGGCTAATATCATAAAACCCCTTATGTTTTTAAGATATGTTTGGTTTTACCATTTGGTGTCTTTTATATTCACTAAAGCCGAAAGTTTGTGTAAAAATTTTCATTTTTGCCCTTTTAAAATGTTTTTTATACATATTTAAATTTATTTATAAGTATTTTGTTTATTTAAAGAGCATTTATATATTTAAAAATATATTTTATATGTATATTTATGAGAATTTATATGTTTAAATATATATATATATATATATAACATTTTTGTAGATATTTTATGCATAATGATTTGAGAAATATTTTTAAAATACATTTAAATATATATATACATATATCTTTTATATATTTAAATACATATAAGATCGTTTTTCTGTTTTTAGACGTGTATATATATATATATATATATATATATATATATATATATATATATATATATATATATATATATATATATATATATATATATATATATATATATATATATATATTTTGGGTAGAATCTAAAACCAAAAATGCATGTTGGCGTATCAGTAGGAGCGTTTGCTTCCTCGGTGGTGGTCATGGGTTCGAGCCTTTGGGTTTACATACTTCACCTCAAACTTTTCACTTTTAAACCAAGGAAACACGGTATATGACTTTTAAATTCATATAATAAGGTTTTATACATATTGTAAACATAAATATATGATAAATATTTTAAAACTATATACAAATACGTTTAGATATCTATAAAAACGTTTATATATATTTTTGGGCTAGCGTCATAAAAACCCTTAACTTTTAAAAAAATTTCGTTTTTACCCTTAAGTTTTCCAGTCATGAGTAGGTGACATGTTGGTAACTGGGTAACCTGATAAAATGATAAAAATGAAAAAATTTACACAAACTTCCGGCTTTAGTGAACCCAAAAGATAAAAACGAACATTTTTTGAAAACTTAAGAGTTTTTATGACTTTTGCCCAAAATAGTTAAGGCATTGGTCTTGTGTTTGGGAGGTGCTTGGTTGCTAAATGACATTTATAACAAAATCATTGCAAAGTTTAGGCATCTACACATACATATCATATTAGGGTAAAACTACCAATTTTGAAAAACTTAAGAGTTTTATTGTAATTTTTCTTTTATTTTAGAAGCTAAAACTAAAAGCTTTCAAAAACTTCTTGCAACACACTAAATATACCTCTATCCCCTTAATACATCTTTACTATAATTAATTTCGAGGGCTCAAATAAAGCCAACTTTTTATACAAATTAGAGAAAATTTAGGCCTTTTAACAAACCAATAATACCTACCTAACGGGAGTCGATTTGCATTGTTGATAGAACACGTAACATGGAAAGGAATGGGTCCCTTGATCTTTATTTGTCCCAGAAACTAGTGACCTTGTCCAAGTCCCAACTATCGTCCTTAGATGTTATCTCTTACTCGTGAAATTAACAAAATACCCTTGAATGCATAACAAAGAATCATCCTCATGTTGGCTCTTTGGTCATTTTCCCAATTGAAATCCGCAGAATTAATGCTATATACAGATTTGGATTTAGAATTTCTAGATTATAGATAACAAGTATTAAATTTTTTTTGGCCTTACAATATCTTATATTATTGGATTGATGTGTTTTCACAACATTGAAGGTGCAAGTCTTGTTGAAGATAAAATATGTAAACCGAAAGATGTAGAATAAAGGTCTCGATGTGATCTAAAATATATTATAATGAGTAACGGATTACCGACCTATATAATAATGGATTGTCACCAAAAGAAAACTTAAATATTAATGTAAAGTTTGTTGCCAAATTTGACGGTGTGCATCGTTAACCGTTGGTTTTTTACTGTTGCATCTTAAGTCATAACTCATAAGCATGTTTCTTTATTCACTTAAAAGGGAATCTAGATGACAAATTTGAAGTTTCCATGTAAGTAGTTTTCATGACAAATATAGTGTTAAGATTCGGTATGAAATATCAGTAAAATATTTTTTGTTTAAAAAAATGCAACGTGTTTTTTAAGTTATCTTCAACAAATTGCTAAGTTTATTTTTTTTCTTTAAAATATTCCTACTGCATTATCATATAAGTTAATTAATAATTATTATAGTATACTAATCTCGATCGTTGGTAGACAAGCTTTTATCTAGTGGATGCATATTTTAAAGGATTTTAAAATAAATGTTATATTTATAATTTTTATAAAGATAAATATATATATATATATATATATATATATATATATATATATATATATATATATATATATATATATATATATATATATATATATATATATATATATATATGTTTGGTGGACCATTTGAAATAAACTAGTTGATAAAAATAACGTTTGGTAAAAAATTAGATGATAAACTAATTGAATATGTAAAGTGACATAAATACCGTAGAATATTGATATTTTTCATAATTAATAAATACTATATTTGAGAGAACATTTAAAAACCACAATTATCTCATTGAAATGTCAGTCTAAATAACTTTTAAAATGTTCACTTATTTAACATCTTCAAAATGGACTTACAAGTTTTAATTTTTTTGGAAATAAAATAAGATAAATATAAATAAATAGCAAAATAAAAAAAATATAAGTAATAAATTCTAAACATTTTGATGATATCGCTGATAAATAATCAAAAGATAATAAACAAAATTAACCGTAAGTGAAAAAAAAATATTGTCAATTAGGCATACTTTGAGGATTACTTCGAGTTAGTCAAGAGCATATTAAAAAGAAGGGGAATAATATGGGGGAAAATGTATGAAAATACGAAGTTCTATTAAAAGACTACTCAAACAGTGTACATTTAAGAGAATACACAACAAGTTAGGGATCCAATGCACAAATAAGTGGAAGTACTTAAGCTAGTGGGTGAGGTCTCTCCATTTGAGGATAGACATGCGATTTAGAGAAGAGAGGGGATTCCATGGACACTTTTCAAAATCTTCATGGGAATTTGGAGTGAAGTAATTGAAGAAGGAACTAAGATTTTGAAGACAAGTGGTCATCTAAGGGTTTGGAAAGTGGAAAACCTTTTTTCCCTTTGTTAATTCTCGATATAGAGTTTGGATATTGATCCAAATCCAAAAACTATATTCTCTTATGTAATTAATCGCTAAATTTAGTGCTAATTCTAGCATATGAACTCCTAAACTCCATGGCATCAAACCCTAATTGATCATGGTGGGATTTGGAGCTTTGAAGTTTCATCCATGGTGTAAAATCTCATATTAGTTGATTTGAGTGGTTTTGGCTAAATGAATTTGTTATTGCAATGATTTAGAATCAAATATCAAGTTGAATAAATCATCTATGACCATGAGTTTCTCCAATTGAATCCATTATATGTGTTAGGCTTGATCTAAGACTTTAATGGGTGCTATATGAGATTTTGAAAGTGATTCCAATGTTTTGATTTGCTAAGTAATGTAAATCTATCATGAACTAAATTGCTAGATCACGTGTAAGTATTTGGAATCTTGATAATTGGCTTTGATAAAAATGGATTCAAGTGTTATTTGGGGGTAAAACTATATAAATCACGTTTGAGTAATTTTAAATAACAGAAACATCAATTCCAAGCTATGGATTCCATGGACTTGATCTTTCCAAAGTAGAGTAAAAGCTTTAGATGTTTATTAAAAGTATATTAAGTTACTAGAATGACCAATGATATAGTGGAAACTTTTCAAGAGCTTATAGACCATGGTTGATGTTGTAATGTTTAGATGAGCTTCCATATAACTCATGTGATGTCTAAATGTTCTAAGCATAAAGTTAATTATAAGATGACTTAATTAAGATGATAATGAAGTTTCAAATAACATTAACACATGTTTATAAGTAATTAAAAGAAATTTAATTTTATGTATGGATAAGTAGAGGTCATCGACCATTGTATAAGAAAAATGGGCAAAATGGCTATTTCTGGGATATTTAGAGTAGGCCAGGGTAGTCTTGGCTTATGTAACACCTGATTCCCGGTATGTATTTGTATGTGATTAAAGTATTAAGGATCTTACTGAAGTGCGACGCGACATTTGTTGGTTGTGGCGCGTTGGACACATGAGGGTGCAAATCACTTAAGTTTACGAGTGACACGCCTCAGATGAAAAATGAAACCCTAATTCTCGGGTTTGGGCCCTATTTAACGACATTTTGTTGGAGTTCATATTGTAAAATTGTATTTGAGTTTGGATGTGAAATAGTGTTTAGTGTTTTATGTAATAGTTTCACTTGTAACTGCGAACACCATGTTTGTGTTTGTACTTTTTGTACTTAGGTTCGTCGCTTATGTTAGTTTATTTTGACAGTTGTGTTATACCTAGGTGTCCTGACCTTATTGGTTAAAATCACAACCAACTTCCTTATGTGTCATATGTAAGGATAGTTAGTTAGTAGTAGAGGGTATCTTTTGAAAAGGAGTCATACACGATTATAATTGCATTCCTTTTACTCTCTAAATGAAAAGTCAAATCTTATTTACATTAGTGTGTTCAATATTGATTATGTCTTGATATGATTTCATTCTAAAAGAATCTTGCGATCTAACAAGTGGTATCAGAGCGAGAATTTCTCTAAGCACTTTTTCAAATTTCATAATTCGATTTTGTTCTTCGAGTGTTCTTTTTGTTTTCTATTTTGTTCTTAGAACTTATTAGATCTATTCCAAATTTTGCAATTATTTTCAATTTGATCTAAAGTTCTTTGTTCAGATTATGCATTTTGATTAGAATTTTGTTTATGCTTAGCGAGTTGATTCATTCTCAAACTTGTTCTTGAAATCATGTCTAAAATCGATTTGTCAAACGTTAATTTTCCTAGTAGTATTGACTCTAATACTCGCATTCCAATTCTTTTCCTGGAGGATTATGAAGTCTGAGCTATGCATTTTGAAGACTATATCACTGGAATTGAGGACGTTGGAACTTACTTGTGGCAATCAATTAGTGTAGGACCACATACGTGTTCTAAAACAGGGAAGCAAGTTTTCAGTCAGGGTGATTATGTGAAAACTGTTGAAAAGAATGAACTTCAAAACGATTAAAAAGATATGCTTCATCATAATCTTAGAGCAAAACGATGAAAAAGATATGCTTCATCATAATCTTAGAGCAAAAAGAGAGTTAAGATTTGCTCTCACTCCAAATACTTTCACTCTGATCAGTTCTCCTAAAACTGCAAAACAAATTTAGGATCGATTGAAAGAACTATACTTTGGTAATGAAGATGAACTTGACTCAATTCAGACAATTTTGTTTTCTTAATTTGGCTTGTTCCAGCGAAAAGATGATGAAGCATTGGATCAAGTAGTTGAAAGGTTCAATCATCTTCTACGCAAAGTGCTAAAACATGAATTCGATTGGGAAGTAATCGAACAAAAAGTGACACTTCTAAATGGACTACGTTCAGAATGGAGATCAATTGTGTCAACGATGAAGGCACATGATCAATTTAAAAACTATAATGTAGTTCAAGTTATTGGAATCATATGGAGTCGTGACTCATAAGTTATGAAGGATGTGATGATAATTCGAAAATCTGGTCCTCTTGTATTGGTTACAAAAGGTGACAATGTAAAAGAAAAGTAGTCAAAAGTTGTTGTTAATCCAGATTCTGATGATACCGATGACGAGTTAATGATTGAAGAAAAGGCATTAATGGTTAATAAACCTAAAAAGTTTTTCAAAAAGAACTTCATAAAATTCAAGGGAAACAATTCATCAAGATCAGAAAATAGAGGAAATGGATATAAAGTAAACAATTCTTATTCAAAACGAATTAAAGGAGATGTTGCTAATGGATATCAAAAGGACAGTGAGAATAAGGAAAAAAAGTTGAATGAAGATTATGGATAGACTGCAATTATTGCAATGGTAGAAATCATTTTGCTAAAGATTAGATGCTTTGAAAACAAAATAAGAAGAAGGAAAAACAAAGGGATGAAGCATATTATGTTCAGACGATTAAAGAGTTGAGGTTGTCAAAAGTGCAAGGAAAAGTTTTGATGGTTAAGGAAGAGACGGTGATGATGGAAATATCGAAGTATGGTCCACTAGTTCTAAAGATGAAGAAGTTTGTAGGCCTAATCACGAGAAATGTTTGGTTACTAACAATTGTGATACATGTGTGATGGGTGTAAAATGCTTGATTGTGAAAAGCATAGATTCTATGAATCGTGGGAACTCTTTGGACAATGGTGACAATTCTAATGATGCGGGCTCCTATTCTTCATGCTTTTCAACTAAAAGTGTTGGAGAACACATGGAGTCATGCAACAAATTCAAAGAGAAGGTACATTCTATTCTCAATTCCTTAAATATTCCCTTTTTTCAATATAATGATGAATTGACTGAATTACAAGAGAATATTTCTAAATTAGTCAAAAGTCTTAAATATAATAGACTGAAAGTTTTTAATCTCAATGATACTCTTAGCAGGTCTCAATTAAAGTCGAAGGAGAGGAGGCTTATGATAGAAAAATTGGAATTGGAATTAGGAAGATCTAAAGATGATGTTTGTGTTCTAAATTCTAATAATAAACGTTTGATGAAACAAAGGAACATTTTTTGTATTAATGCAAAAAGATTATTTAAACATATCACTCAGTTGTATTTGAATTGTGAAATCACAATAGAACTCCATTAGAAAATGTTTCCTTTCATAGAATTTATATAAGAGGAAATTGATTATGATTGTTATGAATGTGAATCTTTAATCTTGTCTGGTGAATCTTTAGGTGATCCCTATAAAGTTGTTCTAGAAAAGGTTGAAGAAATTTTGAAATCTAAAGATATAAAGGAAATGATGAATACTGTGTTAGCTGATGAAGATAAACAACAAATAAAAAAGAATTGAAATGAAAAATATAAATTTTTGTGCAAAAAGTTAAAATCAGAAGAATATCGTGATGATATAATAGATTTGGATTCTGATAAAAGTGTGATGAGTGAAATCTCTTTTGAGGATGAAGTTGACTGCTCTTCGTTTGCAAAAACAGTTGAAGAACCAAACCAAAACTTGATATTTGAGTACTCAATTGAATTTGAACATTTTGTTCATAATGCAGGCATTGAGAATTTGAAACAAAAGGTTGTTGTCTTTCAAAAAGGTCAAAGTACACCAAACAAAGTGTTCGTCATCAAAGGACTTGACAAATCAGATACAAATGACTTAACATCTACAGTTAAGACTGATAATGAAGTTCCTAGTGAAAATCATTTTTGGTCTAAACCTATAGACAATCACGATGAAAGTATAAGTGTTTTTTAGGAAACTTCATGGAGTGTAAAGGGTAGATACATATCTTAACCCTTCAATGAATTATATGGTGAACAAGTTGTTAAAGAAAATTTCGAAAATCAAGTTGATATCGTTGTTTCAAAGGATAGTTGTGAATCAAAAGATGTGAAAGGAAAATAAAAAACAAATGATAATCAAATAAATGAAGAAAGAAAAAGAAAATAACAAAGCAAGTAAAGCTAGATTCAAAAAGTTGATGAAAGAAAGAAGGAAATTTCGGAAACAAAAGAATTAATCAATGAATCATGTTAAAATCCGGATATTTTTCATAATTTTTCTTTTTCATCATCTCATGTTCAAAATCAAAAGTCTAACAAACCATTAAGGTCTCATAATCGGAACAATTATTCAAGAAAAGTAGTAATCTAATTTTAGTCTAAATTCTTATTTGAAGAGAAGTGCTGAGAAACCAAGTGCTTCATTAAAGAATAAGGATTCAAAACATGATTTCTTTCCAAAGAAAGTTGTTTCAAATCGTTATTTTGTTTTGAAAGAAATTTAAACAAAGCAAAAGAAAAAGGAAAAGGTGTTGAATCTATATACCTAATAATCATTATTGAGTGATATTGCTAATAACATATGATCATATAGGTCACACCTTTATCAAGTTGGCACACTTTGTATATTTATTATCAATATGATTATTAACAAATAATATCAGTTCTTTTATTTAATTAAGGAATAATTATTATTTTTTGAAAATAATATTTAAAAAAGAGTATAAATAGTTATTATATCATATAATATGATTTAATAAGTCATGTATAAAGTTTTGGACACTTTGGTTAACCATAATTAAGCTCTTTATCTCATAACATAACCCTAATATCTTTAGCCTCACCCCTCTAAACCCTATAAATCGTCATATATCATCCATGGTGGCATTTTGAGCTTATGGAGTCCATTTTTGGGGTGTTTGATCCATTTTCAAGAAGATGTAGTTTGATGCAAAGATGGGAATCAAGGAGGAGCTTATGGATCTGGCTTTTAGGACTCATTCTCAGCTTGATGAAGATATAAACCTTTGAACTTGATCATTCATCTCTTAGATCTGCCATTTTTGGGTTCTGGTTCCTTTTTGGTCCTAAGAATGAAGCTTTATGGCTCAAACTCGATTCTTAGACTTGGGGTTGCCACCCTTGATGCTATTTGAGTCCCTAAGACAGAAATTTTCCATCCTCAAGGTCTTAATGGGTTCATGCATGAGTTAGGGTCACTTTTATGGAAGTATAATGCCATTTTTGGAGTTTGGGTTTGTTTAGGGCATGCAAAGTCACCAAGTCAGTGAATTTATGGGTTTAGACGTTAAGTATAGCTCAGATATGTGATTTGGACTTGTTGGATCAAGTATTAAGCACTTAATGGATTTTGTGCATGAGTTGTGTGTACGTTGGGCGTACTATGTAGTACGTTACACGTACAGTCCATTTGCCCAGTACGCTAAGCGTATAGAAGAGGTACGTTGGGTGTACGCTCTTAGGAGGATTTGGGCCTTAGTGGACTTCTGACCTTTGGGCCCTTATGGTTTTGGGACTAGATTTGCGGTTTGTTGGGTCTGAATGTATCTTGGGCCAATATTGGAATAGTTGGGCCTATTGGGCCTTGTGGCCCAATATAGAAATAGACTTCACATTGTGGGCCTCAGTTTAGGCCAATTCTTGGATTAGGTTGTTGTGGGCCTTCGTAGGCCAATTAGGCCATTAATGGTTTTATGGACATTATAGTGTTAGGCTTTTGTTTTGGGTTTGGGCCTTACTTTTGAATCATACTGGGCCAGGCGTTGAATGGTCTTTTTACCCC
The DNA here is from genome assembly GCF_002870075.4 of Lactuca sativa. Lineage (NCBI taxonomy): Eukaryota > Viridiplantae > Streptophyta > Magnoliopsida > Asterales > Asteraceae > Lactuca > Lactuca sativa. The sequence goes on from NC_056631.2 coordinate 176,215,633, forward strand.
ATGCATGGATTAGGGATTATGGTATGGGACCTAATTGCTAATTAGGTATATTGACTGGTAGTGACAGCTTGGGAAGCTAGCGGGGCAGCAACAAAGGAATTCATGCGGGAAGCTTCTGCAGTGTGAGGTGAGTCTTCTCACCATACCAATGGGTCTAAGGCACCAAGGTTAGCCCATTTATTTAGTTGTGATGATCATTGTGAATGTGCTATTGATACATTGTGTATTATGTATGTGAACATGTGGGGGTTACCATGGCAATTAGTTATATGTGGTATGCTAGTTGATTATGTGGTATTTGATATGCTAGTTGATTTTGTGGTATTTGATAAGCTAGTTGTGTTTGTGATGCTTGCATGGAAGACACCGGGAAGTTCCCGTGGCAGTGTATTGTGACCATGTGGGGGTTCCCATGGTACATGGTATAAGACCGTGGAAGGTTACCATAGTATCCCAATACGTTTATTTTGCATGATTTGTATTTGGTAATAGAGACCCCAAGGGGTTCAAGTGGCAGTGGATTATGACCATGTGGGGGTTCCCATGGCACATGGTATAAGACCTTGGAGGGTTTCCATGGCAACCCATATGTTTGTATGCATGGATTATGTGATATATGTAGCTTTTATAGCTAATATGGTATGTATTATGTGGATTGTGTGTAAGGTATGCTATGGGGACTCACTAAGCTTTGTGCTTACTGTTTATAGTTTTGGTTTCAGGTATCATCGATTTGGAAAGGAAGAGCTCGGATTGACCGCAGTGCACACACCTATGATTTCCGTAATGAATGATTTTGGGATGAACTATGATAAACGTTTTACTTAATGATGATTTGAATGTTTGAAATAAACGCTATCAATGTTTTAGCTATATTAAAAATGAAATTTTATCCTTGAAATAAATGCTATCTAGTTGTTTTAATATCATTCTAACCTCTGTAAATGGATCCTAGATGGTTTGGTTTTGTTATAAACATAAAAATAAACTAGTTATTTTTATGAGACTTTCGTTGCGCTTTTTATGAAAAACACACTTATATTTGTATCAAAACCCATCAAAAGGCATTTTTGAAAAGCATGATTCCAAAAGAGAAAGATTTCATCAAACAAAAAATTTCATTTCTTGAGATAAATCTTTATGACAAAAAGACTAATGTTTTTAAAAAAGTGAAAAATGTGAATAATGTTTCTATTATGAAATCATTTTAGGTTCATAAGATCAAGATTTTTCCCATTGAGAATTCAAAATCAAAATTCTCACAAGGGCCCAAGATGGTTTGGGTTCCTAAGTTAACTTAATTCTATAAGTGATTCGTGACGATCAATATGATTTTGAGTGGTATATCGATAGTGGATGTTTCGATCATATGATTGGAAAAATCACAATTGCGAGAATTCAAAAGCTTGTAGGATGCAAGAAGAGTGAAATATGGGAATAATGCAACATGAGAAATAAAACGATATTACATGATAACAAATGGATAATTTATAATTCATAAGGTTGCTTATGTGGTAGGATTACAACATAATCTAATAAGTGTTTCTCAACTTGTTGTAGGTACAAGATTAAAAGTAACATTTGATGAGGGCGGTTCTGAAATTCCTCACAAGGAATCTGAAAAAGTGATTTTAAATAAAAAAGAATGTGAAATGTATCTATTGGATACGGATACGAAGCATGTGGAAGGAAATCCATCAATTTTTTTTTACTTTCAAAAGCTTATTCGGTTGAAAGTTGGTTGTGACATAGGAGACTTTCACATCTTAATTTTAAAGATATTGATAAACTTGTTATGGGTGATTTAGTGTTAGGTCGTCCACATATCAAATTTGAATAAGATCATTTATGTGCTGCATGCAAATTGGGAAAAGTAAAGTTACAAAATTCATTCATCCATAATGAATACTAAGATTGTTAAGCCACTCGAACTACTTCACATTTGTGGACCATCATCAATTAAGAGCATTAATGGTAATAACTATATACTTGTTGTTGTTGATAATTTTCTTGATTTCTATAGGTTTTCTTTCTTAGACAGAAATCTGAAACATCACAAAAGTTGACATAAAGTTGAGCTTCAACTCCAAAAGCCATTAAAGTGAATTCGCAGTGATACTGGAACAAAATTCAAGAATCAAGTGTTTGAAGAATTCTTGACAAACAAAGGAATTAGTCACAACTTTTCGTCCCCTTACACTCCACAAAGAAACAGAGTTTTCAAAGAAGAAACCGATCACTATGTGAAGCTGCAAGGACAATGCTTTCATTTGCAAATCTTCCACTTTATTTTTGAGCGGATCAATAGGAACTGCTTGTTTTGCACAGAATAGAACTTACATCAACAAGAAATTTTTATTACTTTGTATGAGGTATTGATAATCGTAAACCTAATGTTAAATTCTTTCATGTATTTGGTCCTAGGTGCTTTCCTCACAAATCAAAGGAATATAGAAACAAGTTTGATGTAAAAGCAGATGAAGCTATCTTTTTGACATATTTTCTCAATTCTAAGCTTATCGTGTCCTTAATAAGAAATCAAGGAAAATTGAAGAGTGTTCTTATTTAAACTTTGATGATAAATATATCAAGTCATTTCAGAAGGATGTTAAACAATGTGAAGATATCTTTCCTTCTTCAGGTTTAAATTCAATCCTAATCACTTCTTTTGATGCAAGTTTCTTCTTTTTCATTAACGAACCTATCAGGGAAAACTATTATAAGGCAAAAGAGATTGATAATCAAGAAGAGGATTTGTTAAAACTTGTTGATGATGCTTTGGAAAACATTAAAGTCCAAGTTGAGGAGGTAGGAACTTGTTTCAACAAATAATTTATGTAAGGTCGTGAGAATGGATCTTACCAGTGATCAACAGCAAATACAATCGCATAAAAGAGAATAGGACTAGAAGAGAAAAGAAATCAAGCTTGCACACGTTCTATTACCGAAAACGACAGATACAACTCGATATATGACCGTGAACTACTAGGCATCAACAACCAAAATACGACTGACCAACCCTCTATATATAGGGAACCACGACTGGAAACAGAGCTTACGGCCGTAAGGTGTTTATGGCCGTAAACTCATTACAGACCCATAAACATCCAATAAACCTACCAAAATACTCTATCAACACAAAACCACTATTACAATGCAAAGCCTAGACCAAACCACTAATTGGGCCATTCAATCTCCCCTTTGGTTTGGTGCTAGCTTGAAGTTAACCTTTGTTAACTACCATCACATCTGCTTGCCCCATCGCCCCATTCCACATGCGCTTATTGAGAATCTCAACAACCATGGTCGTATACACTTTCGCAGTATCCTCAAAAATGTCCTCTGCAACTAATATCTGAAAATTGCTCAGGTGATGAATGTCCCATTTATAGAATTGCAACAAGTCCCTTCGATCATAGAGATGGATGCATCCATTCTTAAGCTTGATTACTGCAAATGATGTAATCTCATCGAAAACCCAACACTCCATTGAGCCTAGAGATCCATCTTGATAGTTTTGAAGCACAGGGAATTGTTTAACCTGATTAGTTGCAGGCCACATCACTACTTGAAGAGGTTTGTCAGTCTTAGGATCAAGAATATCAGGATGCTCCAACATAATAGACTCAGCAGTCTTCATGGATGGAAATCCCCTTTTTACATGATCCTCAAGAAAGTGCTTGAACTGGGTCGTCTGTGGATTATTTGTGAGATTTGAAAAAGGAGCTCGTGACAATTCTGTTAAATCCACCCTAGTCCATGAGTTGAAATCATGACTATCTTTGTAAAGCTCAGAGTTGCCACTCTTTCTTAGCACAATCTACATCTTAAGAGGATCATGATATCCCCAGGAAACAATCCCAGATCTATCACCAAATGTATCTCTAAACTGAACAACCTCAAGATCAGTAGCAGTAATTGTTGGGTCATCCCAAGAGGCATTATGGTTAGGGTTTCTTTTAAATAAGAGTTGTACCCTATTAGCAGCTTCTTCCTACGCATCATGTATTCTTGATGAAATATGAGGAGCTTGGGAAGGCTCCTCCTCAAAGCGATTAACAACCCTTGATGTCTGAGCAGTTGGCATGGTAATCAGAAAGGCTTGAGTGTGTAGATTAATTCTATATTCATCAGCAAACGTTTGATATTTTTCACCAAGATCTTCTTCAAGCTTCTTCTTTAGCTCAAAATAACTTGAAGTCAAAAGATTGAAATGGTCTTGAAGATCAGAAATATGCTTTGACTTTAAAGCTTTGTCTTCAAGAAGATCAGCTACTTTAACACCGAGCTTTGAGTTGTCTGCTTGAAGTTCAGAGACTTGAACATTGAGCTTTGCATTTTCCACTTGAAGATCTGAAACACGAATATCAAGCTCAATATTCTTTATGACTGAGTACTGAGATTCCCTTCTGCAAACCAGGGATAGTGAAATTTTCTTCTCCAGAACTACCGTCCCCAATAGAAATGCCTTTACCACGAGAGGGAGGCGTTAAGAGTTGCTCTTCAGCCAAATGCATGGCTAACCTTGCGGAAGCAGCATCGTGATCAATCCTGGGAGGATAAAACCCTGGTGGAAAAGAAGATCCACCAGCTTCAAAAGTGGTGTCTGGTCCTCCAGTAAAGAGCTTGGTTGTAATAATATTAGGAGTAGTGGAAGGTGGTACTCGAAGGCCACTAACAAGATTTGCAATTAAAACACCCTATCTTGGATCCCTTTTTCTTCTTTCCAATGGGGGTTGAACAATTTTCGTTGTTGTATGATCACTCACAAATGGCTCTATAGTAGGAGGAACAGAAACAGGAGGAGGAAATCCTATAACCGTCTCCATTAGAGTGGAAGCAGTCACCATTTGGTTTGAGGTAGGAGGTGTAGCTTCAAGAACTTCATCAGGCTTCCTTGTCTCTGTCGTTGGAGGAACAACTTCATCGACGTTGTTGAAAATTGAGTCAAGGTTCTCATTTGTCACAAGATTAAAACTACTTGCAAGAGACACAACAATATCATCATTGTCAAATCCAGTAAGATCAAGATCGTCAAAAGGATAATTTTTATCTCCTTCGGCTTCCGCCTCAGTCTCCACAGTCCTTTCTTCATAATCACTTTGAACATGAGCAGATATTAAACCATGTTCTTCCATCACATTAGCTTTAAGAGTCGGAGTCTCTTCTTCTTCGTTATTCTCATCATCAGATACTGTAATAACATTGTCATTTGGAGATGATTTCTCTGAAGATGCAGGCTCAGAAGACGCCTTGTTAGAGGATCCATAAGATTCCGAGGACTCATTTAGTTCAACAAACTTTCCAAACTTCTCCAGAGGATACTTTCCTTGAAAGATAATTTTTCCTTTACGGTTCTGCTTGATGAGACCTACAGTGTGAGGACCCAGAGATTTCATATCAAGAGTATCGCCTTCCTTCACCATATCTGGAAACTGAGTATTGATAAACACTTGAATGAACCTATGATACAATAAGAAAGTATCTCGGGTTGAGTCTCTGATGTTTACCACAAACTCATCCAAGATAAATCTTGAAAAGTTGAACTTTACTCTAGCAACAAGAGAAACGATCGCTCCAGTATTCCTCAGAGAAATTTCATCAGCTCCTGATCTTCTTCCAGAAATGCAGCTAACGAACACATGGGCCAAAAATCTCCAGTATGGAGGTAAGAGCTTTTTCATAGTTGGAGGAGAAGTGCCTTCATACCCCATCCTTTTTAGAATTTTCTGAGCATCCTCAATCCCAATCTCCGTGGGAAAACTTGGTTGATCATCAATCAGCAAAGTTTCTCTGAAAAAGTTCTCAATGACCACAATCTCGCGTCCTTTTACGATAGCTATAATAGTAACAATAAAACCATCATCCATTTCCATCTTAGCAGTTGTCCAGAACTCTCTGATTAAATTCTGGTTGATAACCAGATTCACAGTGATGGCTGATGCCAGGCAGCATTCCTTGAGTATGTGGATCATCGACTTGAATTCAGGTATGCAACTGGAGGATCCGCCAAAACAATAGCCAGATTATGCATGTCTGTGAATTTGAGGTTTGCCATTGATCTGCACTAAACATGCCAAGTAAGACAAGAGAGCAGAACGGGCAATAAAAATTTTAAATGATTTAATTTTGACCCCAAAATGAAATAATATTTTTAATTAATTTTTTTTAAAATAGGTCAAAGTCGGTGTTTGCGGTCAACGAGGGTTTACGCTCGTAAACCCTTGACCGGATGTTGAAGACCACCTGAGGAGTTTACGGCCGCAAGCACCTTACGGCCACAAGCTTCGACCGTAAACTCCGAAACCCCTTTTTTTGTCAATTTCAGCCTAAAAAACGCAGCTAATCACAAAACGAGATGCATATCCCTGGTCGAAAACGCATTACCTTCAAGACTATCGGATTAATTTCGCAAGATTTGATGAATTTTTTTCGAGGAGAGAGGGTATAAGAGAGTGTTTGCGGCCGGAATCAAGAAAGTGATGAAGATTCCGGCGGTAAACCTCTTTATATACCCACTTTTTTATTTACCTGATAACCACACAGCATAAGGCAGTATCCAACACAGCCCATTTTTTTTTAAACTTAAAAACAAATCTTTTGAGGATTAATATTAGAAACGAAAATTAAAAATAAAATAAAATAAAAATAAATAAAATAAAATAAAATAAAGTTAATCCTGCAAAATAAAAATAAAAATAATTAAATTTTAATTCTGACAGTTAACAAAATAAAATTAAAAAAATAAAAATAAGATAAAATTAAAATTAAAACAAAATGAGAAATAAAATTAACAATAACTTTAAATAAAATATAACTTAAAAATTAGTTACTGAAAATAAATTTGTGACGCTGGGATCAAAGTTGTTGGACAACTTTACTCCACTTGTCGGTACCTTTATTTTCACATCCTCGTCTGAACGATCGCCAGTATTGTGGTCCACTTAAACACGAAACGTTTCTGACATTATTTTGGACAATTTACCAATAATATGACATTTTTCGGCCATTATTCTTAAGTAAATTTCTTAGGGACCGTTTATCTGACGACAGCCAGGGATATTGTTGTCCACCTAAATTGAGCAGCGAGATCTACAGACAATCTGTAATTGTTCAATTTTAATTGCATTAGAATGTGTTTCCCGCTTCCTGATATGCCCCATCCATCAAAGATTTTCAGAATACTCCTTACATCGGATGAGCAGACAATTATTATGAGAGAAGATAGATTTAGAATGCATATGCTGTACATCCAGGTCAGATCTCTTCCAATCACACAAAGGATGAAACATATGACTAACTGAGGTTTTTGAGGGATTGAGAAGAGAATGGTGCATATACTGTGTACCAGGTCGGATTTTGAGTCATGCAAAGGAGACGATATATGGCTAACAGATACAAAGAATTGCATAGAGAGAAGATGCAGAGAGATAGAATTGCATATGTTACAGTCCAAGTTGGATCTATTGATCACGCAGAGGAGGCAACATATGACTAACAGACAGAGAGAAAGAAAATAACTTTCTACAGACCTAATTTATCGGAATTCCCCAGTCACCCCATCCAACCAGCATTAAGGACAGAATCCGCACATCGAGGAGAAGTTAATCCACAGTTCTAGATACGGGTTCTTTAGTATGACCAGTAGATTCCCGTGTATATCTCCCCGCTCAACCTATCCAAGCGTCGTATTGTCAGGCTAAATGGATCTAACTAGATCGATGTTTGTCAAGTCCTTGAATTGCTTAAGTTTTAATTCTACCTAGTCAAATCCGTTTTTTAAAAAATTTCGTGCCTACCAACGCATCGAACACAGAGCTCAGACAATTCAACTTAGGTACGTTACGCAGATTCAGATTTCCCGTTATCACTTGTTTATTTCATTTCCCGTCACAAAACCTGCAAACAAGACTATCAGCAATATTTTTTAATTTTCTGGATTTTTTATTGTTTTTGGATTTTTGAAAATTTTATTGTTTTTGGATTTTTTTTTTATTATTTCCCCCCCCCCTAAATTTGTGCATGGGTGAGAATAGAAGTAAAAGAAAGTAAAATGCGCAAATTTAACTAAACCTACCTACAAAAGCAAAAAAAATTAAAAATTTAGAAGAATTAAGAAAAATAAAAACATAAAAAAACTTAATCCTCAAAACGAATCATTTTCAGAAATCCCACAAGCACATCAAAACGAGCTTTGTTAAAAGGCTTAGTGAATAGATCTGCCACATTATTAGCAGTGGGAACATGTTTGAACAGATCCGGATTAGCGAACAATCATAACAGTCTCTGATGAAATGAATTTTAATATCGATGTGCTTGGTTTTAGAATGTTGGACTGGATTTTTGGCAATTTGAATTGCGGCCTCATTATCACAGTAAATGGGAGTTTCTATGTAATTCAAACCGTAGGCCAACAGCTGATGTTGGATCCAGATAACTTGAGAGCAACATGCAGATGCATCAAAGTATTCCGCCTCCGCCGTTGAGGTTGAAACAGTGTGTTGTTTCTTGCACTGCCACGACAGTAATCTATCACCAAGATATTGACACCCTCCCGAAGTAGATTTCCTGTCAAGCTGACAGCCTCCATAATTACTATCAGCAAAAACATATAAATAAAATTCAGAATTCTTCGGATACCAAAGACCCAATTTTGGGCTACCTTTGATATACCGAAAAATTCTTTTGACAGCAATAAGATGTGAAAGTTTAGGATTAGCCTGATAATGTGCGCATTGACAAACCGCAAACATGATGTCAGGTCTGCTTGCAGTAAGATACATCAACGATCCGATCATTAATCTGTAAAGTGTCTAATCTACGGATTCGCCATCAGGATCTAGAGTCAAAAGAGGTCTTTCAGCCATTGGTGTCGATGCAGATTTGGCGTCGTGGAAACCGAACTTCTCAAGAATATCCTCCACATACTTGGCTTGATGTAGCAAGATTCCGGTTGAATTTTGTTTGACCTGAAGCCCCAAAAACATGGCATTTCCCCCAACGAACTCATTTCGAACCTCTTTTTCATAACACCTTCGAATTCCTTGCAAAGCTGGTGACTTGTCGACCCGAAAATAATGTCATCAACATAGATTTGAACTAGAATCTGATCATTATAGACATGCTTGATGAAAAAATTTTGATCGATTGTACCACGAGAATAACCATGTTCGAGCAAATGCTTTGTTAGAGTCGCATACCACGCTCGAGGAGCTTGATGTAACCCATACAATGCTTTGTCCAACTTGTAGACATGATTAGGAAACTTTGAGTCAACAAACCCAGGGGGTTGATCAACATAGATTTCTTCCTTTACCTTGACATACAAGAAGGCAGTCTTGACGTCCATTTGGTAAACGATAAAGTTCATGTAAGAGGCATATGCAAGGAAGATACGAATAGCCTCCAAGCGAGCTACTAGAGCATAAACTTCAGTGTAATCAAGACCCTCGACCTGTCGAAACCCGCAAACCACCAATATAGCTTTATTCCGCACTATGACTCCTGAATCATCTTCCTTGTTTTGATAGACCCATCGTGTGTCAAGAGACTTTTTTCCCTTTGGCAACTCAACTAACTTCCAAACCCCGAGTTTCTCAAATTGATGTAATTCTTCATGCATTTCATCTACCCAGCTGGGCTCATTCAAGGCCATTTCAACATTCTTTGGCTCTATTTGAGAGATAAAGCAAGAGTAAAGACATGTATTGACATCTCCACTCTGACTTCTGGTTTTAACACCTTCGCCCAGCTGACCAATGTCGTTGTCGATCGGATGATCACGTTGGATCCTTGAGGGTATTTCCTAGCTGATGTCATTAAGCAAGATAGGAAGATTGTGAATATTAACACCTCCCTCATTTGCTGATTGAGCCGTACCAGACGACTCTTCCACAAACTCATTTGATAAGTCTTCAGGAAAGAGAAGTTCCATATGTTGGATTAATGTCTAAGTCCATAACTATAATTGGTAAGACTTGACCTGACCCGGCATGGTCCATTTGGGTTGCATGGCATCATGCACTTGGATAGACTAAATGAGAGAAATAAGACACTTATGGTTATTAATATATTATAAGTTGTAGTATATTAATAATAAGAATAATAATATTTAATTAGTATTGATCAAGAATTAATTATGTGATCAAAAGAAGACTAATTAAATATATGGGTTGATTGTGCAAATCATCCATAACTTATATAGTGGGCCAAAGCTCCATGGATAATCAAGTTGGGTTAAACCCATAGGATGCTCCATGGATGCTCCATGGAGGTTACATAACCCATGGGTCATGGAAATGAAAGGTCATGACAATTAGGGTTTACATGGTGTAACCCTAATTATAACACACTATATAAGCATCAAGTTATTCCAAGTGTATTCGGTGTTGTGTGAACCATTTGAGGTGTCACAATTGGGACACTAGGCACTCAAGCTTCATGAAGACATTCTACATTAAAGAGGTATGTATTCTATCTTGTTATATTCATTGTTTTATAGCTTAGATTAGGATAATACCTTGGATGTTCATATTTGCATGTACAATAGTGAAAACATAGATCCAAGGTATTTAGGGTTGCATGTACACTTAGGAGTGTTAGAATGCTCAAAACCCAACAGTGGTATCAGAGCCTAGACTTGTTTTCTTGTTATACTTGCAAAAGTAGCTGAAAATCGAGTTTTGATGATGTTTGCCAAGTAGACTCGCCGAGTCCATGAATGGACTCGCCGAGTCCAAGACAAAATGCATCCAACTCGCCGAGTTGGTTTGTGCACTCGACGAGTTGGACCCCCAGACAACATAAATTCGACTTTTTTGGCTGGAATTGGACTAGGAACATTACCCTAAGATGTTTTTGGACTTATAAACTTGTTTTTGATGTGGTAATGTTCATGCTAATCCAATTTCAAAGATAATTGTCAATAGATTCATATTTTGAATTAGTTTAAGGTTTAGACTAATTACATGAAAAAGTTTGAATTGAATTATCTTGTTCTTATCAGTTGCTTAGATTAATAGGAAGTTATGTGAAATTGTTGTTTTCAATCCAAATTAATCTAAGAGTTGATTCTAAAATCTGTTTTTGTAACTTGTCCTCAAGTTATATGAAAAGTCACATTTAAGTTTCATAAAACTCATAAAAGTTGGCAAAGGTTACATAATGAAGAGTCTAGTTCTAATTAAATGGTTTTATGACTCCATAACTTGTCCTCAAGTTGTGGAGGACCAAGAGTCTCTTCATTAAATAATAAATAAATAAATAAATAAGTGTAACCTTAATTAATTCCATAAGTTATAAAATAAAGAAAAGTTAATTCTTTTATTAGTTTAAAGTCTTCCATAACTTGTCCTCAAGTTATGGAACTTGAAGAGTTTTTGGATTAAAACTACTTTAAACACATAAATCATGGAATTAATTAGTTTTGAATAGTTTCAAAACTTGCCCTCAAGTTTTGGAATTTGTTAATTTTTCTCATATGAATACTTTAATTCCAAGTTAGCCCTTAGAATTTTAAAAGTTAAAATCCAACCCTTATACTTTATAATATTATAAGTTAATAATATTTATATATATATGTATACGAGCAACTCAGTCTTACCGTTAGTAGGCCTCATTCACGAAGCCGGTCTATAAGGGGGGTATAAGGTTACTGCCTATAAAATGGCAGTTTAATGGGTGTCCAGTCTCACCCACCACTTCTTTGACTGGTGGAGGGTCGTTAGCCCAACGGCTTTGACAGGACTATAATTCTCCCTTCATTAAAAGTATTAATGATAAATACTAAGTAACTAAACCTTTTATAAATACCCCATCTTAGTTACTTAGGAAAAAGTGAATAAGGTGCTAATCCATGAAATTACACTTTGCACTTTGTTTAAGTCGGTTAGTGGAGCGTGTGTGGTTAACCGGCACACTAACTCGTATTTAACAAGGTAGGAAAAGGGTAACTTAATGTTTATCATAGTATCGATGGAGCATGTGTGGTTAACTAACACATCGATTGAGGGGTAAACACTTAAGGGTACCAAGTAATTTGCATGGTTACTTCACACCTTGTTTTGTGATCCTCGGTATCCCAGTCACAAAACCTGAAGGGCACACTCGAGATTGAAACATGCCATTGAAAAGTTCAATGAATCTCAAAAGATCTAGGAGTTTCAAATCCAATTAAAACCTAATAATACATTTCGTTTATCTTGGTGGGAATTGGTGAATCGTCATTCACCTACCTTCAAATATTTTATAGCTTGGATTACGGCATCCCTCTTCTAAGTTATAAAATAGTTTGTTGGGTCCTAGCCTTAATATTTCATATTGGGTGTCATATTAAGGACTTTAGATCAACTATCTTGAATATCTCCCAAAACATGTCTGGTTTAGACATTTATGATCTTCCCAAATCTCTTGAAACAAGATTTCCTAAATGAAGATGATGTCCCATGGAAATCATACTTCGTTCACCTCCTCCAATTATTCTCCCTAACCCATGAGTTCTTGAAAAGTTTAAGGTCACTCAAGCCCTATTGGAAAGCAAAGGTCTATGTGTGATCACATCTTGGAGATGTAGTCACATATTGACAAGCCGGGAGAGTTGGGTGTCAAATTCATGAGAAAGTGGGTGGTTCAATCACTTTCTAAGTCACATAGTGAGCTCCTTTGGGACTCCTATGAACCAGACTAAGACAAGACCCTTAATGATCTTATCCATTTGCTAAGATCAACTTCCTAAAACTTTATGGACATTGACAATGATGACATTGGATATCCAGTAAGGCTCTTTCTTCCCAATGGAAAGGGATCGGCCATAGTCAGTTCAGTTGACCAAATGGTAAAGAGAAATGCTAAGTCTGTGATAGTCCCATGTACCATTATCAAAGAGTCCATATGTTTATATTGCCAAAGGAAGGGGCATTAGTTGCGAAGCTGCCAATTTTACCTAAGGATGGTAAAGTCAATAAGTTTGACTTTATTTCAGGTAAAATTCACTATCTAACTCTGCGAAGTTTCTATTCTGAGATTCTTGATACATGATGTGACTGGGTCACATGTTGATGTTTTAAGAATCAAACAAAAGTGAAGAAACTTAAAGAAAGTATACGCTAAATCTGATCGCGTAGATGGATTTCTATCGCATAGTTTGAAGATTGGATTCTTGAGCTACTTCTTAGGAGTTATGATATTTTTGCTTAGGAATAGACAGCAATAAGTTTTCATATGGATTGTAAGGATAAGTTTTTCCGCAAAGTTTTTAAAATAAAAGGAAAATTTCTGATCTTATTTATTTTAAAATATCCTTACAATGGCATCTGTGAAAATTTTTTGTTGCTTATAGTATTCCATTAATAGCAAGAGTGGAAATATGAAATTGATTCTTTCATTTGTGGTAATGTCGAAATTTACCAATTAAGGAAATATTCTCATCACCCAAGTTTCAATTGGACCGGAACTTGGAATCATGCAAGTTGTATAGCATGATGAATGAGAACTTTCAAATATTGGAAAATTAAGACTAATTACTTGTTCACATGGATGTGTGAGCCATGTAAAGGACTAAGGGATCGAGTACACATTCTTGTGCATTGGCTAAGTCCACCACAAAAGATAGATAAAACTATTCGTCATGATTTACTTAAGTTCAGTAAATATGGTTATACTTACAAGTTTAAGTATAATTCTGAAACATTGGAAAAGTTTCGATGTATGGCAGAGTGAATAAGAAGAATCAACTTAGGCAGAAAGATAAAAGTTTCTCAAATCTAAAAAGATGGGAGAGTACTTTAGTATCAGTTTTGTGATCATCTTAATGATTAAGAAACCATATCAAATTTAGTTCTCTAAGGAAATCTTAGTGCATTCTTATGATTAAGAAGAGGAACTTGAATTGTTGAAATGGTTAAATCAAGGAGATGAGTCATACTTCGTTCGAATATAAGTCTTAGAATCATACTCCAAGATTGTAACTTGAGTGACATGTCTTAAAGAAGGTTTAAAACACTTGTCAAATGTTAGTGTAAAAGTTTTCTACTCTTGTACATTTGAAATTGGTAAGTTGTGATGTTTTGGATAAAACAAAGACCAACTAAGGCCAATTGTGTGAAGTCTTTGTCTTGATTAGAATCCGCACTATCTCTTGGATGTTTGACAAGGGAGTCTTATAGGTCAAGAGGATAGTGGGAGTCTTAAAGGTCTTGAAAGTCTCAAGAACTAATCAAGAATAAAACCTGAAGTTCTTCACTAGCACACGACTTGAGGTTTATAACCTATCATGTTGACATATTCTGTGCCCATTCCAGTTAAAGTTGGATTTGCATATGAGTTCTTAGAGTTCTCAATTGGTTGCACAACAACTTTGAAGCAATGGCAGGCCCTTGAGCTGCCAGGTGGCAAGAAATTAAGATTGAGTTCAGTCCATATGAGTTTGGATTTGCCATTATCCTTGTCTTGTGAATATGGTTTTGACAATTCACATGGATAAGAACACATACACCAGTAAATCTAAGTGTCATAAGGTTTCTCTCTGATTCATGAAAATGATGGTGAGGAAACACTTTCACTAAGTAAATCTTAGCTAGATAGCAATTGTGATATTTGCATTCTCAAAGTCGTTAGTGGAGCGTGTGTGGTTTACCGGCACACTAACATGGACTTGTGAGAAGTGGAAAAGGTCTAAACAATTGAGACTATGATTATGGCATCCCTTTTCATAGTTCTAAAATTTTTTAGACACACATGTGAGCTATCTAAGAGAGGTGTATGATTTTGATAAAGTTTTATCAAAACAATCTAGTATCAGAAATCTGAACTTTGGTAAGAAAGTCAACTGATTTCTGAGTACATGTCAAAGCTAGTGGGAGCATAAGTGTAATGCTAATAATCATCATGTTAGTGGGAGCATGATAATTATGATAAAGGTTGAAAGTTAGCAATGTTAATTATAGAAAACAAAAGTTTCAATTCGTGAGGCTGCAGGGGTTGAAAAAGTTGTTTTGCTATAATTAAGGGAGAGGAAATTATAATTCATCTCAAATATATAAGCTTAGATCGTGAGGTTTTAATCATTTAGTCAAGGATATATATATATATATATATATATATATATATATATATATATATATATATATATATATATATATATGAATTTCATGTAGGAATGGCTCAACATAAGGAAATTCTGTATATGGGTCCATTATTTGCGTTCTAAAATTCGATTATGATTACGGCATCCCTTTTCATAGTATGAATTATGAGAACATGGCAAATTAAAATGGAAATGTTATAGCAAAAGACTGGTTTAGTGTTTATGTGAGACATCATGAATCGTGTCCCATATGCTTCGGATATAGGATCGATTACATGTGCTATATTCATCCTTTCTAAAATTTTCCAAATGCCTGGGGCATTAAGAAGGGAAAAGGTCTAGAATTGGATATGACTAAAAGGATTAAACAATTGTCGAGGACAATCTAAGGTTTACCAAAGATTGGATGCTCAAGGACAGTTGAAAGTGTAGTGATAATTCTAGAAGGACCATATTGACATAATCTGTAAGGAGGCAACTCTTGTTCAGAAATGGTAGTCAAAATGGGATCTAGAAATGTTTCAAAGTTAGAAATTTCAATCTATGTAAGATTAAGGAAACTTAATGAAAGAAGGATATTTCCAAGGAGCTGATCTCCTTTGGAATGCTTTGTAATGGTTGTTGTCAAGTCTTTCTGACTTTGTGCATAATCATTACAAGAGGATCAATGCATATAAGTTTAGAATCTAACAGATTTCAGTAAATGGCATGAATTCGGAATTCTTGCATTTGCAGTAAGGATTTTGGACTGTGAAAAGAGGATCATTGGAGTTACGTTCAATTGATCTAATTCACAAAGTAAAGATCATAGACAAACATAATATGCATACTTAGTGTGTGGCATGACTAGTGTGTAGAAAACATAGTGTACATGCTTGGAGCATGGGACAACTATTGTTTTAATTCAAGAATAAAGTTGATAGCTGAAACAATATATAATGAATAATGTGTAATCATATGGTGATAAATAAAAGGTGGTTTATTTATATTCATAAGTTCTGAGACCATATTGGATTCTATTATTATTGTGTTTCATTTTGTATGTTTTTGACTTCCAGAATAACTAGGTTGTTCTTCCTAAATGACTAAGTTATTCAAACCATCCACAGTCGGGCATATATTGGAAGTAGATATGAATTAAGGCTGTCATCGGTTGGCTGTAGAGGTCTAAGATGTTGGACAAAGGGCTACAACACTCATGAGTGCTCATAAGTTCTGAGTATTGGATTCAGCCCGCGCTCATTGGAATCAATTCATGGATTTTATCACGAGTGATCATGAGACGATAATATCTTATATTCTTCAAACCTAGAGATATGAGTTATTACTATGAGTTGATAGTACATTGATTGCACGAAAAAGCATTGGTAACTCGATGTTATAAAACGTGCCTTTGTGTATGATTCAACACGTAGTAGAACAAGCCATATGAGTCGAAGTTTATCCATTCATTTAACCTTCGGGATAAAAGTTATATATGTGGGCCCCTCGATGATTTGATGGTGACAAATGGAAGTGCTCGGCCAGGCCAGGACTGATTTGATTTGTTCAATTAGTCAGTCGTCATAAATTGGAAATCAGGAAACATCAAATGGAGAGAGAGAATGATTATAATCCATGTCTCAGTCCATATGATATCTAGAATGGACAGAGAGAATGATTACAAAGGTTAGAGTTCCTCTACAAGATCAAAGTTCGATAGAAGCTTTTGAGAGCTACGATTGCCAGTCGGTTCCTGAAGTCATACGCAATAATAGTTTTAGAATTATCCAAGTGGGAGACAGTTGGATTAATGTCTAAGTCCATAACAATAATTGGTAAGACTTGAGCCGACCCGGTATGGTCCATTTGGGTTGCATGGCATCATGCACTTGGATAGACTAAATGAGAGAAATAAGAAACTTATGGTTATTAATATATTATAAGTTCTAGTATATTAATAATAAGAATAATAATATTTAATTAGTATTGATCAAGAATTAATTTAGAATTAATTATGTGATCAAAAGAAGACTAATTAAATATATGGGTTGATTGTGCAAATCATCCATAACTTATATAGTGGGCCAAAGCTCCATGGATAATCAAGTTGGGTTAAACCCATAGGATGCTCCATGGAGGTTACATAACCCATGGGTCATGGAAATGAAAGGTCATGACAATTAGGGTTTACATGGTGTAACCCTAATTGTAACACACTATATAAGCATCATATTATTCACCAAAATCGGCCACTAGTGTGTGTAATAGAAGGGCTAGCCGATTTTTATGAAGTGTAGAATTCTCTCAAGTTATTCCAAGTGTATTTGGTGTTGTGTGAACCATTTGAGGTGTCACACTTGGGGCACTAGGCACTCAAGCTTCATGAAGACATTCTACATTAAAGAGGTATGTATTCTATCTTATTATATTCAATTTTTTATAGCTTAGATTAGGATAATACCTTGGATGTTCATATTTGCATGTATAATAGAGAAAACATAGATCCAAGGTATTTAGGGTTGCATGTACACTTAGGAGTGTTAGAATGCTCAAAACCCAACACCATAAACGTAGAGGTAGCAGCGGAAGTATCTGTGGACATAAACTATCTTTCTATAGGAGTGAGTGGTGTTGTTTCAGCATCAGGAGTGGTGTTCTGAACTGGAGATTTCGGACTATCAGGGTGTACAGATGACTCCCTCTCAGGTGAAGCAAATGACTCCCACTCAGGTGAAATAAGAGTCTCCCCCTTAGGTTGTGAAGAGGATACCGTTGGAGATCTGTAAACAACTTCTTCGTCTTCGTCTTCAGATAAATTCTTCAAAACAGAGACAGATCTAGACGAGCTACCTGAAGACACATTTATATATTTGAACAGAGATGTGTAATCAAACAGCCAATCCAGGACGTACTTGAGCATCCGTCTCATTTTCTTCCAACCAGCACACATCATAAGATTCTACAATTTGCTTTGTCTTCTTATTATAGACCCTATAAGCGGTGCAAGCAGCATACCCTACGAAGTAACAATCATCGACTTTGGCATTGAACTTCAGGTTGGATTCTAGGTCAAGAAGGGAACAAGGGCAACCAAATACATGAAACGACTGACTGAGGGCTTGTGACCATATAGAATTTCATACGGGGTCTTCATTTGAGCTTTGTTGATCAACACATGATTTTGAACATATCAGGCAGTGTTTATTGCCTCAGCCCAGAAGAAAACTGGTAACTTTGAGTCACACAACATTGTCCTAGCAGCGTCTTTTAGAGTCCTGTTTCTCCGTTCAACAACACCATTTTGTTGAGGTGTGTGAGCGGAACTGTATTGATGCATAATACCCTTTTCTACGCAAAAATAATCAAGTACATAATTCTTGAACTATGTTCCATTGTCGGTACGAAGCGCCTTCACCCTGTTGTTAGTTTGGTTTTCAATTAATACAATGAATTTCTTAATTAGATCAGCAACTCCAGCTTTGTTGGATAGAAAGAAAACCGACGTGAAGCGAGAGAAATCATCAATCACAACCAAACAATAGGAATTTCTGTTAATGTTGAGAATGTTTACTCGTCCAAACAGATCCATATGTAACAAATGAAGAACCTGACTAATCGAGGTGACCTGTTTTGGCAGGTGTGGTTTTCTATGATGCTTGCCTTGTGCACATGACACATACTTCTCGAACATGATAAAGTCCTTGACAGGAAAACCACGGACCATCTCATTCTTTGCAAGACGATTCAAGTTCTTGGCGTTAGCATGGCCGAGTCTTCGGTGCCATAGCATTGCAGTTTGTTCGGAAAATTTTGAAAAGAGGCACGTTACTTGTTCTGGAAGATTTCTATTCATATCTATAATGTAATATTTCCCATCCCTTTTAGATTTCACAAGAATCCACTCTTCTGGGATGACAAAGCCTGGCTTGAGAATCATACATTCCTTTTCGGTGAAATGTGTAGAATAGCCTTTGTCACAGATCTGAGATACACTCAACAAACTATGCTTCAGTTCGGGAGCAAAATTAACATTCATGAAGCTTAACACCCCATTTCTAACGGTTCCCTTTTTGAGTGATTTTGCCACCATCTCCACCCGCAAAGGATATATATCTCCCATTAAAGGATTGAATGTTGTTCAGTTGGGCGATATCTCCTGTCACATACCGGGAGCAGCCGCTGTCGACGAACCAAGGTCTAACAACATTCCCCCGCAACTGTCCCTGCAAAATGTGTGGGTTTAATTAGATTTGGGAACCCATGTCATTGTTTTCTTGGGTTGACCCGATTCCTTTTCAGATCCATTATCATCTAATAATTTTCCAGAGGACATTGATGATTGATTGGAAGCTAGTTTGGGCAGCCACTGATAATTAAGTTTTCTAACAGCCCCAGATTTTGAAATCGGATGTTTATCAGTTTGCTTGTAGCATCCGGGTTTTATACTAGAATTTTTTGAAGACCCACTGCTGCTTCTTGACGAAACCGATCTTGGCTTGGCCATGCTCGGTTTTGGCAAACTGTTTGGGACTTTGTTGTGAAAGACCATTTTATGTTTTTGAAAATCAGCCTGTTTTCTACTTCGATCATCCTTCCAATCATCATTCCGAGAACAATTTCTAGAGGACTTTCTAGTTAAAGACCTTCCTGTGAATTCGTTCTCTCCTCTTGGAGACTCAAAATGAACAAACATACGGTTTTGACAATTTCTAGCTATATGACCACCAATGCCACAATTGAAACAAATCTGTTTGTTATGGTTATAACTTGTACTACATTGATTAGATTTGTTTTCCATACTAACACCCTTGCTTCTCTCACAAAAATAGGAACAAGAATTAGGTTGTGAGACAAGTGAGGGTACATTAGATGGAGAGGCTTGTGAGACTGGTGGTTTTTCAACATTATCATCACAAATATTAGAATTGTCAACCACATTATTCAAAACAGTATCAGAAACTTTAAAACCATTCAAAACAGTATCAGAAAAAGTAGAAACACCCAGAAAAGCATTGTCACTTGAAACATCAGAAAAATTATTGTCTTTATTTAAAACTAAAACTTCGGGTTCAGACTCAGTTTTATTTTCAGAAACAGATCCTTCAACTTCATGCTTTGACTGATTCAAGGATTGATTTGCAGGAGAAGTAGAAATGTTAGTACTTTCAACATTAATAAATCCTCCTGAAACAAAACCAGATGGCTTGCCATAAACCATGAATGATTCATTGGCAATCTCTTCTTTGGACAGAGGTTGAGACTGATATTAATGATTGAAAGGATGAGGCACGTGATTATAACCTAGACCATTTGATTGATATCGTTTAAATTGCATGCAATGGTCTATCATATTGACAACTACCTCACTCGATACATCATATTTTCTAAAATCGAAATCAGCAGTTTCAAATTTGCCTTTTAATGATTCAATTTCAGCAACTAGTTCATTGTTCTGTTTCATTATACAGTCATAATTTTTGCATTTATTACTGTAGTCTTCTTGAAGTCTTCTAAAGTCCTTTATTTTAGATTCTAATTGGGCTTTAAGAGGTTTTTGACCTTTTCTGAGTTGGTAACCTTCATATCTAAGGTCTTCTACTTCCCTTTTTAGTGAGTCGTTAAGTTCACGGAGAATTTTAAGGTTCTCTACTTCACTACCTAATGTCTCATTTTTCTCATGCAGCATTTTAACATAATAAATCCAAGCTTGAGAGCATGAGGGTAGACTTACCTCGGTTTTATTAGGTTCATGAGAAGAAGATACCATCAACGCAAACTGCAGCTCCATCACTTGATCTTTAGCTACAACAATCTCTATCGGAGCATCATCACTAACCTGTGCCAGGTGGGCATTTTCAGCTCCAGATAAGTTCAAGGCCTGCATCTGATCCTCCCAGTCAAACGATTGTGCGACCATGGCCTTCTCGCTGTTGACTTGAGCACCGCTTCGATTGTTCCTAACTGCAACTATTGTCTTGTCATTATTTAATCTTCTGTCTGGCTGTGAACAGTCACGAGCAAAATGCCCTGGCTCGTGGCAGTTGAAACACCACAGCTTTCTCTTGCTGAACCCAACTTTCTTGTCAGCACTCATCCCCCAGTTGTTCTTTCTAGTCTTTTTGGCAAACTGTTTCACCCCAAAAACTTCCATGTAATGTCCATCTCTTCAACGTCTTCAGGGTGAATCTGATCAAGATTGGCAAATGATAGTTAGGGTGGAAGATCTCCAACTACGAGTGCATTGTAGCAATTGACAAGCCCTATAACAAGATCAAGATTTTCATCACCCTCCTTTCCTTTTGAAGAAGAAGCCACATTGGAAGAGGAGGCAGCTTGAGCAGCCACGAACGATTGGTTCTGTGAGAAAGGCATGGCTGATGTAGAGGAAACTGATGGAGTGGGGAAGGACTGAACCTGAGCTTGCTGAGTAGTAAATGATTGACCTGTAGAAGGAAAAGTGAAAGATGAAAGAGCATTGTTAGTAGAGATTCCAAGGTTCGCAGCTGAGTATGAGTTCACATGGTTGATCTCTCGCTGCTTGTCATCAATATCACAGGCCTTGATGACAGCCATCACTTCAGCAAGAGAGAGCCGACTAAGATCCTTAGTCTTCTTGATGACAGCTAGATTCATGTCCCAAGACTTTGGGAGAGCATTCAGCAACTTCTTGTTTATTTAAGACTTGGTGTAATAAATCCCAGCAACGGTCATTTCAGTATTTAAGAGATGTGAACCTCTGCAGCTGGGCCTCAAGAGTTTCTCCAGGAATGTGGTTAAACATATTGAATCGTTGTCGCAGCATATCTTGGCGACTCTCCCTCATATCTTCATTCCCTTTATAAACCTCAATTAGGGATTTCCACAAAGCATTAGCAGAAGTGTACTCCCTAAAACCTTAAGCATTGTTAGGGGATAGAGCCATGGTCAAAGTGGCCAAAGCTTTTTCTTGCTCCTTAACCTTCTCGAAGTCTTCATTAGTGTAGTTTTCCATCTTCTTGTTAACCACTTGTCCAGCAACAGTAGTAGTTATTCTGACAGGATCTTTTATGATGCTTCTCCAGATTTTGATGTCCTTCATTTTTATGTATGTTTCAATCCTATACTTCCATTATGGGAAACCTTCAGCGGATAGGAGTCTAGGAATTCGGGTGGTTGTGCCCATAATAGAATCCAACTCGTGGTGGTGGGTTTGACTTTCAGAATCCATTTGTAATAACTTAATTTTTAAACAAAAATTGAATTATTTAAGAGTAAATTAAGTTTCTTTTCAGACACGAGTTCACAGTCAAATCTGTTGGATTAGTATCTAAGTCCATAACTATTTTGGTATGTACTTGACCTGATGGTGCATGGTCCTTTTAGGTTGCCTTCACCAAAGCAACTTGATTGGAGAAATAAATAAAGAGAGAGGTTATTATGATTTATTAATATGTTATAAGAATAATATATTAAAGGAGAAATCATATTTGTTTAATTAATATTGGTCAATAATTAATTAAGAATTAATTTTGTGATCAAGTGTAATTAATTAAACTAGAGGGGCTGAATTGTAATTATGTGATAGTTACAAAATATGGTAATGGTTATAATAAATATGGGTTGAACGAATTCAAGGAGATAAGGATCCTTGAAATCGTCCATAGGATAAAAGATAAGGGTTTTCAAGGCTTATCTTATGGTTGCTTGGTGGGCAAGCAACTAGATAATGATAAGGACTGAAACCTAATCTCTACACCTATATAAATAACCCTAAGGCCATAAGAATTCGTCCATGCCTTGTCTAGGGTTCCTAGAAACGAATTTTATACCTCTTCCCTCTCTCTCTTGCTTCTCCATTTCCTCTTGGTGTTTGTGAACCATTAGAGGAGTGAGACTTGTGACTCTAAGCCTTCCAAAGTCAATACAAGGAGATTTGGGATTGTTATTGCTACATAACAATCAAGGTAATATTATAAACCTATTCTTATGTTAATATGATTACTTATATGCTAGAATTAGGGTTTCTTTATGTGTTCATAATGTTGTGTATCTAATAGTGAAAACATAGATCCAATTCTAAGGTTGCATGTACACATAGGATTGTTTGTACAAATCCCATCAGTGGTATCAGAGCCTTTGGTTAACTTGTTTTCAATTAATATTATATAATTGTATGAACTTGACATATTAGGGTTTATAGCCAATAAACCCTAGGAGGCTAGAAATTTCGAGATTAGGGTTTCTATACCCTAATTTGCGAAAATTTGAAAGGGTTTCAAATCCTTTACTTAAGCCTCAAGATTTCGAAATCTAGGGTTTGAAAAACCCCATGATTTTCGAAATTAGCCTCCTCCCCAAGATAAGATCCTAAATTTTAGGGATTTGGATTATCCCATATCTTGTAATTATCCTCTAGTTGTTATATATGGTAATTATAGATTTTGCATTATCCTAACCATAATTTCGAAATCTATAGAGATAATTAAGGGATTAGGATATCTTAAATGTATAAATGGTAATTATCCTCATGATTTAGATAATCCCTTATGCTTTAATAATTAAATTAATAGTCTAATTCAAGATAATTATTAAATCAAGAGTTTTAATATTTAAAATATTAATTTATATGGCATAAATTCGAAATTTTAAGAGAGATTAAAACTAAATTGTTTTGAAAAGTTTCAAAACTTGCCCTCAAGTTTTGGAATTTAAAAGTTGATTAAAAGTTTAATTAGGATGTTAAATTCTAAAACCCTAGTATTGTTTTGAAAAGGTTCAAATTACACCCTTATGGTTTTATTAATTAATTAAGGTGTATAATTAAAAGAAGTTTAATAAATCCATAAAAGTTTTGGTTTACAATTAAAAATATAATTGTTATATTTGACCACCTAGTATTTTAAAGTGTAAAACACACCTTATACTATATATAACATTAAAAGTCTAACATTATATATATGAATGAGTAAAAGTCAGTCTTACCGTTAGTAGGCCTCATTCACGAAGCTGGTCTATAAGGGGTGTTTAAGGAAATTGCCTATAAAATGGCGATTGAATGGGTATCTACTCTTACCCACCGCACTCTTGACTAGTGGAGGGTCGTTAGCCGAACGGGTAGGATAGGACGAAACCTTCCATTATAAGTATAATGAATTATTAAAGTAACTAAATGTTTTCATAAAATTCCCAATCTTAGTTACTTAGGCAAAAGTGAATTGATGCAATTCCATGAAATTACACTTTGTACCCTTGCGAAGACGTTAGTGGAGCGTGTGTGGTTTACCGGCACACTAAATGGTTCTAAGTGAAGGTAGCAAAGGGTGACTCAATGTTTGTCATAGTTCGGTGGAGCGTGTGTGGTTTACCGGCACATCGAATAGATGACTATAACATGTGAGGACACCATGTAAGTTTGCATGGTTATTCACGCCCGCTTTGTGATCCGAGGCATACCAGTCACAAACAAGAGGGGCATATCGAGATTTAAACATGCCATTGAAAGTTCAATGTATCTCAAAGGATCTAGGAGTTTTCATAGATTTAAAACTTAAATTTCCTTTTTCGTTTTTCATGGTGGAAATTAGTGAATCGTCATTCACTTATCTTCAAATATTCTGCAATTAGGGTTACGACATCCCTCTCCCGAGTTGTAGAATATTCTGCAATCATTTGGGTGATTTACTAAGGACTCAATCAATCAACTAACTTGAATTTGTTTTCTCCCGTTTTGTAGATGTCAAAGTTCAACAACTATGGTCTTCCCAAATCCCGTGGAACAAGCATTCCACATGAAGATGGTGTTCCACGATTCAATCGAGGAACTAGAAATCATGCTTCACTTCCTCCTCCCCCTCCTATTGTTCTCCCCAACCCACAAGATTGAAGAATTGAAAGGTTCAATATCACTAAAGCCCTATTGGAAATGAAACATGAAGATGGTAAACCCGTGTGTGCCCACGTTCTAGGAGTGAAATCACACATTGATAGGTTGATAATGTTGGGTGTGTCATTCCCAGATGAGTTGGCTGTGAATTGGGTTTTGCAGTCACTTCCTGAATCATATAATGAGTTCAAAAGAAAGTATTATATGATGGATCATGACGACAACCTCATTGACCTAACTTACATGCTCATTGCTGCTGAATCAGAAATGATTTGGCGAAGAAATGGAATGTATTTATTGGGAAAGTTAACCGACCATGCTTCCGAGGACGTTCTAGGAGAACCGACCTGCGTTTGCTGCCAAAAGATAGGGCATTGGATACAAGTCTGCCCAAAGAGCCTGAAGAGTCCAGAAGAAGGGAGAGTCAAGGAGTATGGCTACGCTTCAGCTAAAATCCACTATCTAACTCCATTAAGTTCCTATTCATTAATTGTTAATACATAATGTAATAAGATTGCATTTGAATGTTTTACAGGATCGGTGAAAAGAAAGGAAGCTTGGTGAAAGAGCAAGATGAATCTAATCACAAGGAATGGATCTTGATCGCATGGACTTGAAGATTAGATTTGAGCTTAGATAGTTATGATAGAGTTGTTAGAAATTTTTCTTTTGAAATACATAGTTTTCAATGGATTTTGCATTGTAAGGACAAATGTTTTCCGCTGCTTTTATAAATAAAATAAATTTTCATTTGACTTATTTATTTATTTGTTTATTTCCTTGCAATGAAATCGTTATGAAAATTGGTGTTTGCATATTTCTACAACAAATGGATATGATTCTTATTTATGGTGTTTATGGAAAAGTCGAGAATTTACCAAATAGGGAGAGTTTCTCATCGCCCAAGTTTCAATTGGACAGAAATTTGGAATCATGCAACTTGGTTGCACGATGAATGAGAAATTTCATATTTGGAAATTAGACTAATTCATTGACAAAGTGTCAAGTGAAGGACTTGGAGATCGAATACACAAAGTTGCGTGTTGATCAAGTCCACCATAAGAGTAACAAAGATATTCGTCAAGATTTACTAAAGGTTTAGTAAATATGATTATACTTACAAGATTAAGTGTAATTCTGAATTGATTAAAGGGTTTAGATCAATAGCAGAATGAATAAGAAGAATCAAGTAGGCAGAAAGATAAAAGTTTCTCCATTCTAAGAAGATGGGAGAGTGCCTTTTATGCTTTATGATAGGTCTTAATGATTAAGAACCATATCTCAATTGATCCTCTAAATGAGTCTTAGTACAATTATATGTCTAAGAAGAGGAATCAAGAATTGAAGAAATGGTTAAATCAATAAGTCAATCATACTTCGTTCCAATAACAAGTGTTAAAGTTAAGATTGTGACATCGAGTGAAAAAGTAAGGTTTATAACATTCATCAAATGTTGAAAGTTGTGATGTCTTGGATAAGACAAAGACCAAGTAGGACCAATTTATGAAGTATTTTTAATATGAGCTACACTAACTCTTGGATATTTGTTTGTCAAGAAATGTTTATTGACAAGAGAATCTTATATGTCAAGGAGTAAGTGGGAGTCTTAATGGTCTTGAAAGGTTTCAAGAACAAATCAAATAAACCTTATCGATCATCACTAGCACACGAGTTGAGGTTTACAACCTATCGTGTTGACATTATTTTGTTTCTGTGCCTATCCAATCGAGTTAATTATGCATGTGAGTTCTATGAGTTCTCATTTTGAACGCATAAAAGGCAAAGCACCTTAATCAATGAAAGGTACATTAATAGAAAAGGGTGAGTTGCTTAACTACTTGGAAGACATGGTGGGCAGCTGTGTTACCATAAGGCAAGAAATCAAGATTAAGAAAGTTCGATCCATATGAGTTTGAATTTGTCGTAAACTTTGGTTTTAACAAATTCACATGGATAGGAACACATACACCGTTTAAAATCTAAGTGTCATAAGATTTCCTCCTTCATGAAAATGATTGTAGGGAAATGCTTTCACTAAGAAAGATTTTAAGAAGATAGTAATTGTAAAATTGCATTCTCGAATTCAATCATGGTTACGGTATCCCTTTCCATAATTTGAATTGTGAGGTTTGGCAATTGTTTACACACATATATGAACTATCTAAGTCAAAGGTGTATAAGTTCAAGAAGCCTTGATAAAAGATTATCAAAGCACTAAGTATTAGAAACATGGACTTAAGAAATTCAATAGGTATTGTTTTTCTGAAAGTTAAAGATGTTTATGAATACATGTCGAAGCTAGTGGGAGCATAAGTGTTATGTTTTATAATAATCATCATGATAGTGGGAGCATAAATGTTATGATTGTATGATTATTAAGGAAAGTATTGCAAGTTGGCAATATTAATTATAGAAAACAAGAGTCACTCTTTGCAAAGTTGTAAGGATGGAATAGTTGTTTTGCTATAATTAAGGGAGAGAATATTATGCTTCATTTCAAATCTAAAGGTTTAGGTTGAGAAATGTTAATAAATTTAGTCAAGGGTACATAGTGTGTTCTTAAAATTTTGATTATGATTACGACATTCCTCTTCACAATTCGAATTTTGAGAACATAGCAAATAAAACATTATGCGTCGTGTCCCATACGCTTCGCGTATAGGATCGATTGCAAATGCTTTAATGTTTGACCATTCTAAAATTTTCCAAATGTCTAGCGCATTTAGAGGGAAAAGGACTAGAATCGGTTTAGACTAAAATAATTAAACAACTATCAAAGGACAATCCAAGTTCGACGAGGATTGGTTGCTTGTGAGTAGTCGGAAGTATAGTATTGGAAGATATGGAAATGTTTTCATATTGGATGGACCATATCGACATTATTAGGAATAGATAAGATTCTATTAAGAATAAGTTGTCATATGGAAAATATGGAAATGTATCCACATTAGGAGTTGAATATTGATAATCTATGACTAGATTAGAAACTTTTATGCAAAAGGATGTTCAAAGGAATGTACTTTGAGTGAGAGACATCATATCTAAGGAATTGTCTTGTAACAATTTCCGATAAAAGACTTTGTAATATCATTGGCAATAGTCTTTGTGACTTTGGTGCAGTGACATTACGAAAGGATAAGTTGCATAAAATGTTAGAATCTAGCATATTCTATAAGTAGCAAGAATTTGATATTCTTTAACTTATGGAAAAAGGATTTGGAGTTGTGAAATGAGAATGATTGGAAATGTGTTCAACGTGATCTATTTCACAAAATAAGAACCATAGGTAAACATTGTGTGCATGCCAGGAGCATGGGACAAGTGTTGTAATTCAAGTAAGAAGTTGATTAACCGAAACGAAAAATAATGAGTAATCAATATGGTGATAAATAAAAGGTGTTTTATTTATGCTCAAAGGATTGAGGCCATATGGGATTAGTATTATTCTTGTGTTTCACATTTGCATGTTTTGACTTCCAGAATAATTGAGTTTATTAAGAATAATCAAATTATTCGAACGAGCCACAGTCATTCATATGTTGGAAGTAGATATGAATGAAGACTGTCGTGAATTGGTGTGTGGATTGTCTAAAGAGCATTAGACATGAGCAAATGTTTGCTGCAACGTTCATGAGTGCTTATGAATATGAATTTGAGCATTGGATTAAACCCACGCTCACTTGGATCACTCCATGAATTGTATCACGAGTGATTGGTGAGACGATAACATCTTATATTCTTGAAACCGGGATGTGTGAGTTGTATCTTGCGAATTGGTTGCACATTGATGATATGTAAACGCACCAGTAACTTGGTGTTATAAAATATATTGTTGTGTGTGATTCGGTGAGCGAGTGCAAGCGAGCATTGAATCAAAGCTTATCCGTTCCTTTTATTCGAAGTAGGGTAAAAGCGATATCTTTGGGCCCCTCGATGATTTAGTGATGACAAACGTAAATGCTTGGCCGGGCTGGGGCTAATTTGATTTGTTCAATTAGTCAATCGTCATAAATCGGAATCGAGATATAGTACAAAGAGAATGATTTGAAATCATATCTCATATGATATCTAGAATGGAGAAATATATGATCCCTTATCTAAGGACACGCGTATCTGATAGGATCAGAGTTGACAGCGGCTTTGGAAAGCTACGGTTGCAGATCAGGATCTGAAGTCATACGGATAATATTTATTAGACTTATCCAAGTGGGAGACTGTTGGATTAGTGTCTAAGTCCATAACTATTTTGGTATGTACTTGACCCGATTGTGCATGGTCCTTTTGGGTTGCCTTCACCAAAGCAACTTGATTGGAGAAATAAATAAAGAGAGAGGTTATTATGATTTATTAATATGTTATAAGAATAATATATTAAAGGAGAAATCATATTTGTTTAATTAATATTGGTCAATAATTAATTAAGAATTAATTTTGTGATCAAGTGTAATTAATTAAACTAGAGGGGCTGAATTGTAATTATGTGATAGTTACAAAATATGGTAATGGTTATAATAAATATGGGTTGAACGAATTCAAGGAGATAAGGATCCTTGAAATCGTCCAAAGGATAAAAGATAAGGGTTTTCAAGGCTTATCTTATGGTTGCTTGGTGGGCAAGCAACTAGATAAGGATAAAGACTGAAACCTAATCTCTACACCTATATAAATAACCCGTAAGGCCATAAGAATTCGTCCATGCCTTGTCTAGGGTTCCTAGAAACGAATTTTATACCTCTTCCCTCTCTCTCTTGCTTCTCCATTTGCTCTTGGTGTTTGTGAACCATTAGAGGAGTGACACTTGTGACTCTAAGCCTTCCAAAGTCAATACAAGGAGATTTGGGATCGTTATTGCTACATAACAATCAAGGTAATATTATAAACCTATTCTTATATTAATATGATTACTTATATGCTAGAATTAGGGTTTCTTTATGTGTTCATAATGTTGTGTATCTAATAGTGAAAACATAGATCCAATTCTAGGGTTGCATGCACACATAGGATTGTTTGTACAAATCCCATCAAAATCTGGTTTACCACTATAAAATATGTTCATGGAACAAATATGTTCACGGTAAAAAAAAACTTTGCGGCCGTAAACTCGAAGTTTACGGTCGTAAGGTTCACGGTCCAAGATTTTAAATTTCTGGTTAATGAGGAATTCTAATTCACGGCCTAAGAACAAAATTCACGGTTCAAGAACTTTGAGAAGTTTGCGGCCGTAAGCAGAGATTGCGGCCGTAAGCTTAAGTCGTAAACTCCCAGATCTTCGAGAAAAACAGTTTTTCGATTAAACCTGAAAAACCCTTTCGAAGCCAACACCAATCTTACTCGCAAACAAATAAGAACACAGTCCAAAATCGATTGTAGAGTGCTTTTGACGCTGGTTCTGCTCTGATACCAATTGTAAGGTCCTGAGAATGGATCTTACCAGTGATCTACAGCAAATACAATCGCAGAAAAGTGAATAGGACTAGAAGAGAAAAGAAATCAAGATTGCACATGTTCTATTACTGAAAACGTCTGATACAACTTGATATATGACCGTGAACTACTAGGCATCAACAACCAAAATACGACTGACCAACCCTCTATATATAGGGAACAACGACCGGAAATAGAGCTTATGGCCGTAAACTCATTACAGACCCGTAAACATCCAATAAACCTACCAAAATACTCTATCAACACAAAACCACTATTACAATGCAAAGCCTAGACCAAACCATTAGTTGGGCCCTTCAATTTAGATGTTCTGGTTGAGGGGGAGAACTTAGATGCTCCTATTTCTCAAGAATATGAACTTGAGTCTACTTTTAGTGTTATTCCAAATGAAGATACACAACAAGAAAACACAACATCTTCAGAATCTAATCCAGGGGGAGAATTATGAGAATGACGATATCGTTTAGGGGGATACTTTAAATACTAATGATGTTGAAAACTCAGAATTTGAAGATGTTAATTTAGAAATAATACTAAAATATGATCTTAATTTTCCACCAATGGTGAAATGGACTAAAGATCCTCCAAAATCTGAATTTATAGGTGAAACTTCAACAAGAGTTCTTACTCATGCTCAACAAAAGCAGAAACAATAAATGTTGAATAAACATCAAGAATTTTGTATGTTTAATTCATTCTTTTCAAAAATTGGACAGAAGAGGGTGAAAATTGCATTTGTTTATTCAGAATGGGTTGAAGCATTGCAAGCTGAATTAAGCGAGTTTGAAATAAATAATGTTTGGAGGCTAATTTCAACACCTTCGAATGCTTCAGTTGTGGGTCTAAAGTGGATTTTTTTTGCAAAAAATTAGATAAGGAAGGAAATGTTGTTCGGAACAAAACACGTCCTGTTGTTAAAGGTTATTATCAGGAGTAGGGTATTAACTATGAAGAGACATTCACTCTGATAGTTAGACTAGAATATGTTCATATTTTCCTAGCATATGTCACTCACAATAACTTTGAGGTATTACAGATGAATGTGAAGTGTGCCTTTCTTAACAATGAATGTGAAGAAATATTCTACACTGAACAACCATCATGCATAGTATGAAACTCTAACTCGATTTCTTAAAAATTCTAAATTTAAACAAGGCTCAATTGACCATACTTTCTTTCATAAGAAAGAAGGTGATCATGTGATCATTTTCAAGATTTATGTTGAGGATATTATGAATCCTAAGTTCATTGTTGAATTCTAAATGAAGAAGCTTTTACCAAATTATTTCTTACAAAGTTTGGAATAAACAGTGATTTAAAAGCCAAAAAATCCATGGCGTTCATAAACAAGATCACTTCATCACTTGAAAAACTAGTAGCTAGTATGTGATATTTTGGGAAACTCACTTAGCCTTGTGCTTACAATTGATGATTAAATGTTTTTCCGATATTTCTTGTGATTGTGGGAAGGATCTAGGTTGACTGTATCGCATGGGCACTGCTACCAATTTTGTTATAGACTTCCATTGTTTTATGATGATTTGATACATTCTGATGATATGGTTTGATGATGTTTAAATCAATTTGCTACCTTGATATTTTATGAAAATGTTTTGGATGTTTTACTTATATTTTTAAAAGAAAATTTTGGTTTGAAATTTGGGACATTTAGATGTTGGTTTTTATTCAAAAATTGTTTCCAAGACATAAACATAGCAACAGAAGACTTTGATTTTGAACAAAATAAAACTAGTTTTATTCCCACGAAAAAATAATTTTGGAAGACTTAGAAAGATAAAAACAACCATAGAAAGAAAAGTGTTACAAACTTTGAAGATTTTAATTCTCGTGGGAGATTGGAAGTTGATGAAGTATGGCATGAATTTCAAGGTAGAAGTTCTGTATAGATATCCACCAACGATAAAACAACTTGATAAGATGCTAGTATTCTTCTTGTTTCAAAAGAATCTCTTAAGCTCTTAAGAAAAAGAAACTAGTTTGCCTTAAAAGAGAGTATCCAATTATCATATTCATCTTTATGTTCTTAACACTTTAAGAGACAAAAACTAGAGAAGAATATGAAATTTCGTATTTCTAGGCTTGTGAAAGAAGGGAGGAAACTAGTTCTTTTAAGTCCTTACTTTAAGCCTTAACCCATGGGTTTTAGCAGTTTAAGACCCATGCTTTATCACATCAACTAGACATGCTTTCTAAGAGCATGGTGTGTTCAATAAATTAATCAAAAGCAAGTCTTATTTATTCTTTATGGTCTCCTTGAATATTTTATATAAGGAAGATACTATTTTTTCTATAAAAACTCATCTATTTTTTATAACTTATAAACCATATAAATCCATATAAGACAAAAATTCCTTTTGGTCCAAAAAGATGTACACGACATAATAAATCTTACCTTATGATATATTATGATATGTTTTGATACTTAACATTCAAAATTAATATTTCCATGTAATAAATAATTTCCAATTAATTACAAGAATTATATTTATTTATCATGGATCGAATTATTATAATTAATATATTTAAACAAGTTGTAGTTAGTGTGACCTTTTAGAATCATATATTATCTAGCAATATCATTCTATATTGACTCTTGGGCATACAGATCTTTCAATCTCCCACTTGCACAAGACTCATCATAGATTGATATAGACAGTGTCGAACGTCTAGCAACATTTCACTTCCCCTAGTAATATATGACTTAGTTCCTCTCTATCAACATCCAATTCCTAAAAGCTCAAGGCATAAATTAATGTATAAGGTATGTTAATCAGTTACACCTTTGTTACAAACATCTTGTTCATGAGAGTCGGATCTCAATCAATCTCATTTGGATTTCAACTTTGGGTAACATGTGTTAGATGTCTAACTCTCAACACATAAGAGGAACAAATCTCATCTTCAATATGTAAGCCTCTTTCATAGTTCACACCATACCTGAAAATGTGTTTTATAATTGTCTAGTTAAGGATCAACGTTTGACCATATCAAAGCACAACACTCCCTACAGTTAAGTCTCAATATGTATCTCAAGTGTTAAGGATACAAAGATAGTACCTTTTAATCAAGTATCACTCATAACTATGATCTATGATATGATCTTGATGTAGGTCCGTTCAATACCAATTCTCTGACAAGTACCTATGAAACTTGGTTACAACGACTTGCTTACTTTCATCAAGTGAGAGTCAACCAATACAATTCATATTAGTCTTACTCAAGATTATAAAAAGCGTTCAGCGTTAGCTAGTCGGTGGACTACGGTTAAGGGATTAATTGGCTAGATAGGGATTAAGCAGGGACCATAAATTGTTAATTCGTTGAATTCTGGACTCCTGACTGTTAAGAAACCTTTTCTTTTTTCGATTTTGAGTTCTTTTTAGAAGAGAGAAAGAGTAGAAACAAAGGGTACGCTCAGCCATCCTTTGAAGAAAGCGTAATAGCTCACTGGTCTAGCTCCATGGCACCGAAAATGTATTAGGGATCAAGTGATTCACCGAAGCGACGAGACCTTGAAAGCAGCTTTTTCAAGTGTCAGTAGCGGAACGTACTGTCAATCGGGGAAGTAAAAAATTAAATATGACTAATATCTTAACAAAGTTTGTGAGTACCATTAATATCATAACAAAATAGGTTAATATGATTAATAAAACATTAATCACTCCTCAAATAGGTTCTATTGAGATAGATCATCTTCAAAGTAATAGAATTTTATCATTTTATACTGCTTCTCTCATTTTGTAGGCAGGGATTAATCATTAGGTGTCTTCTAGTCGATCGAGTAGCGCATAGGTATTAATCGGAGATTACTCAGGACCTAGTTTGGATTTTTACAACACTAGTATTACTTCATAATTTCACCCACAATTACAATCGACTTTTAGAATATTAATATTGTTTGTAGATTAACCATGTTAATATAGAACACAACAAGTATTGATGTGATGATCATATCCCAATATATCACAACAATATACAATAGTTTCTCTCTTAATGTTCTAATATCCAAATACTAAATCCAAATTAAAATCTCATTTCTAGAATAATAAAGTCATATAGATAAAGTGAAACCACTCATAATTATCCTAACAAGAAAGACTTTATTAATGGGTCTGAATAAATTTAATTTATGTAAATTCTACAAATACTATCATCTCTATATTTGATTTTACTTTAGGTATAGTTAAATATGTTGTAGAATATGATTGGTGTTCTTTCATGACATAGAGTCTATGAGCTTTATTAAGTATGATCTCAAAGTCAAAAAGATTTCTATGTGATCCTTGAGTGGCAGAAATCAAAATAATTTTTTCAATGAGCTCATCCATCCAATCAAATTTGATTTTAACTTCTGAAATAGTTGTGTATTCATATTTAGTAGATTTTGCAATTATGATTTGGTTGAACCTTATTCCTACAAAACTTACTCTTTATTCCATAATGAAGTCATAATCCTATTATAATTCATAATTATATATATCCATTTTGAAGTTAACATCTTATTTATCTCTTTACATAAAGATCTTCTTCCAAACTGATTACCTCATGAACATTCTCTTAGTTCTTCTTAAGTACTCTTATAGTGTTCTTATAGGCATCCAGTGATTTACCCTTATACTCAATTTGTATATCCTGATATGTTCCTAGCATAATCATATATAGGGTTTTGTGCATAATACAACATAAATGATGGATTCATTTGCCAATGAAATAGAATATGAATCATTTCATCTAGCTGAAACCTATATGCTTGGTCCTTTTGAGATAGACTCAAAATGGTGTCATGTGATAATGGCAAGAATCCTACAAAGGAATCTTGTATCTTAACCACTTTTAAGTTATTTTTAGTTCATGTAAACAAATTTAAAACTTTTAACATTCATCTTTATCTATCTCTATACACTTTACATTCAAAGAATGTATCTTGTCATTCCCAAGTCTTTCATTTTATAAACACCTTCCAAGTCAAGGTGCAACGACCTTGCATAGTCGCAATATGATTTCAAATGATTAAGTATGTCTTACTCATACAAGATTAGAAATATCGCTATCTTCCCACTAGTTCTTAGTAAACAAAAATGTTATATTTATTTTGATATATAAGTAAAACTTGTATTTATATATTAAAATGATAATTCCAATCTTGAGATGTTTTCTTTGTATCTACAAGCAGATCTTAAGTATTACACATTTTGTTAGGATAACATGGATTAAGAACACCTCCAGTCTAAGCTATATAAATGTCTTCTGGTAGATGTCTATTAAGAAAAGAGGTCTTGCTTGAAATCTATGTGCTATATCTCACATTAAGAATATGAAGTTATAGTAAATAATATCATTATTGATTTAATCATAACTACTTGTGAGAATTTTTTGTTGGGTACAGAAGATTGCGAGATTGGGCTTTTTATTCTAGTCCTTTTTGTATACAGCTTAGGCCTGTCCAGTCGTGTTTTATTAGGGTTATAGTTTAAATAGAGTGCATGCATGCACCATAATAAACGTCGTAGTCTATATCATCATTGTAACCCAACCACACCTCTACAGTAGAAATTCTACATAGAGTTCTTTTGAGGTTGTGGCTTATTAATCAGTCGACATCTATTTGATTCGTCTTGTGTTCTTATTTAATTTGTGTTCTTGTGTTACTTGTTAAGAATCTTATTGATCTTAAAGAGTTATAGTCTCATCAATTGGTATTAGAGCAGGAGGCTGTGTAAATAATATGCATCTTTTCTGTTAGAAGAAAACTCTTCGGGTTTCCGCTTTTATCAATCCATTGGAGCCGTCATCACTTCATTGATGTTGTTTGTAGATCTCAATATTACCCTAACTCAATCTTTACAAGTATGATTCTTGACAGGTACGAAGATCAAATTATCATGTCTCTCGACGAGTCTCAAAACAATCCCATCAGCATCTCTAACAACATTGGCTCGACCACAAGGATTCTGATCCTATATACTCATGAATATGAAGTCTAGTCTCTTCATTTTGAAGACTATGTTCTCGGCTCAGAGGATAACAGATACTTGATCTGGGAGGCTATTACTGCGGGTCCTTTTGTTCACTCAGGAACCGACAGAACCATCAAGACAAAGAAAGAGTACAATCAGCTAATGATAGATGTGAAAGAAGTCCCTCAAGACGAGAAGGACAAACTGATCAGCAATGTGAAAGTTATGAGGATGATCAGATTCGCTTTACAATATGATACACTTCATCTGGTGAGTATGTGTACTACTATAAAGGCGATCTGGGAAAAGCTTAAACAGTTATATTCGACAGATGAAGATCTCGAACATTCCATCCAAACTCTTATGCATTCGGAGGTCGGTGACTTCAAGCAAAAGCCTGGGGAAAGTCTTATTCAAATGTTCAATTGGTACAACTATCTTCTCAGTAAAATGATTAAGCACGGAATTGGCAGAGATGTGATCGTTCAGAAGGTCACTTTCATGGATCGCCTTAGACCCGATTGGATGTCTGTCATTTCAACTGTTAAAGCACATGAACAGTTCAAGACTTACTCGTTGGCAAAGCTTGTAGGGATTCTCAAGTCACATGAAAGTGTTGTGACAAAAGACTCAAAAGTTGTTTCTAGTTTGGGCTCATGATCACTTGTAGCTAATGGTAAATCCATGGCCAATGAAGAACTTGAGACTAATCTCTCAAAATGTGATCTTACTAGTGAGGAGTATGCTCTAATGGTATCTAACCCCAGGTAGTTCATAAGGAAGAAATTCCCTTCTGCTAAGAACCGAAACTGGCAAGGAAGTGATAGTTCCGAGATGGCGAAGGAGCAGAACAAAAATACTCCTTGGAAGAAAGAAGATAAGATAGAAGGAAAGCTAGTTGGTAACTCTGGGTATGATTGTCACTACTGTCACGGGCAGAATCATTTAGCGAAGGATTGCATGTCACGAAAGCTGAATGAGAAGAAAAAGGGAGAAGATGATGAAGTCTACTTCAAACGTAAGCTGGAGGAAATCAAGAAGAAGAGAACTAATGATAAATCTATGCCGGCTTTTATTGTGCAGGAAGACGTCACAGGGAACGAGTTCGGTGGAGTTGAAGTTTGGTTTACTGACTCGGAAGATGAAGAAGTTCGCAAGCCCACACATGGCAGGGAATTTGTTGCGAAGGAAGAAGGCTCTGAAGCTACTGGCAGATGTTTGATGGTAACAACTGGTGTGTCACAAATGAGAGGCTACACAATAGATGACGGGTGTGAAGAAGCGAAGGAAAGGGAAAACAAATGTTTTACCGCAAAACCAGTCGGAGAGCAGATCAATGAGTGTGATCAGTTGATCAAGAAGGTAAATTTCATTCTTAAATCTCTTAAAATACTGATATCTAACTATGAAAAAGAATTAAATGATTTAAAATTCACTTTCTCTAGCTTAGGTGGTAGCCTAAAACAAACTCGCCTCACGAATTCTAACGTAACTGATCAAATAAGCAGGATATCTTCCAAGAGTGAGGAGTGAAGGATATGGATAGAGAAGAAGGAATTAGAGTTGGTTTGGGCAAGACACAAGTTTATTGCTCAACGTCTTTATTCCAATATTACTCAGTTGCATTTAGATTGTGATATTGGCAACAAAATTCATAAAATGATTTTGCCTTTCCTTGAATTAACGGAAGACGAAATAGATGTTGATTGCTATAATTGTGAATCAAGTGTCTCATCAGAAGAAACTTCTGAAGCCTACATAATTGGAGTGGACAAAATTGATTCATTTATTAAGTCTAAGGACCACAAGGACATGCTCAGAAACTTACTGAATGAAAATGATAAATTGAAAATAAAGACTGAAACTGTACAGAAATTTGATTCATCGAGTTCTAAGTTGAGTTTAGATAATAAGACTAATGCTGAAAATACATCTAAATTTGATGAGGACAGTGAAATGAATGAAATATTTGTAGAGGATGAAGTTGGCTGTTTTGAATTTATTAAAACCGAACCTGAACCAACAAAAGTCCTTATATCCAAAAACTCTGTTGAGTTCACTCGATTGTCTAAAGAAAAGGTCAAAGTCTTGAAAGAGAAGGTTGTCATATACAAAAAGGTACAAACCGTGCCAAATCAAGTGTACACTACCACTGGAGTTACTAAGGATCATACGGTTGAGCTAACGACCTTTGTAGAAGAAGATAATGTTGACGGCTGTGATGATCATTTTTGGTCAGCCCCAATCGACAATGCTGATGAAACGAAAGGCTTGTCGGAATGAACCTCATGGAGATTCAAAAGCAGATACGTAGTTGAACCACTAAATAAACCTTCAAGGTTCGATAAAGCTAGCCCAAGTGGCACCAAGGACGTTCAAGGTGAGCTTTCAAAAGGTATAAGAGAACCTCAGTCAGTGAGAACCGAACCTCACGCCAGGAAGATGAAACCGAATGTGAATATTCAGAAATCTTCCAAGAAACTTGCAGAGTAGAAACGTCAACGAAACATGATATATTAGAAAATTTTCAACGAGAGGAAGCAGTTTTGGAAATCCCAGAACTCCAAATATGTTCGTAAAGAAAA
This sequence comes from Lactuca sativa, assembly GCF_002870075.4. NCBI lineage: Eukaryota > Viridiplantae > Streptophyta > Magnoliopsida > Asterales > Asteraceae > Lactuca > Lactuca sativa. The sequence continues at coordinate 176,254,567 of NC_056631.2, forward strand.
AGGTACCAACGAAAAGACGAAATTACAGTCACAGGCAAAACCCAAACAGTGCTCACACTGTCATTCCTGTGCTTCACAGAAAAAAAAAATGGTAGTTTCGGTCGTAGGTCACCAGTTCCAGAAAGGTTCTCTAAGAAACTCAATCATCCTCATTCTCAACCAAAGAAAACTCCTAACAAGGATGTTAAAGGGAAGGGAAAGCTCGTCTCAGATTCTGAAGTTAGAACAAACAAGACGACCACTAACCCTAGGAAAGATAAGAGAGAATTTGTTAAGAAGCAACATACAGAAAAACAAACTAATTCAAATAAAACGAATAACAAAATCGAGGTTTTCACCATTAAAAGGAAAGAAGAAATAATAAAACGAATGTATATGCTTGATCTTTCTATTGTTTTTCCATGTTCTGTAAAAGGCTCACCAGGACCCAAGCAACTTTGGGTTCCTAAAATTGCTTAATTTTTGCGGGTTATATATGACGAGCAGTTTGACAGTGAATGGTACATTGATAATGGCTGCTCGCGTTACATGACGGGAAGAGAGGAAGAGCTGAGAGAGTTTTGTGCTCTCAAAGATGGTGGATGTGTAAAGTATGGTAATAATTCTTTTGGAACAATAAAAGGCTACGAGATGATTACAAATGGATATTTTTCAATTCAGAAGGTGGCTTATGTGGAAGGATTACAGCACAATCTAATTAGTGTTTCATAATTAGTTATAGGAACTAGCCTGAAAGTATCCTTTGATGATGAAGGATCAGAAATTATATAGAAAAAGACGAAAGCAGTTCTATTGAAGTCACAACGAAAAAGGGAGATGTATCCCTTAAACTTAAATCCCATAAGAGGGAAGTTTGTTATTTTTCTGCTAATGAAGGCTCAATTTGACGAAAGCTGGCTTTGGCACCGAATACTTTTGCACCTTAACTTTAAAGATATGAACACGCTTGTTCTTGGTGATCATGTGCGAGGGCTTTCTTTCTTAAAGTTTGATAAGGATCACCTGTGTACAGCATGCGAAATGGAGAAACAAAGCGTAAAAAGTCATCCAACTCTTGTAAACACTAAGATCATTGAGCCTCTTGAGCTTCTACATATTGATCATTATGGACCATCTGCAATCGAAAGTGTCAGTGGTAGTAAGTTTATACTTGCTATTGATGATGATTTTTCCCATTTCACTTGGGTATATTTTCTTAAACAGAAATCAGAGGCCACTCCAAAGCTGAAGAACTTTATAAAGCAAGTGGAAGCTCAGTTGCGAAAGCTGGTTCGTAACATCAGAAGCAACAATGGGCTGGAATTTTGAAAACAAAGAGTTTAAAGAATTCTTAGTTGAAAAGGGAGTACATCACAACTTTTCTGCTCCCTACACTCCACAGCAGAATGGCATAGTTGAAACATGCTCCTCTTTGATGAGCACGAGAAGGCTATCAACTTTGAAGCAAAAGCAGGACACAATAATGTCGATGAAATAAAGAAGATAATCGATAATTCTACAAAAGAAATGGAAAGCGAACCTTCAAGCTCAAGCGAACCTCCAAAAGAAAGTACTCCATTGCAGGGGGAGGGTTCGTCTACAGCAACTAAATTCGAGTCACCTTTCCAGGGGGAGAACCCATCACCAACCATGACCCATGAAAGTCCACTCGAGGGGGAGAATTCTTAACCTAATGTCGAAACCGTATCATCATTCGAGGGGGAGAATCAAAATAAAAATGATGATTCAGATGCTCAATCAGAATTCGAAGAGGAAGTCAATGCCGAACTGGATCTTGCTTATGATCCATCCTACCCTCCACTCACAAAATGGACAAGAGATCATCTGAAAACTCAAGAATCAAAATACAAATGATGATTCGGATGCTCAATTAGAATTCGAAGAGGAAGTCAATGCCAAACTGGATCCTACTTATGATCCATCCTACCCTCCACTCACAAAATGGACAAGAGATCGTCGGAAAACTCAAGTTATTGGTGAATCATCTGAGGGAGTTCTTACATGCTCTCAACTGAAAGCGAAGCAAACTGCTTTATTCTCTTAAGTGGAATATTGCATGTCTAATTTGTTTGTCTCCAAGATAGAACCGAAAACAGTTAATAATGCGCTTGATCACCTTGATTGGGTTGAGGCTATGCAAGACGAACTTAATGAGTTTGAACGAAACAAGGTTTGGAGATTGATTCCCACACCACCTGATGCTTCTCTGGTAGGTCTAAAATGGGTGTTTCACAAAAAGATGGATAAAGAAGGTAACGTCATAAGGAACACAGTGAGACTTGTGGAGAAAGGATATTGTCAAGAAGAAGGGATCGACTATGAAGAGACTTTTGCTCTAGTAGCAAGGTTAGAATCAGTTCGAATCTTCTTGGCATACGCAGCACACAAAAACTTCGAAGTATTTCTGATGGATGTCAGGTGTGCTTTCCTGAATGGAGAACTAGAAGAAACCATATACGTTGAGCAACCACCAGTTTTCATGAATGAAAAGTATCCCAACCACTGTTATAGTTTGGACAAAGCCGTATATGTTCTGAAGAAAGCTCCTAGATCCTGGTATGAAACTGTAACTCGTTTTCTTAAAATGTCCGAGTTCAGACAAGGTTCGGTTGACCCAACCTTCTTTCGCAAGAAAGAGGGTGACCATTTAATGATTGTCCAAATTTATGTCGATGGCATCATCTTTGGTTCGATAACTTCTAACCTAACAGTTGAATACCAGAAGTTGATGGAGACTAAATTTGAGATGATTTCAATGGGTCCAATTAATTTTTTCCATGGACTGAACATAAGACAGGGACCAGAAGGCATTTTTATCAATTAGGAGGCTTACAAAAATACTTTACTGGCGAGTTCGGCATGATGGGAGACTTAAGAGTGAAGGTTCCAATGCCATTTGGGACGAAGCTAACACCATCACTGGAAAAATCGGCTGCTGATACGACTCTCTATCGCCAAATGATAGGGCCTCTAATGTATCTTATATCCAGTAGACTGAATATTACGTTTTCTGTTTGTTATTGTGCCAGGTTTCAAGCTAATCCATGCGAACCTCACATGGTGGCAGTCAAGAATATATTCCGATACCTGAAGCGAACCTCATCTCATGGCATATGGTATCTTGTGAAATCAGGATTCTTCGTTCAAGCATTCTTTGATGCTGATCATAGAGGATGTGGTCTAGATAGGAAAAGCACCACAAGCGGCTGTCAATTTCTGGATGGCAAACTCGTCAGCTGGCAGTGCAAGAAACAAACATATGTATCCTTGTCCACAACCAAAGCTGAATATATAGACGCTGCATCTTGTGCTTCACGGGTCTTTTGGATTCAAATTCAGTTAAGAGACTATGGCCTAAACATGAAGCGAATCCTACTTTACTGTGACTCTGAAAGCGCAATCCGAATTTGTCACAACCCAGTGTAACACTCCAAGACAAAACATATAGCACTGAGGTATCACTTTATCAAGGATCATGTGGAAGATGGTAATGTTGAAATTCATTTTGTTCGTTCCACAGATCAATTGGCTGACATATTCACGAAAGCCTTGCTTGAAGCAACCTTCAACAGAATACTCCAAGGTTTGGGAATGATGGAAGTCGAATCTGTGCCGAAACCACCTTCACCTCCTTAAGTATATCTTTCGCTTTTGCCTCTTAAAATTTTGACAAGCTAAATAGAGCGAACGCTCGGTCTATTTCGGTTCCAAATTTTTTGGGCACCGAATTGTACCGAACGCTCAGTATATTTCGCTTCATCCATCAAAGGCGAATGTTCGATTGAAACTTGATGTATACTTTTTGTACATTTTTTTTGAATTTTTGAAAATACTAAAATATTTTCTTTTATTTATTTCAACTAGATTCTAACACATTTGCTGCTTGTCTCAACAATGGATCATGAGGAAGGTATATACTCTTATTTTGTATACTACCTAAGTGTCCCTAGGAGCATGTTGCTGCATGTTGTCTAAAGCCTCAACGACTATATAGTGAAGCCTTACTAACTCGATATTTACAAATTGTTTCTTCCCAATCAGGCTACTAAATTCACTTAAGTCATGAGCTACCTTACTCTTCTCACATTGAGTTAAGAATTATCTGCTTGGTCACTTTTGTATAGTAGAGGTACTTTCGGTTCTTTAACCATCTCACAATTACTCATTATTTTCAATTCCATGCAAGTAACCCTTGAGACTCTTAGAATATACCACTGAGGTTTATGGTTACACAACATCTGTGTTAATGATCTTAGTTTCATTTCACCATGATCTAAGTGAAACCCACAATTCAACACCTTACATGAATTGACGGTGAACAATTGAATGTTCTATTTTTTCACCCATGTATTAACGAACCCACTCATGTGGTATGTACAAAGAAATCTCTATTATTTATTAAGATCTTTATGAAATTGTCTAAACCTAAGGCATTTCTTCCCAAAAGATCCAATTTTACTTTGTTTTTGAGATTTCTACTATTTCACCAAGTCATTGAAAAAGATCCCTACCTACTTGATGTTATAGGCTACATCGGCCACACAAGTACTTCACCTAACTTGCATTCTTATATTAAGATACGACGTTCGGTTGAAGCTATAGCCACCCTTATAGCCTAATTTTCAAATGATACCTTTCAATGCTTCTTAATAAGCATTTGATAGTACTTCTACGGGAAACCACACATACACTTCTAAGTCTCTCTTGAATTTGATGGAATAGATTCGTGCCTGGGATCATCCATTTTATGTCTCTAATGACATCACTAAAATCCAAATAAATAATTTGCTTTATCTCTTTTTCATTGGCACACTCTTGCACGAAGATCTCTATGATTTTCCCAAAGTCTTGTTCATGGCACTAATGGTAATTTTCAGTCCTGCAGTTTCGCTTCTAATTCACTCTTGGTCTTATATGTTATAAAGTGAAAGGAGCTTGATCTATTTATTTGGGCTATGAAGTCAGAGAAGGATTCGTTTCGTTGAAAGGATGTTGAAATATTATATTTTAATAATATGAAGAGATGGTGAATGGATAAGTTTCAAATAAAGGCGCATGAAATACGAAACGTCATCTATCTTCGCGCCGACTGACACGCTTTTTGGGGGTAACAGTTGTTAAATCACGTCTAATAAGACGTCGTTTCCGAAAATCTCGCCAACATGATCATTACAGATTTTCTCTCTCATGGTAATCGTATAAAAGGATTTCTTGTTATTCTTTTCTCCTTTATCACTTACAAAAATCTATTGAGGATTCTAAAGGAAAATACTCTCTCTACTGTTCATCTTCCTCACCAATATTCAACAATGGCAGACTCATCGTCAGTTCAAGAACACACCGCTCAATCTACTCTCCTCATGATCAAGCCTAACCAGAACCTGATCATCGACTTGACTCCATTCAAGTAGGATGGTTTTATGCTACAGATCATTGAGTGCCTCAAGTACTCGCCACTAGTACATGCTCTTTCCAAAGTTGAATGTGTGCCAATGTCTCTTCTATCTCAATTTTACTCTTCTGCGAAGTACATCAAGGCTAAAGAGCGAATTATGTTCGAGATTTTAGATAAGAAAACTTATATCTCCAAAATTAGGTTTTGCTCTCTTTTAGGGCTAACTTATGTGGACTCAATGGTGAATCCTGATTCGATTACGACTACACAAATCTTCGAGATGTTCTACAACAAGGGGTACACTGATCTTCTCTCCACCATTACAAAGGTCAAGAAATCTTGCCTGCCTCCTCAATGGAATGGATTTTTTACCCTTCTCTTTAAGGGTTTTTCTGAACGAGTGGCTGGATCCATTGGTGCAAGCAAAGCTTTTATAACCATTATCTATGGTCTATACCATGGCATCAATCTTGATTATGGGTCTATTCTTTGGAATCAATTAGTTCAAAGTTTGAATTGATCCTCTCGTCACACTAAGATTTCATGTAGGAGATTGTGGACAATCGTTACCCAAAGGGCTATGGAGAAATTTCAAGTCCCAGTCATGGCGGATTCTTTACTGTCTGCAATTGCTACTTTCATACCACAAATATCATCATGGCTAACTCTTCCAAGTTTCCATTCATCGGTTCCATCCCTAAAACGATGTATAGGTTTGTTTCCACAGCTAGTATCCTCGTTACAGAATACAAGAAATTACCTTTTAGGTCCAAGGGAAATCACTCCCCATATGCAACGTTCCCTCACTGAGGCTGACAAGACAAATAAAGGAGGTAAGAAAGGGGACAAAAGGAAGGAAGTTCAAGAGGGACCATCCTCTAAACATATCACGCCTAAGAAGCGAAAGGGTCAAATTGCTGAACCTTCGGCTCCTAAGAAGCACAAGCTACAGAAGATGACTCTCAAGCCGAAAGTCTCTTCCTCAAGCGATTGGGATTATGTGCCTTCGGATCATCCATTAGAAGAGTCAAGCACAAGAAAAGGTGATTCTCAAGCGAAACTTTCTAAGGGTTCGCCTCGAGGTGATTCGCCTCCACCTTCACCAGATTATGAGGTACATGTTACTGAAACCATTCCATCTCCACCACACTCTTCTATTCCTATTTCGATAGCTCCTTGTCCTCCTCTAGTATCAACTCAACCACCCACTTCTACACCATTACCACCACCCCTATTCACTGAAACAACCACCACCACCAGTACCACAACAACCGAACCACCTGTGGATGTCAACGCATCTGATGCGGGGGCAAAAACTTCTGGTTTTCAAATCCATGTTACTTCTAAACCACTTTCTCCATGTCACTCCGACGATTCTGACACCATTCTTGGTGGCAATAATGTGGAGTTCGGTACATTCCACTATATCCCTTTTATCGTTCAAAGCGATAGTGATGATGATTCCCCAGTCATGAAAAGGCATCTTAAATATCTGAATGACAAGCTCGATTCCTTGCTTGCCTCTACCTCTACCTGTTCTACCACTGAATACTCTGAAGTAGCGGTCAAGGACCTGTTCTATAAACTGGTTAAAGAGCATCAGGAATCCATTAATAAAGCCAACAAAGTTGTGCAAGCTTCTACCACTTCATGTAAGCAGGAGACCGAGAATGACGAAAAACTAATCTCCGATGCTCGTTTATTTTTGGACTCTCTCTAGGAGGATGCTGAAAAGAATGCCAATATGGTGAACGTTGCTATTGAGAAACTCACCACTTTGCTCCAAGCTGAGAAGGAGAATTTTGAGAAAATTCATACAGGAATTCAAGCTGAAAATACAGAGCTCCAATCTTCAATCAATTCACGTCTTCAAAAACTCCAGGCTGATTTAGCCGTTGAAAGCAAAGTCATGGACGAACTAGATCTTCGAACTACTCAGCTTAAAACTAAAACTCTAAAGCTCAATCAAGCGAACAAGCTTATTGATGAGCTCCAGTCTGAAAAGAAAATCATGAAACATGTATAGGTGATGTTAATGCGCTTCTCATAAATCTGCTTGATGATCATGACTCCGTTCTTACAATCAATGTTCGTCAACACTTAGCAGAGAAACTTCGTTCAGCGCTTGAGATCTTGCATCGCCTTGAGGATGTTTCCAAGGCGGGGGTCCTCCGAAACAAGGGGGAGAAGTTACTCAAGATCCTCCGACTCACCTACTCAACCTCTAACAACCGAAACAACTCATATTTCTCCAAAACCGGAAGTTACCAATGAACCGAAGGATAATGTAGCTTCAAGATCCAAAGGAAAGAAAATTATTGGTGATAGTAAACAAGAAGAAGAGACAGAAGAAGAGTTGTTAAAGCGAAAGCACCATAACCGAACTCTTGATGAAAATCTCAAAGTTACACGGGAAGCCGAAGAGAGGGAATGAAAAGAGAAATAAGCCCATAACACTTTGGAAAAGAGAAAAACTCTCTTTCCACTGTGGACATTAGAAAATTTTCTGAAAGAAGCAATTGAATCTCCAAGTACTCATTGGCTTGAACCATTCATTTCTTTTGACTTGGAAATTACTAAAGACTCACAATTCGATATGTCGATCTCCCGAAGGGCATTTATTTTTCATTGCTTTGAGCCAACAACATCAATTCCCTTTCCTGACGCGAAAACTGATAGAACTTTAATTGAGTACTATCTTTCTTCTTCTCAACCTCAGTACTTGACCTAAAGTGCAAAGAAGATTACATCGGTCAAGGTATTAAAGCCAGTTGTTGTGGGAAGATTTATCAACGTGAAGTTTCGGGTGACTCGAGGTTCTGAAAACTCGGTTCATGAGATCTCACTTGCTAATCTACCAAATCTTAACCCCCATGATTGGATCCTGCTCACAAACTCCTTGCTAACCGAAGAAGAGAAGTATGATCCCATTCTTGCTCACATAAAGAGAATGTCGGTATCTTACATACACGAAGTAGTGAAGATGGATCAGGAGATCGCTTCTGCTTTGAGGAAAAAGCCAACTGTCAAACCTATTGGTAAAGCGAGCGATGTGAACAAAATGCAAATGGGCAAAATAGACACAAAATATCACACGGTGATGTCTACTCGTGGAGAAAATCAAAAGTGCATGTTCGCCTTACCCGAAAAACACTTGTTCTCCACTACTTGTTTGGAGCATATCTTGAGTATCATAAATAGGTGCAAAAAAAATGATGATGCTGCTAAAAATAATTTCAATGATATTCTTCGTTGGTATATTCTTTTTCGTCATACTCTACTGGCTATCATACCGAAGCTATTCAAGACAGTGAAGAAAACAAAACAAGCACATCAGTAGATTTCTCTCGCCTCAATTGACGCAAAGGGGGAGATTGTTGGGTACAGAAGATTGCGTCATTGGGCTTTTTATTTTAGTCCTTTTTGTATACGGCTTGGGCTTGTCAAGCCGTCTTTTAATAGGGTTATAGTTTAAATAGAGTGCATGCATGCATCGTAATAAAGGTCGTCGTCTATATCATAATTGTAACCCTACCACACCTCTATAGTAGCAATTCTTCATAGATTTCTTCCGAGGTTGTGGCTTATTCATCATTCGACATCTGTTTGATTCATCTTGTGTTCTTATTTACTTTGTTCTCTTGTGTTACTTGTTATGAATCTTATCGATCTGAAAGAGTTATAATCTCATTAGTTTTGATCATAGTCAATGTCATGAGTATGATATGGACCATAGTAATGACATGCATATGAGAAAATTCTTTTATAACAAGCCTTGCTCAATGTGTATGAAATCCATGTATGTATTGTTTCTAAAAGAATCTCTTACTCCTTCTAGCATTGCTATAGAGAGGAAGATTAATAAATCCCATACTTGATTATTAGACATGGATAACATCTCAATGTTCATGAATCTAAGTCATTTATCAAATTCAAGATTTGATATAGCATCTTGGTAGGTGATGGATTTTCCGGAAACCATCGAGAAGAGCTCGTCAATGAGAGATTCCATCTGAATTTAAAGATGATTTCTACCATTAATGCAAACAATTTGTGCTTGTGAATAGCTATTATTCAATTTCAACAATTCTTTGTTGAAACTAGTGCCAAAAACTGCTACATCAGGCTATGCTTCTTGAGTTGCATCAAGTTCCATGTGCCTCCTATTTGATTTGTCATTAGAATCTTGCTTTATGCTAACTCAGTATTCTGATGCATAAGTGAACTTATTCTTGGTGGGTTTGTATATAATAATCTAAATCCCCTTTTATAATATTTTGTAGACATGTAATTTGTTGGTGTTTGTATTCAAGACACAATTAATAGTGATTAAGCTATAATCCCAAGATCATAAAGGAAGATAATTGCTACCGATTAGAAAGTAAACTTTATCCGGTAAGGTCTAATTCATCCTTTATTATCATTAAGGTTTTAAATGGTATTATTGGCTGGTATTTCAACTTTACGTCTGAAAACTTCAAAAGCGGCTTCATAATTAGGCTTTACCATGTAAAATATAATTGTAACTACTATAGTTATTAATAAAGTTGATTTGATATCTTGTTCTAAATCTTATACATTCATAAGAAAGGAAGTCATACATCACAGTGTATAGTTTCTTAATAATTATTTCCTCTAAAGGTTAGTGAAAATATCATTAGGAATGTTTTACATATAAATATGTTTCACATATGTCAAATAAACAAAATTATTTGCCTTCAAAGATCCATTTCTTAAAGTTTCATTATGTGTATTTCATTTAAATAATAAAGATAACAATGTCTTAGATAACTTTGATGAAAAACAAATCTAAGTGAAAAGTACTTTGCATATAGAACTTGTTATTTATAAAATATTGATATTTAATTTATAATTCTATTAAGAGATCTAGTCTGATAAAAAGAAGTTAATGATTTCGAAATATGAATATTATTGTTATGAAAAATGATCAACTAAAAAATCAAACATTTAAATAAAGTAATTGAGACATATATGTAGACATCCTAAGTTTAAAACATATATTGTTTCATAGTACAGGTAACTTATGTTCTAAGCATAAATAATAAACTAAACTCTGGGAGTGTAATTCCAACTTGCTTGTGCTCACCTGGTTATTCTTCTTTAAATATCTGCAAACATGTTACAAATATTAGATTAACATTTAACTACCAAGCACTTGAGTTTTATATGAAATGTATGAGTTCTATCTAGTAGATACCTGAAGTATTAGTCTCTTGTAGACTTTCCTTTCAGATAAGAGGAGCAGTTCCTCTTCCAATGTCCAATTTCTCCACAAAAGAAACAAGATCAATCTATTAGGGCATTCTTTGATTTCATGGGCTTAAAGATGCTCAATTCATAAAACATGGGCCTCATAGATCACACAAGATGATTCTTTTGAACCCTGTACTATTCCATTTTTTAACTAGTTTAAAACAAATATCACTCTATTTATTGGAATATTGCTTAACCTATTATATAAGCAGATATATATCTAAATTATCCAAGACTTCCTAGCAGTCAGGAATAACTATTACTATTATGATGTTAGAAGCATCTTAAGCATCACAATGATGCCTTTACTAGGTACGATGCTAAGGTCTATTGTTCAAAAGAAATTGTTTAGGCCTAGGACCTTTAAGTGTATACAATTTCACATCTCTCACGATATTGTCTCTTAAGACATGAACCCTTTCATTGAAGTTGAATCTATTAAATGTTATTGTTTTATCGAGTCATTTAATGAAAATCACTATTAATGGTAATGAGAGTGGATTAGTTATATCAACAAAACTTAACAAAATTCATTATTATTTTCAATATTTAATATTTAATAATTAATACCCTTTTAGTTTCCAAAAACATTAATCTAGGATCAAAGTTGCAAAACAAATAAATGGTTAGGCATCCTTTATCCCATCTATTTGAATTCAACCAGGTAGATATCGATTATCAATTATATCTTACTATATAATTTCTAGATTTATGGGATTGCTAATAACACATTTAATTATATATGTTTGATCCAATCTATGCCTCATAACTCTCTTGCTTAGGTATCCTTTATCACAAAAGAGTTTCAATCAAATTAACCAATTTGAAAAACTTGTGTAATCGGCCAATAAATTGGTTATAGAAAACGTGAAAATACCCTAACCATCAGAAAGATAACACTAAGCGGCCAGTTATCCTTTATCCCACTAGTGCACACAACATATGTGTGAGTGTTCTTCAAAAAAGATTGCATAGATTTGAGGTTTGTAAGTGGTCGTTGATGTTTTTATAATTTTTAAAAATATAATATATCATGATTATTGCATTCATCCAATAAACCATGGTATACGTTAAAAAAAATTCTTATTTTATGTAAAAATCACATTTTAACAATATTCCTTTATAAAACCCGATTTTTTTAAAATTGAAGCGATCAAATTTTAATAGCTATTATTAAGTCCAACGTTTGAGCGCTTTAGAATATTTGTAAACATTTTAATAAAACTTCATTTTTAAAAAAATTAGGTTTGGATTTTAGTAAGTTTACAAATCTCTATTTTAAACTTATATAATTTTAATCTCGAAATTTTTTCTGGCCAATAGTTTTAACGATAAAGCTTGTTTTATTTTAAAACTATTTTTACAATCTTATGCTAAAAGGTAAATGTCAATAAACCAAACTCTTTTTTGATGTTTATTTATGCTCAAATATTATTTTGCTTTTGAAAAACTAATTTATCAACTATAACATAATAATAACAACATAAAATTAAACAACACAAACATGTTAAAAACATATGTACATAAACCAACCAACTATTGACATTATGTGAGCCATAACAAATTGTTAAGTTCATTCCTAAAGGGACATTTAAAGGGACCAAAAATCTTCTAGTATTGTTGTTATAGAATCTCTCACTTGAGAAAACACTCATTGCTTGCAAATAGTTGAAAAGGCTTCTTGAAAGTAATAATTCAGCAACATGCAATACTTTCAGGAAGTGTTGCAGAAAAGGTCTCAAAAGCTCCAACAACCTTTAAGGGAACTGCCAATAATGACAACTTTAGTGACAGTTTCAGGAATTGTCATAATTTTCCCTTCACACTTATAAGTTGCGAAAATTCACTTTTCGTCTTTTAAAAAAATGGCTCCATCTTTATTTGTTGTTACATTTTTGTACAAGTAAACTATTTCTAACAACTAATCTATTACTTACAAAAAGAAAGAAAGAAAACTAATCTATTTAATTATTACATACCATATGAATAAGTAAATATTACAACCACTTTTGCAACAAATCAACACAAACAACACAAAGGTCTTTGGCTAGTTTATGCACATCATACACATTTATATATTCAAAATTAGATAAAACAAGTCTTTGTTTTTCTAAGACAACTTTTATGACTAAAAAGATGCATGTAAGCTTTAGTCATAAAAATAACAATTATAAACATTTTAAAGGTTTTCATAGAAAATATGTATGGACTTTCTGGCAAAGAGAAAACCATCCATGTTTTCCAAAAACAAAGACTTCATCAACTTAACATAAAATCTAGAACAAATTACTGAAATCGTCCCTATAGTTTGGGTAAAATTATGCGTTAGGTCCTAAGGTTTTTTTTGCACTCGGATCATCCCTAACATATCATATTCTTGCGTTTTTCATCCCTAACATATCATATTGTAGCGTTTTTTGTCTCTTGTACAGATAAAAAGACTATTTTTCCCTTTGTATTTTCTTTTTCAGTTTTTTATTAATTAAATAAAATAAATAAACTATAAGTAATATATATATATAAATATAAATATATATATATATATATATATATATATATATATATATATATATATAAGTGGGTCCACCTACTCCACACCCCCTTCTCCTTTGCCATCCACCGCACACCTCCACCGTCCACCTCCGACAACCTTTATTCAACCATTCTGGCAACACCTCCGTTCAATCATGGTTCATCTCCGGAAACCACCACAGTTTACACCAAATCAAAATAAATTAATCCAAAATCAAATACCACCATCAATTACCAAACCCTTCACTCATTAAAAAAATCAAAATCAAAATCAAAATAAATCAGGAATTAATGTATACATTAAACCAAACCACGAATCAAAACTAAATTCAATAAAAGAATATCGATGCTCAATTGTATACACATCTGGAACGTCGTCGGAAGGGGAGACAGTGAAAGCTCGAGCAGGCATGAGAAGACGAAGCTGGTCGGGAGTGAACAAGTGATGAATAAGCAGATTTGGCCAACAAGGGAGGAAGACGGAGTAGAGAGAAATCGACGTCACATATCGGTACTTGATATATCTATTTCAAAAAATCGATTTCGTATAAACTCAACCTCCTATCACATATTTGTACTTGAGAAAAGAAGGATGAAAGTGGTGAAGAAGAAGAATTCGATCTCCGATGACGAGCTTTCTGGTGCGTATTAGATATGTTAGGTTACTTCAAGTTTGTGAAGTTTGATCTTCGTGAGATGAAACCAAATTGCATCTGGGGTTAGGGACGACGAGGTGGAGCATCAGCGGAGGATCTGGAGGCTCAATAGGAGTAGAAGCGGAGGGAAGTGGTGGCTTAAAAGACACAATGAGGTAGTTGGTCGCTGGTGGTAATGGAAGACTCCGACGTTAAAGCGATGGCAATTGTAGGGTTTTCATTTCTCAGCAGAGGTGAAGGGATAGGCTAGGGGTGGGGGATATACATATTACTATATTCCTTTATATATAATTTTATTTAATAAAAAGTAAATAAAAAACAAAATAATCAAAAAAAATAAGCAACAAGGGCAATTTAGGCTTTTGGGTATAACTGGAACCAAAGTAGCAATAAACACAAAACATAGGGATGGTCCGAGTGCAAAAAAAAAAGTTAGGGACCTAAAGCGCAATTTTACCCAAACCATGGGGACGATTTCAATAATGTGTTATAAAATTTAACCAAGCTTGCAAAAATGACTTTGATACCAGTTGTTGGTTTTTATTCAAAAATTATTTCAAAAAAATAAACATAGAAAGAGAAGACTTTGATTTTAAACAAAATAAAAGTAGTTTTATTTCTACCAAAAGATCATTTTGCAAGACTTAGAAAGATAAATACAACCATAGAAAGTAAAGTGTTACAACCTTTGAAGGCTTTGATTCTAATGAGAGTTTGGAAGTTAATGAAGTGTGGCATGAAACTTCAAGGTAGAAATTCTCTAGAGATATCTACCAACAATAAATATACTTGATAAGATGCTAGTATTCTTCTTGTTATAAAAGAATCTCTTAATCTCTTAAGACAAAGAAACTAGTTTACCTTAAAAGAGAGTATTCAAGTATCATCTTCATATTTATGTTCTTAACACTTTAAGAGACAAAAACTACTAAGAATATGGAGATAGGAAGCCACAAATTTCGTGTTTTTTTTCTTGTAAAAAAAAGGAGAAAACTAGTTCTTTAAAGTCCTTACTTTAAGCATTCATCTCATGGGTCTTAGCACATTAAGACCCATGCTATATCAAATCAATTAACTATGCTTTCTAAGAGTATGGTGTGTTGAATAAATTAATCAAAAGCAAGTCTTCTTTCTTCTTTATTGTTTCCTTAAATATTTTATAAAAACAAGAAGCTAGTTTTTCTATAAAAACTCTTCTAATTTTTATAACTTACAAAACATATAAATCCATATAAGACAAAAATTCCATTTTGTCTAAAAAATGTTGTCACACCCCAAAACCAAGAACGGCGGAAACTACTATAGTCTAATGACTTGAATAAAGAAGGTTTCAGATAGACTCCAATGAAAGTATGATGAGAGTACTTGAATGAAGAATGACACAGAAGTTAGCCGGCTGTCAATATCTTTGATATTCACAACGTAAAGATTCGGGAAAATGACCTTGTAAAGGTCTTACATCATATCCAGAGAAGATAGTTCTTGACAACATAAAGACCTAACCAAAAGTACTTACAGTACAAGATACTTTCATAGAAAATGCCTCATCGGGAAAAGACAGAAAAACGATTCCTTCTAATATGGACAATAAAGTAAAGCATCTACTACTGGCGACGGTCATCCCTCTGGTGAACTCTCAGTTCAGCCAGTTGACGTTCCACGTCAAGTAAGTGTCTTTCGTACACCCTCTGGCGTACTCAGAGCTCTATGACTTCGGCTCGTGATTCATCCAGTACTTGTATCAGGGTTTCATGGTTTCTCTCAGATCTCTCGCGAGCATCTTCTAGACGAATGGTGCGGAGGGTATGCATTCTCGCATCGGCGACAACTTCAGTAATCTGATGTAGGGCTGTCCTACCCTGAATCTCATTTCGGGCCTCTCTGCGGACCAAGATTGGCAAGATTCTGTCTGCTGAGCCCTATTACTCAGGTCATAGAAGCTTCGGTCACCATTAAATGGCATGGGCTGATCTTGTCCTTGGCTCCATGTTTCCAAGCATTCCACCCACTCAAGCGTCGGGCCATGAAAAGTCGAACGAGGGTTAGGAATTGAAACGAGAGCTGCCTGTGGTAGGTTCTCAACCTCGAGTTCAGAGTTAGTATCGTCCAAAAGGTCTTCATCATGGTGATCATTCAAAGGGATAGGATGATCGTTCTCTGGTTCTTCTCCAAACCAACCAGCAATGACCTCATTCGGAAGGTACTGGTTGCCATGGGGATGGAGTCCAGCCATGTTATCTACGCGAGAATTGGGGTAAGAAAATAATTATTAGACGAACTATCTAGATAATTATTTAGAAAATCTTCATTAGTTACATCGCTATTTGTGAAGTGCATACCAGTTATAGGTAATCGAAACAGGATAGGCCTTCGAATAAGTGATCTTAACTCCAAATTCACACAGAATAGGGGTAAAGTAAAATTTTCACAGATTCTAAGTCTATAACATCCTAATTACATATAGCCTTAGTGTATCCACTTAGCAACTATCAACTTAGTAATGAAGATCCCATTTTAGTTCTCAAGTATATAGTATTTATAGTAATACCAAATACTCCTATAGTATTTTAAGTTTAATGTTATGTTCTACTGTTCTCATTGTGGTAGGGTTGGTAAGATTTTTGACTTGTTGCAACCACACAATTAAACTTAGGCACATGCTAGTCAACCCTCGGATAATATAGGTGATCAGGCTATATCTTCCCAGTTTTGACCATACATCTCTAAGCCCACCTGTGTTGCCCAACAATCGTAATTCTTCTGTACTGTCCTAGTGACACTGATTTTAGTATGAATGCAGCACGTATACTTAATTAAATATTTTATTATTTAAAGTATAAACTCTTGGTCAGAGTATTTTAATCCCAATGTATTTATAGTTAGTATATCTTTTATGGGTTGATATACCTAATTCACTATAAACAATGCTCTGATACCACTCCGTCACACCCCAAAACCAAGAACGGCGGAAACGTTCTTGGGCGGAGGACGTCATGTACAGTATCACAACAATGAAAAGTAGTAAACAAGCAACAACATCATCCATTACATTAATAATATAATTATTATACAAGTGTGTTCTGTCAAATTTTGATAAACACTAAAGCATAAATCAAAATGAAAGATGAGTCTTAAACGAGCTCCATCTTCTCTAAACCTTGCATCGGTACCTGTCTATGTTTGACCTGAGGATACAAGTTATTTTGAAAGAGAGTATCAGCTTTAAAGCTGGTGAGATCATAAGTATTTTAGTGTCTTAATTTGTATGTATATGAACTGTAAGTATTAAGAATGTATATGAACTGTAAGTATAACAATGTTTTGTAAATCAACTATAAATGTTTGAAAAACCCTAGAAATCCCTATGATTCCTACTATTATATAAGGGTGTCTTCTACCAAGACCTAACTACTCTGAATGTAGTCTTCTACCAAGACCTAACTGCTCTGAATGTTCGTTTCTTGTAAAAGTGTGTAATTTTCCAAGTGTAACTATCATTAACAAAATATAGTTTTTACATTTAATGTTTAAGTGAAAACATCACTAAATATATGTAAAGGGAAAATTAATGTAGTACTGTAGTGTGGTGCTATAAGAACTACTGCTGTACTAACTACCTTAAACCGGATTTATATTAAGGCATCATGTGATTAATTGTACCATACTATCGACTGGTAACAACGACAAAGGTATGGTCGTAAAAAGAAATGACGTTTGGCACTTGCATACCTGCAGGTCCGGCTGTAGCTAGCAGCAAGGTGTAGGATAGTCAATCCAGTATAGATCTATACGCAAACTCACGCTCTCCTTCCAAGAGACTCTGGCTACAACTCGGGCCACGACATTGAAGGCATGCTCCGATACAGTGGATCACAATTATGTCAACGTATTTATGTATATCTAATGTACTAAATTTTTCTAGCCGTAATGTATGCTCTCTCTATCTAGCAAGTATAGTAATGTATTGTAATGCTCTAGAAAGTATTGACTCATGAATGAACTGACTCAATGTATGATATCGCATTCTAGTAATAGTTCTAGTATCTTCCTAAACTACCCATATGGTAGCTTACTAGTAATTTAACTGGTACGTATGAACATGGATGTATACCCTTGCTACCCAAGGGCATTGGTTGAACTAGAAGGACCTTTATGACTATATATGTACACATGATATATATAACTAATATTTAAACGACCTTCGGACGGGTACCCGATATCCCACCAGACCACATCCAAATCGAGGAAAAGGAAACAGGGTGGATAGCCTTCCTAAGTCATTTAAACATTTCTTATATAACTATACATATAGAGGCATGCAATTTATAATATAAAAGCATAAAATAAGTTTTGTAAAACCTTTGAACATAGTTATTATCTAAGAAAAGATCGACTTGATGTCAATCTATAAAACGGTTTGAAGGCATGGGTTTGATAAAACAGTTTAGTATAAAGAAACATTTGTTTGAAACACAATTGTAAATAAGTTTGAAATAAGACATATAAAGTAAAATGTACAGTGTGATAAGGAGTTTTAAACACATAAAGTGTTTATGAAAAACATTTGAAGGAAACTGTTTGGTAAAACGGCTAATGAGTAGCCAATCATTTGAATGTTGCTTATTGATCACATGTGAATGATACAATAACTAGCATGATTCTACTTGTATCCCCCCCCCCCCAATAAAACATTTAAAAACAGTTAAAACATTGATTAAGGGGTATGAACTCACTTGTTGCGGGTGATACGGATGAAGTGAAGAGGTAGGATGGCTAGGTGTCAAGTGAAGACTTTAGACACACACAATGGTCCTAATTACATATGAAGACATATGTATATAAACAATTAGTGATTATAACACTAATTAAACATGTATAAACATCCTAATGCGAGGAAAACACTTTTGGTCAAGTGCTAGGAGGCTAATGGGTTGCAACAAAGGAGTGCAAGACCTCTTATGGGAGTTTATGGTCAAAAGACCATATGTGTTGGAGTTTACGGCCTAGGGGAGTAAACTCCTGGCCGTAAATTCTCTATAGGGTCACTAAATGAAGCCTAACATTATTACAACTTAAGTGGTGAAGTGCTTCAAGGCTTAAACAAGTGTTTGGGCTTCCTTTTAACTCCTTTGAGGAGTTCACGGCCCATGGACCATATCCCATGGAGATTACGGCCGTAATCCCCCTTGGGAGGGTGTTTGTGGTGTTTTCAAGTCCCTAATTTATCTAAGAATGAAGCAAGGAAATTGTCCAAGGCTTTAGGAGAGTTTATAGCACCATTTGGCACTATTTCTTGGAGTTCACGGCCCTGGAACTTCTTGGGCCGTGAACACCTTTTTCTTGGTGTTCTAAAGGTGTTTGCTAGTCCTAAACGCATCTAGTTACATGTCTAAATTAGTCTCTTGGCTTAAGGAAGGCTTTTAGGGTGCTTTTGGCACTTAAAAATGGAGTTCACGGACCAAGAATTTCCTTGGCCGTGAACTCACTTTCACCCTTTGTTTCTTAATGATTTTGTGGTCTAAAACATGTACTGGTAGCTTCTAGTTTCATTTCCAAGGCTATGAGGGACATTGGGCATACTTTGGCCCTTAAAAAGGAGTTTACTCTCCAAGTGTTCTTGGGCGGTAAACTCCCAAATCTTGGGGTTTTGATCCAATTTTGATGTTATAAAACACAATCTAAGCTATATAATACAACTAGATAGAAGTACTCACGATTTGGGATAAAAACCCGAAGATCCGTGATAGAGAATTTGACTTTTCTCTAGTTGGAAATGTAACTAATGAATGAATATGGTTCAAATTTCTATATATAGTCCTGGGATTTTTGGCAGAAAATATTTTCTTCCCGGAATGAACTCTAATATCATAGAGTATTGGAATAACAGTGTTGCACAAAACCCTAGTGCATCCACTCTCCTGATATCTCCTTAAGTGCTAATCCTGAAATACTCAAACTTATACCCAAAGTCTGGAATTTCACTGTAACTGTTCTAACTTCTATTGGCTTGAGATGGTTTGTTCAGAATGGAAATTTCGGGTTGTCACAAATGTACATGACATAATAAATCATACCTTATGACATATTAAGATATGTTTTTATACTTAACATTTAAAATTAATATTTCCATGAAATTAATAATTTCCAACTAATTACAAGAATTATATTTGTTTATCAAAGATCAAATTCTTATAAATAACATATTTTCATCAAGTTGTTGTTAGCTTGAACCTTTAGGATCATATATTATCTAGCAATATCATTCTATAATGTCTCTTGGGCATATAAATCTTTTAATGGATTCACGGAAGTTGAAGTTGGATCCTGCATCAACTTCTATCAATAATCCTCCAAACTTTGTCACCAAATTGTTTTCCTTATAGCATATGCAAACACACTCGAAATCATGCACAATTTTTGCCTATGTTCATGTTGTAACTTAAAAAAAAAGTCTTAAAGAAATAAAAATTTAGTTTTGAAATTAAGAGCTTAATAAGTGACTTAATGTAACACTTAATAGGATTTTGAGACACCATTTGAAGCGCTTAGGTGATATTTCAATTCCCAAACCATTCTTGAAATAGAAAATGTGTATTATAAGCTATGAAAGAACTTCGTGACGAGTTTACTGGGAGTACAAGTATGTTCCTTATTTTCACACCTGATATTGCATTTTATATTATATATATAAGGAGAGAGAGAGAGAGAGAGAGACAAAAAGTTCAATTACAATTGATAATGATTATTGTTGCTTACTTGCTATGCGTGCGTCATTGCTACTTTTGTGTGTGTATATATATATATATATATATATATATATATATATATATATATATATATATGCAAAATTTAAAAATGGTTTTGAGCATACTACTTGTTGGAAACATGCTAGGATGGGTTGATTGAGAGATATATGGTACCTATAGATAGTGGTTTGTTGTGAGTAGATTTCTATATAATCTTAAAGCTGCACAAGTAGAGGTTTGCTACCATGTGTATGGGCTATTACAAGATGGATACCCCAGTGCCTAGTTTATTGCTCATACAAAATTTGTTGGTTGTTTTTCCATTGATGAGTCGGGAGCTTAGCCATTGTTGAGTTTGGATTTTATGAGGTTGAAAATTGATGCATGCATTGCACATCAGTTTGTATATAGTTCCTTTTGTTACCCTTCTTGGAGTTTTGATATGAAATTTCAATCTCTAATAACCAATGTTTGGCCGTTGATTGAATTATGGGTTATTTAAACCCTTATGTTTTTAGAATGGTTTATTGAGAGATTAAACCTTATATGAGTTTATGAGTAAATAAATCCTTTTGGATGTGGGTTTTGTATTATGAATCCTATTGTTTGGATTTGAGGGTTATTAAACCTCTTTGTTTTGAAGTTTGTAATACTAATTTCCACATTATAGATTGTGGGTTATTAAACTTTTTGAAGTTTGTAATGCTAATTCCGTTGATTTGAAGTTTTGGATTTATTGGGTTTATTAGATATGAAGTTTTGGATTTATTGGGTATATTTCCTTGTTTTTAATATGGCTTCATATGGCCTTTGTTACTGGCTATACGAGTCTTTATTACTATATTCTTTTATTTAACAATATTTGTAGTTTTTTTTGTTTTATATATTGCCTTTTGGGGGTTGGTATCGAGAATGATGATTGACACTATCATTAATCTAGATGAGTCAATCTTGGGTATCCTCACTAGACAATTTTATTATCTAAAATTTTTTTTGGAACCACTGAGTTATATTAAACTCGCAAGAAGTTAGAAAAAACAATTACATCGTAATAGAAGAAGGGTTATGAAGTCAAACAGTCCAACCTAACTTAGCTTTTCTATGTCTATTAAAAATCCAAAAGAAAGCCTTATCAACGACATCATAAAAAAGTAAGGACTTTTTTGGAATAACCATTACAAAAATGGTTGCATTCTGAAAACTGCAAATGCACCAAAATGTCATCAAAACAACTGCATAAAAAATATTACGTTGACCTCCCCTCAATGTGACTGCATCAAACCGAGAGAGAAGCGATTGCACATAAATTTGATCAGGAAGACCTAAGCCCCACCAAATAGCAATACGAATCCAAATATGTAACGCTCACAAACCTTGGGCTAGACATTTAAAGTATAATGATACTAACTATACATCTATCGAACAATTAAAATCCTTCATTAGATTGATTCTTCTTTATACGTGTTACGCGCTAATAAATATTTATCATATACACGCTAAGCAGAAAGATATTAACAGTATATAATACTTGTAGAAACTCTTAATATAATTTTTTTTTGTTAAACAATAAAATAACATTAAAAATAAAATATCATTTACGATATATAATATTAACGAAAGTTGTAGTATTCATGACCACGAGTGCATCGATATAAAGAACACTTAAAATTGACTTTGTATGAGGAGGTTATGATTTATCTAAGTTTCTCGTTCAACCCGATACGACAACGTGTCTTGTAAAATATATATTAGAGATAGGTTGCTTATTAGCCTAAGTGATCCAAAGATAGTCGTAGTAATCGTAATTACAAAAGAGTGCATACAAAGAACATCTAAATTTGACTTCGTATGAAAGAGTTATGATTTTCGAAGTGTCGAGTGTGACACAATACAATAGTGTGTGACACAGAAACTGAAATGAAAATCGGTTGATTGTTAGCCAAAACAATCTAAATCAAAGTTGTAGTATTCTTCAATATGAAATTTGCGATATAAAAAACGTCGAAAACACAACTCATATGAAGAAGTTATGAATTTCGCAACATTATTTATAGTCAAAGCCTTCTCGAATCGTAAAACGAAAAAAAAAAAAAAAAAAAAAAAAAAAAAAAAAAAAAAAAAAAAACGAATTAGACGATGAAGCCTAAATGAAAGTTGTAGTAATCATCGATTGGAATGCATGGATATAACAACCATCGAAAATGGAGTTTATATGCAAAAGTTTTGAATTTTTGAAAAAATAATAAATTCAGACCAACCAGCAAGCGACGCGTGACGTAATCATAAGATACCCTTCCTCCCCATGACTTGTGACTAGATGCTGACACGTGGTAGGGCGCAGCGCACCCAGGCACAATGTGCCTCCTGAAAATTTCCTATAAATGGTTTGATTTTTGGCTCATTTTAACTCACTCCTCTTCCAAACTCTCTCTAACTCTCCCGAACCCTCGATGCCTGTTAGAAGAGAAGCTCTATTGAATCAAAAAGTCGAAGAAATAAAGCTTTTTTTTGAAGTTTTGCCTACACAATGTCCGAATTTCGTTAAACAACTTGTAAGTTGAGTTATGATTACCGTACTTTAAGTATAACTTATATTTATGTTCGTAAACATTAATATGAATTTATAAATAAGATTTATTAGTAATACCAGTCGTTATACTGGCTGATTTACCAAAGAAAGTGATGTCTAGTCTAGATATGTGAGGTATTTAAAGTAGATTTTCCAAACAAAAAATCTCAATATACCAAACAAATCCTATCTACGATACAATCTTACCTGGTTGTTCCTTATCAATTATACATCAATATTCTTTTGAGATTATTGATAAATATGATAAAAAGTTTATAACGTTTAAACTTTATAAATGCAAACAACTATTAAGATTTAGCAATATTTGTGTTTCGGTCATTTAAATGGAAATATGAAGTGTCAGTCAAAGAGTTGACTTTTTTGCGAGTCTTCCACCTAAATCTAGTGAGTGAATAGTTACTTTCATGAACATGATTTTAATACAAGTAACTATTAAAAATTATTAAATATCTTTTGAAAGTTTATATCTAAATTAAATGTTTATTATCTGAATTATTTCTTAAATGTATATTTTTTAACATACACTGTGTGAACAATATATGTTTATATATGTGTTTAACTGTTTATATGATATATTACATGATAGTCTTAAAAATAAGTATTATTGCTTACAAGATTACTGTAAATTAAAATACCTGATACTTTGCATTAAATATATACACTAACTTATGATAGTGTTGTCTAAACATAATTAGCATTAAAAGTTGATTTCAAGGATTGTAATTTGGCCTAAGTTTAGAACTAAGACATATAAAAATATTTAGATCCAGTAAAGTTGGATAAAACGGTAGTCGTATATTGTATTGTTATTGCATGGTATAAATAGGAAAATGGTTTCGGAAATTGATTATAAACACTATAGTCTTACCTAGTGATGAAATAAAATTTATAAAGGATGCTTAGTTCGAGTTAAATTGAAAGAGTGTTTAGTTATACCCTGTAGTGTAAATATATTACATAGGCAAAAAAAACTATGTTGATTACAGACATTGTAATGTTGTCTAGTTATACACTATGACTTAAAGAGGATGCTTAGTTTAATTAAGTTTGGATATTAGGTAGCATCATATTAAGGTTGTATGTAATAGGAATAGAGAGTAGAACTTTGTTCTGTGACATTATCATGCATCGATGTACGGATTACATACCAGAGTATGATATATTATTTCTTTGGACAACCATATATGGTGGGTCCAATCATGAAACAAAAATGGTATGTCGGGTCATCTCCCAGAGTAAGATGACAATACTTGATCGTTATATACGGTCTTGTGAATTACGTTGCTAGTGTGGACTAATAATCCACATACGTAGATGAAATGGGATGCCATATTCATCAAATACTCTGATGGCTTAAATTGCCTTTATGACTTACAACGGCCAAGGAAGCCGCTAGCTGTGTATTCAAACCATTGATCCAAACGATTTATCAGGCAAGTTGATTCTTCCTGATAATAATGGACTTGGATTTGTAAGAATCGATTGGGATAGGTATGTATAGGTAATCAAAGCAGAACATCCTGTGAAAAGATGATCAATGATCTCTGCTGATTAAGAGAAAACTAGACACATGATCGTCGCCACCATAATACCTCTAGAAGATAATCTCTCTCACGTAGGAATACTCTAAAGCTCCACCCTCCAAATCAAAATATTGAGTTTATTACGAACCTAATTATTCCATCTAGTTACCATATCTCCCGACATAATTAATCCACCATCGAGAAAGGGACGAGCCGAAGAGAATGAACAAGATATCAGAAATATCAAGAGACCACCTAGTGTATCCTGGACGTCAATAAGCTGCACATCCTGCATCAACATGGAGAAAGCGACCCACTGGGTCTGCATCATTTGGACGCTAGGAATTCTATTTTCTAACTTGTTTTGACTTGATTTCAGATTGAAGACTCGGTAGTTTCTTAGAGGATTATAAAGATATTTTGAAGGCATCGGGTTTTATTTGAACTTCGTTATGTTATTAAATTTATTAATATTGTGCTATTTAAACATAACTTTATATTTTCTATTTGAGCATAAATCCAACCAAAAGTATTTTTAAAGCTTGTTTTAAACTATAAGGCAATATGTTTTTCTATAGCTAAAACTTTGATCTCGATTTAATTAAAATCAAAATATTTTCAAAAGGTATTTTAAACTATAATAACGAGAGGTGCTTCAACTTATAAGCCACTTTTTAGTTTTATCAAATATGACAACCTAAAAAAGCTCAAAAAATAAAATACTTTAGGCTCAAGGAGAGTGGTAGCACTCCTAGCATACTGCCACATCATTTTTTTTGTCACCTCACTAGCGTCTTTTCCTTAGCATTTCATAGGAAATGGTAGCACCCCTAGCACTTTTTGATTTTTTTTTCTTTTTCAAACTTAAATAAATTATATTTTTTAATACACAATCATTTCATATCAAATAACTTTTTTAAAACATGAAAAATTAATATTAAATAAATTATATTTTTTTTAAATAAACTTTTCATATTAAATTAAAATTTTACAGTAAACTAAAACTTAAAATACCTAAAAACACAACTTTATAACTCAAAACACGACTTAATACCTATAAAATGACTTAATACATAAAAAAACACTTTTCATAACTAAATCAAGGAGTCCTCTTTCGAAAACTGGTCTTCCAATTCATCTTCCGGTGGCATATTAAGGTCAAGATTATCAATCGTCCAAAGATGATCGTTCAATTGGCGGTAAAGATCAACATGGATTAGTGTATTGTCGATTATCATCATTGTCCGTATCCATTATTGGCCACCATATTCTAGTGGTTGTTTGTTAAGGATGACTTTATTATCTTCGTACACACATATCGCGTTTCCTTCATGATCTAGTATCATATTTTGCAATATTATACATGTATACATCACCTCTGTCATCGTACAAATATCATGGAACATTGATGCATTCAAAAGTATTTGCCAATGCTTTTTAAGTTCTATAAATTCTCGCTCGATATATATTTTATCGCTTTTTCTTGGAGTCCTTAAATCTCGACCTTTGCAGGTCATCTGAATACAATAAAGTTTTAACAAATACAGAAAAGTCAGGATAGATCACATCGATAAGATAGTACCCAAATTAGTTTTCCATTCCTCGAAGTACAAATCACGAATTTGGAGCAATACTATCATACATTTTAATGAATATTGGTGAATTATTGAGAACATTAGCGTCATTAATCGAACCGACACTACCGCATTAGACTTACTAGAAACACAAATCTTGTGAGGTTATAGCTTCAAGTACTACTATCGAATAATGATAATCGCCCTTTGTGAATGGCCCATGATGTATATTTGGACACATATTCCATCTCTAATGCATGAAATCTAAACTTCCTAACATCCCAAGTAAACCATGCATGTTCGCATGATGAGTATACAACTATTTTATGCCAATGGAAGTAGGAAGATGCAAAAATCGTGGACCGTACAAAGACATGATTGATTTCCAAATTCCGTAAAGAATTTCGCATGCAGTACATGCAGACATCCTAAAACTCCCGTCTAGTGCATGAAAGGGGGAGGGGGGATGCCATATGCTAACATACAAAATACAGCTATATATATATATATATTATATATATATATATATATATATATATATATATATATATGAATTGGATCAAAGCCTAACATGTCTCTTGCGTCTAGGCGTTGCCGCATATATTCAGACGTTGCACTCACAATTTCGACAATACACAAACAAATTTTTATGCATTTGGAGTCGTCGGCGGAGGTAATATCCTTGAAAGAGAGCATGCTTGACAAAATAATCATGTAGGCGACATTGGTGGGATGTTGCACGCTGTCTTTGGATATATCTTCTTTGTTTACGT
Source organism: Lactuca sativa (assembly GCF_002870075.4). Classification (NCBI taxonomy): domain Eukaryota; kingdom Viridiplantae; phylum Streptophyta; class Magnoliopsida; order Asterales; family Asteraceae; genus Lactuca; species Lactuca sativa. Next base: position 176,281,630 of record NC_056631.2, read on the forward strand.
TGCGAGCTTCATGGTTGTTAATATGTTGTTCTACTCTATTACGTATATAGATGATTGATTGTAT